>NW_027328741.1:89927998-90234592 GCF_048564905.1 Vicugna pacos | reverse complement strand
ACGAGGCAGACAGGTGGAGGAGAGGGAGGATGGTCCGGAAGATGGTGGCATGCCTGATTCCAGCATAAAGGGACTTTACTTCTTTTAAGTGAGTGCCAGCAAGAAACCAGTTAGAGCTAAAAGGCTGGAACTGCATGGTAGTGACAAGAACCTAACCGGACAAGACCCAGTGCTCATTGTAATATAATTAGTATTGAGGTTCAGGCCCCTCCGTGGGTTTTTCTGTGTTCATCATGGATAAGGGCATTCACAAAACGGGACAAACATGACTGATCACTCCAGGGGCAAGAGCCATCAATCAATCAAAAGACCACCTCTAAGTGAGGGTACAAGAGAAGGGAGCAAGGACCATTGCTGTCTGCACTTGGATCAGCCTGCCTCCTGTTCTTGGAGGGGTACTTCACCTTTCCTAATAAAATATTTCACTGCACAATGCATTCATCTCCCATGTGAATTCTTATCTTTCAGGTAAGTCAAGAACTGGGGCCTTTTCTTTCCCCCTTTTAGGGTAACAGAAGGAGACAAGGTGGCCATGCAAACAGATACAAAAGTATCAAATAACTCCTTAATGAACTGCTCAAAGCTGAGCACTCCCAGTTGGGAGAGTGTGGAGTCCTGGGAACACAGATGGTTGCAGCCCCTTCTCCATGGACCTCACTGTTTGCTTGTGAAAAAGCCTGGGGGCAGGAAAGAGTGGAGAAAACATCCCTCAGCTGGTGTGTTCCTGTTGCCCTGGAATGGCACTGCTGAGGGAGAAAACAATTCTTACCTGGATGCTTTCCCCAGTGGAATAATGTCTTAAGATGCTGAAAATAAAGGGCAGTAAATCCTGTCACTTTCAGCAGGTGAAAACTCAGAGTTTGATTAATTGAGACAGGCAGACATCCTCCTTGTTTCAGAAAATTAAAGATTTTTTTTACCATGGAATGCTGAGCAGGATCACCAAGGAAACTTGGCTCCAAAGACTCAGAGACATGTGAGCTACCTATGACTGATACTAAATGAGGAAAATGTGGAAAGCCTCTTTGTTCCTCACCATCTGGAGTAACCAGGACAAAGAAACAAGCAACAGCAGACCAACCCCCAGCAGAGGGATAAGAGCACACAGGGACCAAGATGCAGGGTCACAGGGAACATCTACAACTGAAGGTGGACCAAGCACATTCCAGAATAAAACTCAGATTGTCTGTCAGTCTAGCTCCCATCCTAACCACAAGGTGACACTGAAGGAACCTGAGGTTAGCCATGCATGGCAGGTAATTGAAACAACCAGCAAAACAGAAACACAGCTCAGCTCCCCAAGAAAGCCTAGCAGGAAAAGAGGCGTGCCTATTTCCAGCCTTAAACATTATTTACTTAGGCTTCTGACCCCCTACATGGAATATGTAGATTTAAAATAAAAGTTATGAGACCTATGAAATTGAAAGAAAAAAATCCACTGTTGAAAGATAAAACAAATAATAGAAGTGAAAATCAGACAGGGGATATAAAATCACTATGATTAATACATCAGAATTTCCAGTGAAAAGACTTGAAGCTATTCATGAATAGATGGGTCATTTCAGCAGAGAAATGGAAACAATAAGAAAATGTCAAAGAGCAGGCTAGGAATAAATTTAAACACATGCCCAGCGAAGGAGATGAAGAATGCCTTTGACAGGCTCATCAGTAGGCCTGACACATTCAAGGAGAGCCTTGGTGGACTTGAATATAGGTCAACAGACATTACTCAAATGAAAACAAAAGAGGAAATTCTTGGAAAATTTTAATAATTTAAATTTAAAAGAACAGAGTATCCAAGAGATGTAGGCCTATCAGTCTGAAATATATTTAATTGAAGTCCCAGAAGGAAAAAGAAAGTAAAAGAATGAGGAAAAAAATATTGCAAAATGAATGGTCAAGAATTTTCAACAAATAATGAATTAAAAAACAACCTAGAAATAAATTCATACTGCTAAAGGCCAAAGATGAAGGGAAGCATTAAACTCTGTCAGAGAAAATACATGATCATCTTTAGGAAGTGGGGTGTCTCCCAGGTGTTTGAGGCCAGGTGGAACCAGAATAAAGATATCAACGTGCCTAAAAAAATTATGTATAATTTAGAGGAGTGAATGATCTGCAAAAGGGGTTAAGAGAAATCAGAGTAGGGAGGTAACAAGGTCAGTTATACAGTGTAAAGTATGCTTTTCCTGGCTAGAAGTTGGATCACCCAGTCATATATAGTGTACAAATCAATGAATCAACTAATTAACTGTATGAACATACATAAATAACAAATAAATACAACTTAAAATTATATTCTGATGCTATTATATATCCAAATGATAAAACAAAATATGTCTCGGTATTCGTACTCAAATAATATACATTTCTGATGATTTTTTTAATGTAAGTATAGTCAGTTTACAATGTATCAATTTCTGGTGTACAGCATAATATTTCAATCAGGCATATAAATACATATATCCCTTTTCATACTATTTTTTATTATAGGTCACTGAAAAATATTGAACATAGTTTCCTGTGCTAAACAGTATAAGCTTGTTGTTTATCTATCTTATACATAGTAGTGTCAGCAAATCTCAAACTCCCAATTTATTCCTTCCCACTCCCTTTTGATTTGCTTTTCAATAACATTTGCTTCTTTCTTTCAATGTAATTTCAGTAATTATGTTTCCAAAATCTTAGGTTGATTTTAATATTCTACTAAGTTGAGCTTAATATTCATTGACAGATATTTTAAAGTTCATAGTTTAAACTGACAAATATTACTATGCAAAGTGCACTCAACTTTACTACTGTGAATCATGTCTTGAATCAGAAGAGCTCTGGGACCCTGAATGAAGCAACCACATCAGTCAAGCACTAATCCAGAGGCAGGAACCATGTGGTACCTTGAATGTGGACATTTTAATTAAAAGTATTAACTATAACAGGGAATCATCTACTAAAGTGTAAAGGGTCCTATAAAAAAATCTAGGAATAACAGATAAAAGAACAACCAGATCTCCTAGAGATGAGTTCATGAACTACAGGGAAAGACACATTTCCTGAAGTGTGGAGAACACCCAGACCTCTTTTTAGATGGTGGGTATATCTATGGCTCATGAGAGAGTGGAGAAGTTCACCGAGGCCACAAGCCTCCCAGGGAGTACAGGAAGAAATTTTTAATAGGAGGTACCCTGCTGGAAAATCCCCACTAAGAAGCCACTGTGGAGTTGCTGGAAAAATCTACCCCCAAGGAATATCCTGAGCTTCTTATAAGTCAGGTACTTCTGGAGTCAAGGGACTGGAGGAGCTATGCCCTCTGCTGAGCTTGGAAGTTGACATGGTGCAGGAGCCTGCCTAGGAAAACAGAGCAGACTTGGAAGAGAAACACCTTTCTTACTCTATTGTCTCTCTGGTACTCTTTACTAACAAAGCATGCCATCTGCCACAGGAGAAACATCTACAGGGTCCAGATATATTATTTCACAGCAGTCATTTAAGAGTGGTTTGCAGCAGAGAGGCAATGCACTGATAACAAGTATACTACATTTTAATGTCTCCCAAGAAAAATGCATCTGGAAATAAAACACTGTCAGCCATCTGGTCTAGTGTGAGCCACACATTTTGCACTACATGCACTTGCTATTCTAAGTATTTGCCAATAATAAGGGGAAAGAAAGAGACAACAGAGAGAAAACATTCAAAAGCATCCCAGAGATGGTTATGTCAGTGCTTTCAATTTGTGAAATCTCATCAAGCTGTAAAGTTAAGTTTTATGCACTTGCCTTATCATTTTCATATTTCAATAAAGACTTTTAAAGTAAGGCATATATGTGGCAAAGTTTAATTTCTGATTACGTAGCACTCCATAGAATTCATATATTTAGCTCTATTGGCACATGGATTTCTTTATATTTCAATTGCCAATTCAATTGCAATGACTCTGAATTGAACATAATTGTATTTCCAGGCTCTCAATAAAGATTTTTTTTTTAAATTGAAGTATGAGTGTATTTTGGAAGGAATGATTTGTCAATCATGCAAAATATGTGTTTTCTTTGACTTCTTAGAGGTTCCTAGGTTGCCTCTAACTGAAAGTTATAGCCATTATAAATGCGATCAGGAAGCTAGTAATTATTGTATGGTAATTACTTTATGGTAAAAAACCAAATGACCCTCATTTCATTCACTAAGTTCTTTTATTTTGAACTGAAGTATTTTTGACTTACAATATATTAGTTCAGGTGTACAGCATGGAAATTATATATTTTTATAGATTATACTGCATACAAAGCTATTGTAAAACAGTGACTCTTTTCCTTTTGCTATCCATTAGGTCTTTTTGTATCTTGTTTTATGCATAGTAGCTTGTATTCCATAATCCTTTATATTAGCTTTGCCCCGCCCCACACCCCTCTCTCCTGAAAACCAACAGTCCGTTCTCTGTATCTGTGAGTCTGTTTCTGCTTTGTTATATCTCTTCCATTATTACCGTTGTTGTTATTATTATTATTATTATTATTATTATTATTATTACTATTATTATTATTATTATTACTGTCTTCACCATTCAATGGAGAATCAGTCCCTGTCTTAGAAGACATGTCTTCAACATTGTTATTAACAAGTGAATCACCTTTTGTGGTAGGCTAATTTCATTCATGGTCTCATTAATTCTTTTCTAAATCCTGTCATTTTCTTTGTAATTTTCTGCTCTTCCCTTTGACAATGGGCTTTTCTACGTCTCAAGCTCTGGTCAAAACAATGTTAACAAGTGTGATATAAGCTGAAAATTCATTGAAGATAGAAGAGTGCACTTTTGCTTGTCCTGTTCATGACATGACCTACTCTCTCTTGAATCCTCACCATCAACCTGAGAATGAGCTGAGACTAGCTTCCTGGCAGCTAAGAGACCGCATCAAGCAGGGTTGTCACCCCAGCTGTAGCCAGCCAAGTCTGATCAGTTCACTACTAACCCATAAGCTTATTATACAGGAGAGAGAACCTTTAGCAATGTCAGTCCAACTCAATTCAGAATAGCAAGACCTCCAAACTGAATCAAAACCTTGCAAAAAATAACAGGTAGATGTAAAATTTAAGTCACTAAATTTTGATATGTCATGGGAAAATATCGACATAGCATAACTTTTCACTTCTGACAGAAGGTTTCTCTCTCACTCAATATTTTAAAATTAAAAAAAAATTTTTTTTATTTCCTTAGGAAATATTATTCATAGGACACCTCTTGAGTTTTATGCATTAACAAGGAATTAAGAACCAGAAAAAGCAGTGATATTCTTACATGAGATGGTCATGTGAATTTATTATAGTTAGAAAACATTTTTCTTCATACTAGCAAGAGAAATTGTGAATCTAAATTTCACTATAACTAAGATACAGAATATTATGTACTATGAACTTGTAGGGTTCCTTGGGAAGAGTTAAAAATTTAAAGTTAAAATCTACAAGTGTTGAGTCCACCAAATGAGAGAATTGATTAGAAAATAATAATGGTTTTTATTAATTACTTTTGGACCTAGAGATGATCATATTATCTGAAGTCAGAGAAAATCAAATATCATATTATATGCTGAATCTAAAAATGATACAAATGAACATATTTACAAAACTGAACCAGACTTAGAGACATAGAAAAACAAACTATGGTTACAAAAGGGGAAAAGGCAGCGGAGGGCTAAATTAGGAGTCTGGGATCAACAGACACACAAGGTATAGCACAGGGAACTCTATTCAATCACTTGTAATTACCAATAATGGGAAGGAGTCTGAAAAATTATATATATATATATACTAAATCACTATGCTTTACAATTGAAATTAACACAATATTGTAAATCAACTATACCTTAATTTAAAAAAATATAATAAAGCCAGCAATCTCTCAGTGCTGGTCATTGGCAAAACAAAAACAAACAAAAAACCAAAAAAGACAATACTGGTGATCTGATTCCCTCATTAAGAGATGTTGCAAGAGTTAAGTGAATTTTTTTTCAAAATTATTTAGAAATATTTTACAATAAAAAAGTGATAATTGAATAAGTGTAGGCTTAATCATTGTTACACCAAGTGTGCATCAACCCATAGGTTATTAAAAAAAACAGAGCAAATTTAATGACTGACAATTAGGGCAATAATGATGAACAGCTGCCCAAACCAAACTGTCCCAAGTCCTGAATCATTGTGAAAACTCAGGGAAACAACCTGTGACTTGATGAATAGCCAATAAATATAATTTATGTGAGAAATGCATTACTATATTTTATGAAGATTTGTGTGTGTGTGTCACTCGGTGATGCCACATGTTGGGCTCAGCTGTGATTCATGGGTCAAGAGAGAATGGGGAGCATTATTCTGTTAATAGCACACACAACAGCTAAAACATATATCGTATTCCAAAACAATGACCCTTTGTTTTTATTTTTATACTGTCTGTCTGTTTTGGAGATAAGAATAAACAAGAATTTTAAAAACGAAGAGCACTAAAAACATTCTCTAAGACTATTTTTTTGAGAAATGTTTGTTGAGCACCTCTTCTTTACCAGCTACTATGAGTCACAGGCAAAGACTGTCTAACTCTCCTTGCAGAAGTTGGATGGGAAGAAATAATATCCTTTTAACTAATCACAAAGAAAAAGTTATAATTGATGTTGAGGACCTGAAAAAAGCCATCTGATTCTTCTTCTACTTCTAGTCTTATGTAATTTCAACTCTCCAATTTTATGTTTGCTTATATAGCTAAGAAGATATTTACAGTATTCTTGAATGATGATTATTTATCATCTCTAAATGTTTTTTCTTTTGACCTATCCTTTCTGCTTCTTTGAGCTACATTGGATGACATTATCTACCCACATGTGCACAATAATTTTCCCATGAAAATGAAGCTTCTTAGAGAAAATCTATTGTTGCTTGGGTTAACTTTACAGCACTTCAGATCCAATTATTTATTTAGGCCATTAAGTGTTTGAAAAAGAAAGACTTAGATTTGAAACCCAATTTGGTCACTGACTGGTTTCAAGAAATTGGAGAAAATTATTTCCTATCTCTCTCAGCTTTAATTTCCATATGTACAAAATTGGAATTAAAACATTTGCTCACTTTATCCCACAGATAGGTGTAAGAAGAACATGAAATGCAGTTTCAGAAAGAACTTAGTTAATTACAATGAAACGTGAAGCATACTCCCTTAATGATAAGGAATTAAAAGTTCGTACATTGACATATCTGATT
This sequence comes from Vicugna pacos, assembly GCF_048564905.1. NCBI lineage: Eukaryota > Metazoa > Chordata > Mammalia > Artiodactyla > Camelidae > Vicugna > Vicugna pacos. Next base: position 90,227,353 of record NW_027328741.1, on the reverse strand, counting down.
TCTCATGCATTGGAAATTTCTAAATGGGAATAATCCTGTTAGGGTTGTAAGGGTGAATGTTTTATAATTAATTCTAGCCATTCATTCCAATATCACATCCCTGTATTCTTTGTGAGGTTGGTAAATTTAAGATGTTCTGGGTTCCCTTATAAGTGAAGCTGCATATTCTTGCTTTCTCAGGGAAGGACTACATTTCTAAGGGTCTCTTTCATTTTGGCTGTGAGGGATCAGACAGCTTCATTGTTCAGATGATAGCTTAACATTCAGAGAAAAATAGGAAGGCAAAGAATAACTGGAAATCAAACTATTTTCACAATTTGGAAAATTTATGCACATTTCTCAAATCACGAAAAATCATACAGTAAAAAGTCATGACTATAAATCTTAAAAAAGTAATCTTGTGGGTTTCTAGACTTTATATTATATTGCCTTTCTAGGAAATCATTACTACATATCACTAAAATATATTTCATACCTTAGGTTAATAGTTATAAGGGGGGACACATATGGTACAATAAAAGAAAATGCCATGAGTGATCATTTTTCTGAGAGTTTTAAATTTTATATCCAAAAAGAATATCTGATTGCCTCTCCACTTTTATCTCCTGCCACCAGGCTTGGCCCAGAGAGGCCTCATCTAGACCCTCCAGCAGCCCAGGATACTTCGTATCTTGTAGTCCACATATTTGTCACCTGGGGTACACTTTTCAGAATATCTCCTACGTATCCTTGAGACATTATGTCTTTTCTGGGATAACATAAATTAGGTCCCCTTTGTAAAATCTATCACTTGACATGTTGTTAAATAATAATAATAATAATCAGAAAAGTCCTGTGTTTGTGGTGAACATGAAGTTGTAACATTCTGCTGAATACAATACTCACTGTTATATTTTTATAGTTGTATAATGGGTATATTTTTGCTGAATATCTTTCAGGTTAAGAAATATTATGTTGCTTTAATTTCCTTAAATCAAATCACTTGTATATTAACACCTCTTCCTTATGTGGTGAGAAATATTTATTCTATTCAGCCCAGTTACTCAATGGGGAGATGTTCCCTCCTCACTGGCATTTTTATATTTGACCCTTGGGGACTTTCACTGGCTGGTATGTTAGACAATGCACTCCCCTACACACACACTCTCTCCCTGACATGATCTATTCAGCACATAATCTTGGGTCTCTGCTCATTTTGAAAGCATCCAAACTAGTTGGCTAATGTCCTGTCACTACTATCATTCACATAGACAGAATTGAGGTTGTCAGGCTCCAAGCCAAAAACCTATGTCTAATATAAGTCCAACTATAGGCAATTGCAAAGTATTTACTTGAGGAAACTCACAAGGGAAAGCTGCTCAGCCCACCCAGACTCAGTGCCCAGCCAATGAATTGCAGTCTCAGAACCCAAGGCCCCTAGTCATGCATGCCTTTACACTTACCTCATTTCCTGGCCCAGGCCCTCCTCTTGGAGGCTTCATCATCAGGGTCTTACTGCAGGGGAGACTCTCAGGCACCTCTGCCAAGTTAACCTTATCAGGGGCCCTTGAAAATATTTTTCTCCATGCTATCCTTGCCCTTACCCTTTGGCTCCCCACAGACCTCAGGCTCAATGTGACAGGAGCATTTGGTTTGGGGGCTCCTTGGAAATTAAGACAAATATTTTCACTGATCCACCTGACCATTGTCTTGGGCAATATCCTGGGGGAAAGTGAACCGCCATGGGAACTGGCACTTTCTCCTGTTTAACCTCTAACTGTGTCATCTCAGCAAGTGATAGAAGGCTTTACTGTTACATTCATCTGGCCTTTTGTCTTGATCAACTACTTCAACATCTGACAGCTTATCTCTCTTTAGCTCAGAAGGCTCTGGGTAAGGCCCAGAGATGGGGCACAGCAACAAATGATGCACAGCAACAAATGAAGTGTGTAGTAATAGAGCCAGAGCTTAGGAAAATACTCTATGAACATCATCATTTTCGGCCATACAGCTGTTTTTCATTTATACCCTTTTTGCCTTTACACATTTTGGAATACTGTAATTCTAAAATTTGAATATTAAAATTAGTTTCTAACCATTGTCCTTTTAAGTCCAGAATAGCCACAATTCCCAGGACACAATGCTTCTCTGACTTTGAGGAGGGTTACCATGGTCTCTCACTCTTTGCTCTGTAGGATACAGTTATAAGAATAAAATAGAAATTAACATTTATTAAACAATCCTGTCAAATGTGTGATAGGAAAATATTCTTTCTGTGTTATCCTTCCAAGACTTAATCTCTCCTGTATCTTAAGTCAATTGCTCTCTTTCTGAGTCACACCTGCTTCTCTTTCCTGTGTGTTTAATATTTATGCTAGTGGGTTTTTGACAGCATTATCTCTTATGATCTTCATCTCCCCTCTACTCCTCTTCTCTTTCCTTATTTTTTTTGGGTTTTGTGTTTTGCAGTTGTACTTATTTGTTTGTTTGTTTGTTTGTTTGTTTATGCATGCATGCTTTCTGATGGAAAGGATAGTTCACCAACTTCTGGCCACTCTGCACTGTTACATATTGTGAGAAGTTAATGACAATACAATGGGGAAATGGAGAATGTGCACACAATCAGAAAAGTGAATCTTGCATCACTCTTGTTGTCATGCTTTATTCCATTTGACACTATAATTTTTATATTCTGGAATTTGCCATGCATCAGTGTTTCATGCAGATTGATTGGGTGGGAGCAGTACAGGGAAAGAGACACCATTTGTACCCTTGAATCATACAGCATGGTTCCTTGACTCTGTTGAGAAATTCCAGATTTTTTAAAAATATAAATATTTTTCCCTAAGGGAAAAACTAGATTTTAAAAGGAATAAAATCAGAAGAATATATGTCCTATGGAAAACATGACTGGCAGCTTCAGGTTTAAAACAAGAAAGAAAAGAATATTGTAGAACAAAATATATGGTTATCCATATTATTTTCTAAAACTGAGTTTCATACATGTTTCTATTTATTTACAATCCCCAAGTTTGAAATGGAGAATAAAACTAGTCTCTTAAAATATTAATTCTCAAATTGTTTTTTAATATTTTAAAGAAGAAAACATTTTGAGTTTATTCCTTTAATAAACTTACAACAATTAATTTTTGAATGTCTTAAAAATAGCTTTATAATGCATCTGAAACTATATACAACATCAGATATGTTATTAGAATCTGATAGCATAATATCAATAGATGAGAAATTGCATCTGCAACCCTTCTTGTCTACCTTTATGAGTATGGAAATGAGATACTGTCAAATATCTCTTTTCAATTATCCATTTTCAAATATCCATTGTCAATTGCTCAAACTTTTGATATTTTCTGGGGGTTTTTGACTTGTAATAAATCACAATTGTATCAGATCCAAATTTTTTAAAAAGCAACTTCCTTAGAAAAAAGTGTTCCCAAATTTATATTATAACCAAATAAATTAAACTGACTTTTTTACCTTTGATGTAGGGCTGCTCTCATAGGGTATGATGTCCCTTTGGAGAATTACTGAGGAACAACACTGATAGAAATTGAATACTGTTTGGAAGAAATCTGTGAGAATCAGATTGTAAGAGGACAATAAAACATGTTTTACTGCTGCATTATTCAGTAACCGTTTGGTTAAAAGTGACATTGATTCAAACTAGTTTAAGCCATAAAAGATTACTTATCAGTCCATACCTTGAGAAGGATAGATACTGTGATAAGGGAAATAAGAATTACCATGGTTCTTAGTGAACTGAAAAAAAAATTAATGAGAGACAGAAAGTGTGATGTAAGCAAGATGTTTATTAGTAAATTAAAAGGTACTAAAAGAGAGTACACTCCTGACAATTGGGAGCAGGCCAACCGAGAGGAAAAGTGCTTATTTCAGGTGAGAATGGATTCCAGGCTTCAAATATGTCACTAGCAACTTGTATCATTTTCTGCATCTCGTTTCTGACTTCTTTCTGAGACACCCTCTCTTAATTTTTATGACTGATGCTCATAGAGTTCCAGTTTAACAAAGAACTTATTTTTCAGGACCTCACATGTAGAGAGAACCCCCTTTCCAAATTCCACCTGGAAAATCCATATATGTCTACTTCTACCACACAGAAAAAGAATCAATCAAGATAAATCAAATTAATCAAGCAATCCCAATTCTGTCTTGCTTAACTTAAACCACATAATCATCCTTAAACCAATTGCAATCTGTGGAAGTTACATTCTAACAGAAATGTTGGTCTCTGTGTTTTGCAGTGACTGCTTCTTGACAAATTATCCAAACTTTAGTTGTGAAAATTCATTTTGCTTTTTGGTTCTCTGGGTCAGTGATTCAGACAGGGAATGATGGGGAAGCCTTTCTGCTTCACTTGACATCTGCCAGGGCATCTCAGAGGCAGGGGTCTGAAGTAATCTGAAGTCTCTCTCACTCATATGTCTGCAGATTGAAGTTAGAGGGAGTTGGACAGATTAGGGACAGAATAGACAGGAATCCTATGGCATCTCTCTCTTACTCCATGTGGTCTCATCACCTGACCTCAGTATGATGCTTAGGGTAATCAGGCTTTTAATGTGTCAGCTCAAAAGTTCCAGAACAAGAGATCCAGGTGGAAGGAAGTTGCATTTCCTTTTTCTTAGAGTCAGAATTTATACAATGTAACTTCTGACACATTATATTCATTAGAAGTGAGTCAATAAACCAGTCCATATTCCAAAGACTCACATATCTTGTGACAATTTGAGAACATGTTTGAAACAACCTCAATGTGCCTTATTTCAGGAGTGGTAAATGACACATTTTGATAGAAATTCCCACAAAGTAGAAGAATAGATAACAAAAAAAAAAGGGGGGGTGTATATGTTTGTTACAACCATGTAAGAAATAAATACATAATAATAACAATCAATTTTAGTTTTAATAGCCCAATATGCTATAGATATTATCTAATTAATTATAATTTGCTATTACAGGTCTAATAAAGTTAACAATTATTTATATCATCTCTGAATTATCACTAAGCCTTTTTCATTGTTAGACATTTTAATCAATCTTTCTATTTATGAGTATTAATTTTCATTTTTCTATCAATTGGTTAAAATAGATCTTTATGAATTTTTTTTTAGGCAAAGTAAACAGGTTCAAATTCTTCTTGAGTCCTGTTTACTTTAAGTGGATTTTATCTTGAAAAGGAATATCTGATCATAAGCTTTTATTTTCAACATTAAACTATGGATGATGCTGTGAGTTTGTTTTTTCTTCTATCATTTTGTGTTTCAAAAGAAAATGTGAGGAATATGAGTTTGTTTATATGCTATTTTTAGTATGAAGCTAACCTTTATCTTTGACTTTTCTGTTATATATTTTATGGGATGAAGTTCCTTCGTCTCTCCTCTTTGTTTACATGTAGGTGTCTTAAGAATTATATTACATGTAACATAGTGAGCATTTCATTACACATGCAATGATTTTTAAATATTTTTATTTGTCTAGAAAACATATCCACACTATAATTTTGGCTACAACTTCTTCCCTTTTTGTTCTGTTCTATCAGTAATCACCTGTAATCTGCATTTTAGAATCACCAGTTTACAGCTTCTACAGATACTTGCATCTTTTTTCTGTTAATTTCATCTTGTCCTGTGAATTCAGGGAAACCTTTTCAAATTGTTCCCCATGTCACTTAATCAATAACATTCTTCTGAGAATTCAAAACAATTTCCCAAACATTTTCCAAATTATGGAATAGATCATTTTCAGAATTAATATCCTCCTTTAAGTGTTCTGTATTTTGTTCAATATATTTGATTCTGTACTATACTTTCACGGCTCACAAGTTGTTAATAACTATGTTTTTCTTTTAATATCATTTGAATTGTAATCCTTCCAACATTGTTTATCAAGAGGTGGGTTATGTTAACTTGATCTCTATTCTTCTGAGAGTGCCACACCATCTTGAATAATGTAATTTATAGAAAGTTTTGAAATTGGGAAATGTGAGTCTTCTACCTTTGTTTATCTTTTCCATTTTCGTGGTATCCTGGGCCCTTGAATTTCCATATCAATTTTACAGTCAGTTTATCAATTTCTGTGAAAAAGTTTGGTAGAATTTCAATAGGGAATTCACTGAATCTTAATCAGTCTGGAAACTACTGACGCTTCAAATATATTGTTTGCTAATTTATGAATATGTTATCCCTTTCCACTTATGTAAGTTTATCTTAATTCCTTTAAAAGAGGTTTTACAGTTTTCAGAGTACAAGTCTTGTAGTTCTTTTGATAAATAGATTTTAAACATTTTATTCTTTTATATGCAAGATCATAAATGTATGGAATTTGTCCACTGCTATTGTATAGAATTTCAAATAATATTTTATACTGATTTGATATCCAACAATCTTGCTAAACTCATTTGTTACTTCTAATTGTGTTTCAGTGTGTGTGAAATCCTTTGTAATTTCTGTATCCACTCACATGTCATCTATAAGTATGTGGAAACATTTTTATATTTGGCAAGGCATAACTCATGTTTTCCTTTAGTTCATGAAACATGATTTACATTAGTTCTTGGGAGATATTTGTAGAAGTTGATATAAAGTCTTTGTAAAGTGTATCCCACATCTAAGTTTTCTCAGGGACAGTTTCTTTACTCTTTTTTTCCCTATTGTGTAACACAGTTTTGTGATTCTTTGCATGTCTCATAAACTTGTTCTTTTTTTTTAAAAAAACTGAACATTTAAAGTAATATAATGTGGCAATTGTGGAAAAAAGATTTTTGTTCTTACTGCTTTTTTTTTGGTACATTTCCTGAACAAATCTATAAAGTCTGTGTTCTATATCACTTGTCAGCAGAACTATCTCTTTTGTTAGCTTAGCGGTCACTTAATAACTTCACACATTTTACTTAAATGTGATATTCCAATAAGTCTCCTGGATATTGCTGAGGGGTTTTATGTGCATGTTAGACACATCTTTAATGCTCCTTCAGTTTACAGCTATGCTTCATCTCTCACTTTGGAGTTTCAATATCAGCCAGCAGTGAGATATTAAGACCTTCTCAGTTCCTCCTGGGCTTAAAAACTGCCCAATACATGACCTTCCACATTCTCAGGAATATATCAGAGCTATTTAAAACCCCCATGGATGTCCTATTTTACAATTTTTCCTTTTAAGTCTTTTGGTCTTCTTCCCATTTGCCCCAGTTGTTGTTATTGGCTCAAGCAGTTTTGGTACTAAACAATTATGGCTGATGATTTTTAACATGTGTCCTGGGGTAAAAATTTCCACTCTACATTCTGACTCATATCAAATAAAAAGCAGCTGTTGAATTTGGGCTCACAGGGGGCTGCCATGCCAAATAATAATAAAATATCTGTAGGAATGAGGCTCTATGGGGTAGTCCAAATCTATTCTACCCTATTGGGACACCAACTTCAGGAAGTGCTTCATATTTGTTTATATTTAAATAGATACAGAAAAGTACTTAAAGAATATTATCCTATTAATGCAGTGAACAGAGGGTAGCTATTTTAAGATTGTAAATCATATATAACTTTCTGTAAAAGTTAAATGTGCTAGAAAATTTTATATGGGTTTTCTTGGTATTACTTTCAGGTATGCAGCATATTGATTCAGTATATTTGCTGATTTTATTTCAGTATATGTTATTACAAGATATTAGGTATAATTCCCCATGTTATACAGTAAATCCTTATTGCTCATCTATTTTATATATTGCAGTTTGCATTTGCTCATTCCATATTTTCTTAAGATTGACAATAAGACCAGGTCACCCATTTCATCATAACTTCAGTGAAGTTTAAATTATAATTCCTGACAAATTATTTTTAGTAAATACTCAACATACATACACAAGGGCATCTATTTAATAATAGTTCAATCATTTAAAAAAAAAAGAACCTGGAAGGCTTTTCCTACCTGAGAAGATGTCATATTTTCATATTTTAAAGAAATAAAACAACGTAGTATAAACATCACAGTCAACAAATCAGCTTCTTGAAATAAAATGGAAAATTTTAAAATAGAAATAAAACACATTTGAATGAATCTATTCTGTGATAAAAGTATCACAAAAATTGGGCAAAGTGCTGCTTATTTAAGGGAAGGTGTTGGAAAAACTGAATCACAGAGAAGATTATAACTTTTGATTTCTACATATCAAGATACACAAAGACCTATATGGGAATAGTAAAATCATAAAGGTAATAGAATAAAACCAAGGAAACTATATGCAACATTGTGTTCAGTAAGGGATTTTAATAAAGCATTTGAAAGCACATATACAAGGCCAAAATTTAAAAACTCTGGTTCAGTATTGGCAAATTTAATATTGTTGTTCAATCAAAGGCACAATTGGAAAATAAGCTGAGATGATAGAGAAATGAAGGTATTTGCAAAATTAGTATCTGAAAAATACTTCACATCTACACTATACAAGTTTATATAAACATAATAAAAAACAATAGAGACCAAATGCAAAGAGAACAAATCTCACTAATAAGCAAAGCAAAGAGAGACCTCTGTACATATTCTGTACATGATATGTCCTTTAGTGTATATTTTCAAGATATTTATTACAGCATTCTATGTGGAAGCAAATAATTGGAACCATCCTTGTTAGTGATTACTAAAAATAACAATGCAAATGTAGGATATGTGTAATACATACGATGCCATAATAGGTAGCAAAACAGATATGTATTAACTAGAGGCCCTCAGAGCATTTTGATGAATCTTAAAACATGAAGTTGGGTAAAAACAAGAAGAAAAATAAAATGTCATTGTATTATCATTTCTCAATCCCATTTATGCATGTAAACAATGAAGATATGTGAAAAAAAAACATTATACTTAAAAGGATACATAATATTCAACATATGTGTGTAGACACATATATTCAATTATTCATGCCCAAAGCATTAGAATATCTCTGTTGGGGGAACTGGGGATATTGAAAGCATGTAGAAAGTAGAATTGGGAAATATGTACTTAATTCTTGTACTACAAGTCTGCAATAGTGAGAGGAAAAACAAAAATACAGCTATTCTAACCTAATGGGTAAAACTTAAATCTTAACCTGTGATACACTGGTTTTATACTTTACCTCCTACAATCCCTTTTCACAATCAAACTATTATTTATATAACAAATAAATGTTAATTTCCTGGATGCTGATGCCCAATATATTGGGTATGTTTTCCTATAATATCAAGATAATAAAGAAACCTAATTCATTGTGCTGTTTTAAAGATTACATGATTTAATATGGGAAAATATTTAGAACAATGTTTGAGACATATTAAAAGCTCAGCAAAATTGCCTCCTTGAAATTTTTGATTGTTTATATATATATATAAACAAAATTTTAAAATAAATAAAAATATATATATACTATACTATGTACAGTATTTAGAATAAATGATATTGCAATGTTATTTCATCATTATTAAGTGATTAGAAATCTGCATTCAGTATTGTTTCACTTACTTCTAAAGCTTACTGATAGTCTCAATTTTGAACTTGGTCTTTGAAAAATTTAAGAGTCTTATAGTTAAATATGACTATATACATAATATATTTAATATATGAAATATTTGTAAATAAATGTATATATACTCATTTAAATAAAACTGTAACTGATTAGATCACAGCAGAAAACCTTAAAGAGACCTGGATTCTTTTGAATGCTAATTTCCACATTCACACATCCTCAGAAATTTTGCTTTATTTCTGTGCATTCTGTGATGTTTTGGGCATTTTTCTCCTCTGTGAGTCACTTTCACCATTAAGACAGCTTATCTGATGAGTAAAATATACATAGGAGTTCCTAAAATCCCTATGCTACTCCAACCAGTCCAATATTCTATTGTTCTCAAGGAGTTAGACAATGCTTCTTTCCTTGCTGCCTTAGCTAAGTGTTCTCAATGTCGCGTGACCTGGATTAGATTTTGTGGTCATCTCAGAACTGAATTCTGTGGCTAGGAGAATGGGAGTCCTTCACGGAGTTTAAGATTAATCATTCCCATCAAACTCAAGGAGAGAGTGGAATGGGAATGCCATTTCACAAAAGAAAAGCTGAGTGCTCTAGTTAGAATTCTAGGGAGTGAGTCTTAAGTAAAGTACCAACAAATAGAACCTTTAAAATGAATACACAATAGTTCTATACATTCCCTCTAGAGTCTTTTTCTTCTTTTTTTTTATTATAAAGGATTATTCAAGATGTGTATCTCCATTTAATCTGTTTTCCTCATGTTTTTAAAGACTTTCCCAATATATCTAAGTTCTTGGCTTCTCCTTATGACAACATTTCAGATATTGACAAATCCATTGGCTTCATTTTTTATATATTGTTTGTGGAGTATTTAGAGGCTCTGCTGTAACAGGCAAAAAAAAAAAAAAAGAAGCACATATATTTTCCTGATAAAACATCTGTGCTACAAAGATATTCAATGTTGTATTTCTTTGTTATTCTTTAGCTTTAGACAAACAAAACCAAGTGCATATAGTTTGATGAAGTCTAACTGAAATTATCATGGTCAAGCTAAAGGATATAGGTTGGTTGCATCACCTAACTACATATTCAGTTTTCCCTACAGTGTAAGCATAAAATCACTGATGCTGACACTCGGAAATGGCCTATCAACATGATGCTGGACATGTGCCTGGTAAGGGAACCAGGAAAATTTCAGAGGATGTACTATGCTTTTCTTTAGAGGCATGCAATATATTTGAGGATGCTTTCAGAGAATGTGTATAAAGAAAGAAATGAGTGTAGGGCTTTTCTCTCTCACCTATAGGTGTCAGACTGCAGAAAAAACACAAGCAAAAAACCTCACATTTGGGAGATTGGAAGATTGTTTAGATAAAATAAAATATAACAACATAAATAACCATAATAAATTTATCTCTGACCACTGAATGGCAAGGATTATAGTTTATCCAGGAAACTTGGATTTTTTTCATGATTAGTCTAAGCTGCAAGTGAATATTTTACTTGATGTTGCAACATGTAACATGAAAATCACTAAATCAGCTTGTTTTGCTCCTTTCACAAAGTATTTAATAAATAAAGAAGGTACAAAAATTAGAGGAGCATATCTCAGTACTGCAAATTTTGCTGTTTAAAAATAAAAGTTAGAATATATTAAGGTACAGATTTTAAGCTTTAGGACATAGATTATAAAATTCAAGAGTTAGATACAAACCTTCTACATCCCAGAAACAATATTGTAAGGCAATAAAGTCCATCAGGAAATTTTCTAGAGAATCAAGCACAACAGGCCAGTACATATTGTTAGATTTCAAATAACAGAAGACTCCAAAACAATTTGCATTTAACTGTATGTATATTATTTGTATACAAGACATTTAGAGACAGGATATCTTGAAACGTTATTTGTTGACATGCAGTGACATCAACAAAGACCCAGTTCTTCTCATCTTTCTTCTTTGCCATCCTGAGGGTGTTTGATTTGTCCAGCCCTCAGATGAGGCTAATGGCTGATGAACAGGAAGGAAGTTGCTGCATACTGATGTAGCCTAGGTGGGTAAATTCATCCTGCAGTAAAAATGTCTTTTTCTGAAGACAAAGTCATTGAATTTATCTACAACAAAGTCCACAAGCTGGGATTAATAGCCCAGTGGCCTGCATTATCAAAAACTCATGAAAATAGTCCCATAGTGCCTTGCACAGCCAAATAAGCACATGGAAGACCGGGCTAGACTAAGAATTTCAATGAGATTTGTGTCCTGAATGGGTGAATTTTTTTTCTGCACCCAGCAGGGATTCCTACAGAATTGAGAATTTTCTTAATAAATCTGAATAAGAATAATAATCTTTCTCATCTAGTGTGATATTGGAGGTCATGAATTTGGTCATTCTTTGATTCCTATGTGTTCAATTCTGCTTTACAAATTTTTTGGTTGGCAAATTTTTGAAGCTGGCTTTACTTGTTTTTGTCTGGGAGTAATTTTTTAAATGTCAAATCTGTAAGAAAATTTTAATCTATTTTGCTGATACAAAATTTTACTTATTTTCTATGTCTTGATGATTTCATTAGAAATGTAGAAGACTAAGCCTGTGGGTAGGAAAACCCATCTGATTTCAATATGTTTTACTCTTTACATGATACTACGTGAAGGTTTTATTTTATGCATATGGACATTAATACATTAAAAATATTTTTCATCAATATGAATATTTTGATCAACTGTTTTATCTTAAATTACTTTATAGAAAAAAATGAACTGTCATTGTTGGTAGTTCTATAGGGTATGTAATTATTGCTATTCATATAATTCATTAGGAGAAAAAGATAACAAATTATTTTAATGAGTCCCCAGACATAGATTTGATTCAATCTACAAACTCATGTATGTTTTTGTGATATATTCAAATTAAATTGTCACTATCTGATATTCTCAGAATTGTTCTTTCTTGTAAAGTAATAAATATAGCACATAGATCAAAACAACTTCTTTACTCAAGTGTTATAGCACTTCCAGGAAATTATTAACACTTCCGGCAAACCTTCTACTTATGATTTTAAAAAACAATATTATTATTTTCCATTCAATATGGTAAACTCAGACATCACTGTATGATGATGTGCAGTAGAACCATGAAAAGCCACTTATCTAAAGAATCTTATTTAAAATATTTCATAATTATTTTATCCAAACAATTGCAGCTATCACTACATAAATGTACAAATGTTTAAAATAGTAAACTCTAGAGTAAACTGCGTGGACTGGAATTCTGGCTCAGGCATATTCTGGATATAATCAAGTAACTTATGTGTTAATTTCCTTATCTGTAAAACTAAGGATTAAAATAGTACTTTCCAAATGAGTGATTATGGTTATTGACATTACAATACAGATAAAATGCTCATTGAAGGCATATTATTTTAATTATTAAATACATTTTCTTATCTTGAGTGTATGAATATATATGAAACATAGGATATATATTTGGTTTTTGCTGCCAATTTCTGACACAGAGCTTCTAAATCTCTTGTAACTTCCTGGATGATGAGAATATCTTTTGTTCTAATGAGTAAACTCTTGGTGGCTTTTGGATAGCTTCAGCATCAGAGCTGGTCACCAGAAAGACCAAGCCATTACCAGAAGTTTGGAACTTTCAGCCTCATCCCCTGTTCTCCAGGGAGGAGAGATAGGCCAAAAATTGAGTTAATAATCAATCATTTCTACCTGTATCTCAGCACCTCCCTGTGTCTCAGGGCTGACAGCTTTTCCTTTTCTATGTGAAAAGAAGTGTTTCCTATGTTCTGTGCATTCTCTGAAAGGCATAGAAGGGCTCCTTGTTTCCTTTTTTCTGGACCACTACTTGTCATCTACTTCTAAGCAAAGATCACTCATGCTATTTAAACTTGAAAAGATTCAGTGCTACTATATTTAAGGTGTTAATAAGAAAGAAAAAAGAGAAAAAAGAAAACAGACAAAGATGGAGAAGACAAAAGAGAAATAAGCAAAGAGAAGAAAAGGAAGGAAAGGAAAGGAAGGAAGAAAGAATGATATAGGGAAAATGATAGGCAACAAAAATAACATTTAACATTGTTTTGTTAGCTAAACTATAGAATATAGGATGCAACAGAAACATCAGAATTCTTTGATATGACCCTTTAACATCAGATGAGAAAACTGAAGAACTGCTGTGCTTGGTATCCTTGAGTTCATTCATCAGTGCTTATTTAGTGCTAATAAAAGTCAGGCTTTGGTCTAGATGCTAGAACACAGCAGTAAATAAAAGAAAGTCCCTATTCTGGGTAACTTCTTAGCAGAATTAAGATTCTTGTTCTGATTTCCCAATTCCCAATTACTCTGCCTACCTCATTACACCCATGCCCTAGTGAAAGTGACCTCAATGATGGCATGAACCTGGTGTGTATTTTTGGAAGAAGTGGCTACGTTTAGCATTTTAACATGCTAAGAATCTCAGGTCATAAATATAATTATTTAAAACACCAAATTATTAATTAGAAAATTATTTCCATAAAAAGTATTGTACTGAATGTGTGCTGGCCTCACTAAAAAATGAATAAATGACTTGTGGTTGGTAGATAAAAGCAGCAAAGGGATCATTCTTAGAAAGTTACATTATTCTTTGTTTATGTTTCCAGTCTTTTAGTGTGCCAGTTATTCTAGCAAACAAACAAGCAGCCCTTAAATACTGTTACAACACAGAAATCATGCTTAGGAAAAGATAAAGGCTATATTAGAGAGGATTTTAAAATACTTGGAAATATTGCACATGAAAAACAGATAGAGGAGTTGCAGAAAATGCTACATTTTTACTTGTGTTGATTGGCATAGGTAGGGGAATGTAAATTGCTTGGGGTCCATCAAAACACGGCAAGTGACTCAAAGATGCCCCAAGTGACATTGTACAAGCTAGACAATTTGTCACTAGAAACCTCTTTTCATTTTTGAGTGTGTCTTTGTTTGGAATCACATTGTTGATTTATCACATTTTATAGTGCACTTAGTATGCATTTATGTAAAAAATAAACATTATTCTGCAAAAAATGTTTTCTGAGTATAGATTAAAAAAATGTTTAAGAGCTTTGTAGCAGGAAAGCATAAACTGAACAGTCCTATGTCAGGAAGGTCTACAACCTTCTCCTGCTTTTACCTTCTTTTCTTCCTTATCAGAGTCTCTGTCTTTTCTTTTCACTTTTCACCCCCATGGGGTAATGTCTGTCTCTTTATCAAGGTCAGATTTAAATGTCAGCACATTGTGAGGCTGGTCTCACCTCCAGTTCTGTCTTTCTTTTGTTAATCTCCTCATTTTCTGCAATTCTGAATCGTTCACATTTACTTCCTTTATAGTAGTTTAGAAAAATCAGTCCTGCAGTGTTGATAGGATTAGAGTAATGAGATGAGGAGGCAGGAACACTATTTAAGAGTCTGATTGCATAATCCAAGTAAGAATTGATGCTGACCTGATATAAAGTAATGTGGTGGAGATGAACAGAAAACAATAAGAAAGGTATTAGGTAATATAAAATAAAAATGTGAAATTAAACAAAGTAAAGCACAAAACCAAAAAACAAAATAAAGGCAAAAACAGAAAACCAGATGAAATAAACTAACAAAAAAACCTTGATTCATCAGACTAAAGAAAAACAGTAGAATAATTTGGGTGAATATATAATATATCATCTGAATCAGGAAACAGTTTAGGGTGAAAAGGAACACTATTGATAATTAAATCAAACAAGAAGCTTCTAACTAGAGCAGGCTTGTGAAAACCTGGGCATCTGGTCACCCTGAGGATAATGGAATCATTGCTGAATTATACATTGAAATGTATTTAAATCCTAATCTTAATTAATCACTACTTTTCTGGGAAAATTTTTCAAAATTAGCTAAATGATTTGAGGGTTAGTTTTATCTTGCCAAAATTGGTCTAGATGTACTGAAGAACGGTGGGTGAAAAGGACTAAATCTAAGCATCTAGCTATATTTCTAAGATTGTATGAAAACAAAGAGGATAAAAGCTCTCCTTCCTCTCCCTTCCTTCCCCACCCATCCTCCAACTCCTGAACACAGATAAGCAAACCAGACCTCCTCTGAAGAAGCCAGGTGCTCACCATGATCACATTGTCAAACCATGGGAAGATGTTACTCCTTGCTAACCACATTCTTGAATCAAATGATTAAGTTCCAAAGCTTCAACATCGTGTTTTTACTGATGCTTTCAAAATGTGTATCTCCAATCTCAATATCTCCAATGAATGGAAGACAATATATTTTATGGGGTACTCAACTCAAATTTTTGAAAACTAGCATGTATTTTACACTTAAAAGATATCCAATTCAGATACTAGATTTTCATCAATTACTTGATCTGTATTTGGATTTTATAAAATTTGCAGTTCAGAAAGTAGAGTCACAACCTAAGTTGATCCAAATACAAGGAAAATTTTTCAGTGAGTTGAGTAGCAGCTTTAAATTTAAGTTTAACTTCAGTAGATTAAATAAAATGCAAAATTTTGTCTCTGCTAAGTACCAGAGGCTACCACACAAAACAATGTAGGAAAAACAGGTGTCTCAAAGTTACAGATTCACAAATTGCATGTTTACCCTACCCTCAAATCTGCTTCTCTCCTAGGCTTCCCGACTACAGTACCTGGCACTGTCATTTACCAGTGGGCTAAGGTCAAAAAACTTGAAGTCAGACAACTCTAGGCTATTTCCACCCCTCATATTCAGTGTCCAGGAAATTGTAATATAAATGTAAAAAAAAAAAAAACTGACCACCATTCACCACCTCTGCTGTTAAAGCTCAAATATTTATTGATTCTTCTTCTTTCACTTTTAGTGCCTATATGCTATTTCCCAGGCTAACTAATCCTTTTCATCTGAATGTGCTACTTAGTTGCTCAGAGTTCCTCAAAATATTTTCATTACTCATAAAAAACATACTGCAATCAAAGTCTGACATGATCTGGTCAATTTTCGCTCTGTTGACTCATCCGCCATCTGCAGATCATCCAAGGTGTTTTCCTGATTATGCCCTGACCACAGGAAGCACATCCCACAGTAAGGCTTTACCTTTGCAGACCGCTTTGAAGTTATTTCTCATCTAGTTACTTGGCTAACTCCCTTATCTTCTCATTGAGGCTCTCCTATTTTTTTATTTTATTTCATTTTTTTAATTGAAGTATAGTCAGTTACAATGTATCAGTTTCTGGTGTACAGCATCATGTCCCAGTCATACATATATACATACCTATATTCATTTTCATATTCTTTTCCATTAAAGGTTATTCCAAAATATTGAATATAGTTCCTTGTGCTATATAAAAGAAATCTGTTTTTAATCTATTTCTATATGTAATTGTTGCCATATGCAAATCTCAAACTTCCAAATTTATCCCTTCCTAAACCATTTCCCCCAGTAATCATAAGATTGTTTACTATGTCTGAAAATCTGTGTCTGTTTTGTAGATGAGTCCATTAGTGCCTTCTTTTTCCTTTTTCTTTTCTTTTCTCTTTTTTTTTTTTTTAGATTCCTCATATGAGTAATATCATATGGTATTTTTCTTTCTCTTTCTGGCTTACTTCACTTAGAATGACAATCTCCAGATCCACCCATGTTGCTGAAAATGGTATTGTTTTATTCTTTTTTTTTTTAATCAGTGAGTGGCATTCAATTGTATAAATATACCACAACTTCTTTATCCAGTCATCTATCAATGGACATTTAGGTTGCTTCCTTGTCTTGTCTGTTGTATATATTGCTGCTATGAACATTGGGGTGCATGCCTCTATTTCATTAAATAAAAACTCTCTCACCTTTCAAACATTCATTCTATTTTCTCTTAACAAGTTAAACTCTAATTTGTTTTCAGAACTCTTCTTACATGGAGAACTGTCACAGCATAGTGGTTAAGAGTACAGATTTTTTGGAGCCATATTTTCTGGGTTTTACTTTTTAGTAGTTATGTGACCTTGAGCAATTTTACCTTACCACTCTGTGCTCTGGTTTCCATAACCCTAAAAATGAGGCTAATAATAGTACCTTGATAGTGATAATGTTACTTTATCTAAGGGGCTTAAAACAGGGCCTGGCACATGGAAAATACCCAATGTTAAGTTATATATTTATTTGTTATTATTTATTTCTCACATTAGAGTGAAAGATACATGAGAAGGGGCAATTTGTCAGTTTATTTACACAATCTTCCTAGACCCTAGAAAAAATGCCTGGCCTATACATGAATAGAAAGGCCAGAGTTAAAAAATATACATACAGATGCAAGAAGACATCAACAAATAATAATAATTAAATAAGATAATGCCCAGAAGAAGTATTCAAACAGGGAATTGGGAGAAGAGAGGATTAAAAAGAAAATCTATCTGTACTGTTTTGAATTAAATTAAATTGTTCTTTTAGTTTCACTCTTTTGTTAGCTCATTTCTGCATCCATCCTTCATTTAATACTTTACATAGGTAAGGCTAACTTGCCTTGGCTTATAAACAGGGAAAATTATGTGACACCCAAGATGCTCCATTTGAAAGCATGCCATGTATTGCAATTAAGAGAGGACCATGTCAGTAAATAGGAACCTGGATTCATTTCTTGACTATACCACCACAAGGGATTGATACTGCTTTGTGTCTCTCATCTTAGTTTTCTCATGAATGGAACTGGATTAAGTAGTTACTATTCACCTTCTAGCTTTCTAATTTATTGCATTTTTGTGGTATGCTCTGACTTTTTCCTGAATGTGTTCTATCTTTGTCCTCTTTCTGTCCTCAATTGGCACCAGTAGAAGGCATCAAAGTAATTTTAATATCATGGTAAACAGAGCATAATTGCAAAAATAAACATAAGGCACAAAATTTTATGCTATATATGTGTACTCACTGATAGTTGAATGTTATGCTATTTGGATTAGCATGGGTAATCATTTCTTATCTTGCCCAACCAAATATGGTAATATGAATTGTTAATTGATTGCATAAAGCACATGAAAATGAAGCAGTAAAAGTAAGTAAAATAGAGAAAAGAAGGGTACCAGATAAAATTACAAATGGACAAAATGAGGGCAAGCAGATTCTATAGCCATCATAATTTATATATTTCCTATGGCTTCAAATTTTTTCTTGTTTCACAAATTAACCAAAACTGCTTTCTAGTGGAATAAGAGAATGGAGAAAATCAACAAATATGTGTAATCCTGAATCTGATTTCCAAATGGGCATCTGAATCAGTGAGGATATGTTGTCTTCAAGTTGTAGAAAATCTGAATAATTTTGGCTTCTACTGTAGGCACTTGTATGCTTTCCTTTAATAGAGATTTTAGAAAAAGAGAATCTCACAGAGCGTGCTCCAGTGATGGAATGATGGAATCCTTTTCAAGCATTCTGCTGAGTATTCTGGCTACTCCTCCATTCATCAGATGGTGCTGGGGTTTCAGTATCACATCCTCAGTTAACAACATCTGAAAGCAACAAGGAAGGAGTGTGTAGAGGAGATCTTTCTTACTACTCTCCCTTTTCATCAGGAAGAAATAATGTTCCCTGAAACACCAAGTATTTTCTCTTATGTTCTCTTTGAAGACAATCTCCAGCAAACTAAGCCAATTGGGCTGAATATTGGTCATTCCCTGAGTTTAAGGTGCCATCTGAAAACACTGATATCCTTATTAAGTTTATTTGTGGTTTTTAACAGATAAGTGGGAAGGAAAGACAGACTGTTGGTCAAAGTGTGTTTGTTTATTTGTAGTTGTTCTTCCTTTTCACATGTCCTTTAATAGGTAATAGTTCTAAACAAGGTCTATATTATTTTGGGCCTTGTATAAGATTGTTCTTCATTTCTTTAACTTTTATTTTAATATGATTTGCCCCTCAGGCTGAGTATCCCCACCGCCTTCCCAGGAGCAGGAGGTGAAAACATGGAGCCCTTTTTTGGAGATTTGCTGTAGGATTTTGTATAAGTAAAGTTGATAAACACACATGGGAACATTTCTGGACCTACTATGTGGTGGTGCACTTAATGCTTTTTAGATTTTTAAGTATCACAACTGCTGACTTCCATTGATCTTCACAAAATGAAAAATAGAAATAAGTTGTGAACAAATCACTCATAAACTCTTTAGCCACAGTTGAATCAATCATTTCCTTGTGATTGCATTTTGGGAAGAGGGTTACAAATAAAGCAAAGTCCCTACTGGGAGAGTTTCAACCACCAAAACAACCAAACAAGTGTTAGATATGACACTGTCTTCTTAAAAAGGAGCCCTTAACATTGGCCAGTATATGAATTTTGTGTGTTAGTGTGTGAGTGTATGTGTGTCTGCATGTGTGTGTATGGACTAAATTATTAAATATCAGGGCTGCTGTAAATTCTTAGGATTAATTTTATTATTAGGAATAAAGAAGGGAAAAACATTTGCCATAATTTTTTGTGTCTTTTATTATAGTATTTTAATAATTTGTCAGAAAACTAAATACCTATATATTTTTATTAATTATATAATTTGTTGTAACTCATAAACAGTAACTATATAATTTATTAAAATAATATTTATAATAACTTATTAGAACATTTTAAGGTGCTCAAATGTTTTATTATTTTGATATAAAACAGAAATTTATGAGAAATTATCGTTAAATATATTAAAAAATCAAATAAGGATAAAAATTAAAAATAAATTCTTAAATGCTAAGTAGTACACAAATTTCATGTTGTCATGGTAACCTAAATATCAGAGATCAACTGGAGTGTCAGACAGAATGGGAGACAGCTTTAATACATTTGTTTTAGAATTTTTGCCTCATGTAGCAATGTTTTATGCATTTAACTGCAATTTCATTCATATATTATCATCTAATGAGTAATATAAATGACTGTCAATGAACCAAATATGTTACTGTAGAAAATATATTTTTAAAAGACGTAAAATCAAAGCTAATATTGTACAAGTACCATAAATGCAGACTTTCTTCTCGTCACACATTAATTAAAATGTTATTAAAATTCTCTCAGTACAATGATTTTCAAACAGAATAACATATATTCAGCTCTTAAAATCATCTTTATATGAGTGTCCTGTTTTCCTGTGGAGTTTCAAGTTAAGTGACCATTTCTTCCCCTTTTGCTGTTGTCAATCATGCACATATTCAAAACATAGAGCTTACACAGTCATTGTCAAATGAAGAGCCAATCCGAAGGAAAACAAAGAAAAATAATTATCGCGGACATCCTTTGAAAGAAGAATCTAAATAGCCAAAACTAATGCCAAGTAAATGCAAGGGGTTTTTTATTATTTTTTTCTCTATCTCATTACTGCTGTGTTTCCTCTGATAGCAAAATTCTTTTCAAAACTGCTATATAATTTTAGTTATATTGGAAAGTCTCCAATTGATTCTAAATACATGAGAATTTAAATCAACCTATCTGAGACAAGCCTTTGTGGGCAGGAAAATGGACATTTCTGCCTCAAGGTCTTGAGGGTTTTTACGAGTGACAAGATGACAAATGCTAAGGTCATTGTCCTGGATGAGCATATCAGTGATTTGATATATGACAATCTGTTTTGAACAACTCGTTTGGGATATTGAGATTGAATGCTATTGCACCTATGTGATTGAAATTTTATTAAATTTTATTCTCCACCCCCCATATTCACAATCAAATAACAGGGGAAATATTAAATCAGTGGTTATAGATTATTTCATTATGTTTCATTGATGGATTTCAGAAAAACACATAATCCTGATATTTATCACAATTAAGTCTCGATAAATACTCTATCCTTGGTCACACTTTAGGGAAAAAAATATCAAAGTATTGTGAGAGAAGTTCTTAGTGTTTATGAATACTAGCTTTACAATTGGTAGCCTCCACACCAGTGTTTGTGTTTTAGTGTCAGTCTAGCAGTTGTACGTTCTTAAATAATGTCCTAGGATTTAAATTTCCTAATGTCCAAAATTACTAATTTTTTGGCTTCAATCTCCAAATATGTACTGATGCAGCTCTCATCTTTATTTCCGGATTAAAGAATCTTTGCATTCATCTTAATTTAATGTTGTTAAAATAAAAAGCACGGTGAGTTTTTAGATTTACCAAATTCTCTGTAACTCACAGTTTAAATTTTAGTGGGTCATTTTAGGGTAAAGAATAAGAGACTTTGTTCCATTATAAAGAATATGTTATTAACCATTTAAAATAATAGAAAAATTTTAGTCTTTTCTCTTTAGAGCTTGAACTGAATGTAGGCATTAAGAAATAAAGAAATTGTGGTAACAATAGAAGTTACACATAGAAAAGTAAAGAAAATGATCACTTTTAATTCCTAATTTTAGTGACTTTAATAATGATAATAACATCAAACTATAGTATAAAAGTCTAGATGTTCTAATAATTTAATGTATTTTGTCCTTTTAAGCCTCCCTGATAATTCCATGAGCTAGATTTCATTATTAATCTAATTTTACAATCAAGAAAACAGAAGTAAAGAATTTAAGTTACTTGTGCAAGATCACACTACTTATAAATGACAAACTTACTATTAGAGCCAAAGGAGACCCGACTTTTTACACTAGGTTGATACTTCTTTCTCATAAATTTCAGTCTTCTTTGGTGTCCAAACATCACAAATTTCTCCCTGCTTCTTCTTAGTCTATCCATTGCTTTTATCCTGCTACCTTTTGAATATATATGAACCAGAGTTAAGTTCTAAGATTTTATATTCTCACCTTGTACCTAGGTAACTTGTTAATGTAACTAGAGTAATTTACTTCACAAGGCAGCAATCTTTTGGAGATTAAGACATTTTTACTCCATATTATTCGGTGGCTGCTGGAGGCATCTTGCCAATGATATTAAATCTTAAATGCGATTGAGCTCTGCAGTCATCACATAAGCTAATACAGGCAGACTTCCAAGTTTTCATGCTGTTGGGTGTAAGCCTACTGGGAACCATGTGATAGCTCTGCCCTGCTTTCCATCAAGTAGAATCTCATACAAATCAAACCCTTCTGGCATTACATCCAAGAAAATTTGAAAAGATTTGTATGCAAACATCCTTCCCTTTAATGCATCAAGCTTGTAAATATCTGGTGAACATGTTTGATGGCAAGCTGTTTTCCAAGGCAGGGCAAAGTTCTTCCATGAGGAAAATTCATTTTTCAAAAAAAAAAAAAACATAAAGCAATAAAAAAGATCAACTTATATCACCTTTAACAAATGGAACTAGGGGACTTAAAATTTTTCCTGAATGTTTTTCCTATGATGAATGTGGTTAAATTGTATGTCACATATCTAAGGACAAAATGATGAGTTTTCATTCTTTGATTTACTAAGGCCTCTCATCTACTGCTCTCCAACACACACTCCACTTTCCCCTTCATAGGACAGTAGGGAAGAGAGTTCTGGATTTAGAAATAAGAGATCATGGAATAATAGTCCTATTTAAAAAAAAGATCAACAATCGCTTAGGCTCCTACATATGGATATGTGTAATGCAGTCTTTCTTATATGCATATTGTGTTTTAAAAATAAGATACCACGTGAATAGTTCACACATAAAAAAGGAAGTCCTCTATATAAGTTTACAAATATATATAATGGATATTTTGTATGTTTGCTTGTGGATGTGTGGATGTGAAACTAAGTAAATGTATTCATATATACACATACGTATATACACATATACATATATATATTTATATACACACATATACATATATATATATTCAGTGCTGTTCCAGAAGGTAGATTATTACCTACATTTTTCAGACATACTGGAGGTACAAATACACTAATAAACATTTTTCAAAGACATTAATCCATGCATAAAGTCTCTATCAGTTATCTATTTGCTTAGTTTCATCATTTATATTATAGTGGGCCTCATGATGTTAGATATGAATGCAATATGGTCCATTATGTCAGGCCCCAGGTTGTTAAACACTCCCAATGAGCTGGTAAACTTTTCAGAAAATTGCATTGTCATGATACTTGTCAACCACAAGCAAATATTAAGAACTTACTTCTTCATTGTGCACTGCTAATTGCAGGATAATTAGTTGAAGGGTTTTGTGACTTACAGAAGCAAAGTCCGTGATCTCTCTGGTATCATAGACACAGTTACATAACAGCCTTAGGAAACAGAGATAGGAAATGTTAATTAAAAATGAATATTTGGATAAGTACTAGAACAATATAAAACAGACATCCAGGAAGCTTTTCATATAGAAACACCAGAGAAGAATGCCATAGAGGTTTGAAAGATTTGGGAAAATATTGGTAAAGTGAGCTGGGAATTAGACATATATTTTTAAAGGAGGAAGGGATATTGATTTGGAATTGGATCAAACATCTACCTTCTTTATGTGATTTAAAGGACTTTTCAAACACTTCTTCTTCAATGATTTGATGAACTTAACAACCACAAAACTAGTTTTCACTAATTCCTGTTAATCCACTGAAGAACTTCATTCTAACTCAACTATCCACATATATATGAGTTTTAAGTTGTTATTAGCTTGTACTAGCAACCATCACCCATAGCTAAATAAATAATTGTACAACTATTTAGATGTCACAATTTACAATATTTTCACTCTTACATTTGAACCTCAATATAATGTGAGTTAAGGAGGACATGGTATATGTTTTTTCAATTTTGCAGATGAGAAAAATGAACATGGCATCTTGAATCAGATATACTCGATTTCAAATTCTGGCTTTGTAACTTACGATCAATTTGCATTTCCATGCATTCTTCAGTATTTTTTAAATAAAATGTTTTGAACAGTTAAATTAAATAGGGGCAGTAAAGCTGTTAGTACAGTCTAACAGATTAAGAAATGGTAGTTATTTTATTTTAAATTTAAAGCTAACATTTTCTCACTCTGTCAAGTTGAATGCTAAATCTCAATCATTCAGGTATTTTAGAATTTTTGTATACTAGACAGTGTATTCATAAATATTCATGAAATTTAACTTTTAAACCCTGAGCTGTATGTTTCGGCACATATTCTATTCCCTATGTAATGACAAAGATATGCGAGTCCCTGTCATTAAGTGGAGTTAGGTGAGGCAGAAAGGAGAAATGACACTGATAAATAATTCCAGGCCATTTCTGTGAACCACAGATGTTTACATCAAGCTGATTAATATTTTCATAGTTCACAATAGATTAATTTATTGTGGGTTGCCACCTCCAGCTCTTTTATAAATCAAATTTTTAAAATTGTATTTAATAAATCACGTTCGTTTTCTAAAAATATGTAAAAAATTTAGCTGTCATATTAACATATATTGTGAGTCCACAAAGGAAGATTTTTTGAACTCTAACTCCCATAATACAGAAAGAGATTTCATATATTGAAATACAGACAGCCTTTGAAAACATTTGTACATCATTATTAGATAATAAGTTTAAGGCAGATGTCATCTTTCCATCTTTATCAATCTGATCAAGTTTGTCCAAATATTGGTCAAAAGAGGAATCTGAGTCTATAATCTTATTCCAGTCTCCTGCCCTGACAAAGGTTTAGTTAATTTCTTTAGAGGCTTCTGTTGGAGGTACATATTTCTTGTTAACAATCTTCTTTTGTCTCTCTGTATATTTTCTTCTCTCACATTTTAAGATTATAGTTTTCATATTATCTTTAAAAATATGAGCAGATTATTCAGAATGATTTTGTAATCAACTAAGTTAATTATTCATTCTTGACCCTAACTAGAAGCAAATCTATAAACTAAAAATGCTGTTAAATAATTGATTTCCTTTCTTGTTTTAAGCGACTTGTTCAAACTGTGATTGTTAATTTTGCTGGAAATTTCAATTTAATCTCCTCTAAGATAGTATGCAGTTATTTTACTAGTTTCTTCTCTCCCCATCATAAATTTTTAAAACAATTTTCTAAATGTATTATTGATGAACTTTACCTACCTAACTATCTATCCCTTCCCTTCCTCAGGATTTAACTCATTTCTCATCTCCACACTTCTGCTTATTTGTTGTGGACTGAATTGTGTCTTTCTAAAATTCATATGATGTCATATGATGTCCTAACCCCCAATGTAATTGTGGCCATACATAGGACATTTATGAGGTAATTAGTTAAATTAAGTCATTAGGGTAGGACCCTAATCCCACAGGACTTCTGTCTTTATCAAAAGAGAAAAAGATACCGGGTCTCTCTCCATGTACATACAAAAAAGGGGACATATGAAGACACAGAGAGCAGATCATCATCTACAAGGCAGAAAGAGAGGTCTCCCAGAGACCAACCTTTTGGCAACTAGATATCAGACTGCCAGCCTCCAGAATGGTATGGAAATAAGTGTGCCTGTTGTTTAAGCCACCCAACATGTGGTATCTTGTTATAGCAGCCTAAGCAGGCTCATCCTAAACCACTAATTTCTACCGCCCTTTCAGATTTCTGTGTAAATATCACCTTTTCCAAAGCCCTTTCTATCACATCCATTTTCATCACACCACATTATTAGACTTGCTGCATTTTGATATGTTCTTGCTCATACTGTTTTGGATTTCTGTCATCTGTGACTGATTTAGAAGCTTCTTAAGTTTAGAGACTGTTTCCCACCAATTAGACATCTTTAAGACCTATCACAGGGAGTGGTGAATGTTAGGCTACAAGAAATGTTTGTTGAAGTGCATTTTTGGAGACATATCAGTACCTGGAAGGCTAGCTACCATAAAGATGTCAAACAATTGTACATGTTCAATTTAACTTGAATTGAAATTCTAAAGACCTTTTTTATGTGGTTCTTCCCTGCAGTGAAGTAAAATATCTACCAATGAGATTATTAATTATATTATGCTATATCAACTCAATAGACATTTAAGTGGCCTCTAAAAGTAATGATTATGAACTCTGTGTAGCATTGTGGAAACATTATAATAAAATGTATGTGAATTGCATGTAACATAATAGAAACATTATAATAAAACGGAAAAGACAAGAGGTGAAATTGCTCATGAACTATGATTCCAAGTGTTAACAGATAGAAACATGAGAATATTTAGAGAATAATAGTTATAACATGGTGTCAATATTTTCTCCATTTTCCAAATTTCTGTGTTGTTTTCTATTTTCACCATTAAAATATTAAGTTTACTTAAAAAATCAAGGAAACATGTGAGTAGCATAGATAATATGTATTAGAAGAATATGTGTTAAAAAGGTGAGTCTGTTAGCATGGCAGCTGGACTCGTGGGCATGGGCAACCTGGATGGGGTTAAATCTCATATTTAATGCTTACTAGCTTGATGATCTTGAAGAAGTGATTTGCATGGTATGAGACTTCATCTCCTTGTCCTTTGAATGAGAAATGATATTAACATAATGCCCACCAAAGAACTAGGACTGCTGGAGTATCAGGAGTGCTCTTAAATGCCAGCTAATAATTTCCAATACAGTGTAAACTCTGTGAGGCTAAGGACCTGTGAATTCACTACTATAGATTAGTGCCTGGCATTTGGTAATTTTATAATACAACTTTATTTATAGATAAATGAATAAAAGGGTGAATGTAATGAAGCTAATAGAAAAGACTTCATAGAAAGTCTAGGATTTTTGAAGAAAGAAGAGCAGGACTTTATATACATATACGTGCATATCTATCTATAATTACATTATATGCCTGATGTCTAAGCAGATAACTAAATAAACATTTTCTGCTTCCTTAATAGAATTAATCCAATTTCCCTTTAAGTTCTTTCCTGAGTAAAATAGATACTTTTTTCAGAAACTGCTTTAACCCATACCTTGTGGTAATTTACTGTGTCTCTGTTCAGAATGATTTCCTTGTGGTAGGTTAGCTCAGGTTCTAGTAGAATCAGCCATGGTAAATATGTAAAATATAATTACTGTAAGAAAGATGAATAACATTGGTAAGATCATTTAATATTTTTGGAAGAGAAAAAAAGCAGAAACTGCCCAAAGCTTAGAATGCCCCTAGGAAAAAGCTGCATTCCCTGCTTTCAAAATCCTTCTTGCTACTTCTGCTCAGTGACGGCACTGAAATTCACTGATCCCTCTGCACACAGTTTTCTTTTTTCAATCTCAGGTCATATCACATTTACAGTTTACTTTCTTAAAAACATCTGGAGTGCAACCAGTGTATTGATTATCTCTCATATTTAAATTGAAAAATATAATGGACTTGGAAGGGAGTAAACCAAGTGGTGGGCAGTTTTCTCTATCACTTTTTCTGTGTGTAGCACAGCAGATATATCTAAACATTTTCAGGATAAAAGGAGATTCGAGTGAGCCACTCAGTGATGTCATAATAAACTTCCTTCCCACACACACATAGGAGTGTAACGCTGACTTAGACATGTTCCAGGAGATATATCACTCACCCATTCTTTAGGAAACAATTATGAATGGAGTAAGTCAGAGTGTGTCTCCTTGTCCCCTCTCCAGCCCTTATTTATATATTCATACATCTATTGATTCAAAAGGTTAGTCATTCAAATATATATACTATGTATTCATCACACATTTTCTCTATACTAAAGGGCTGTGGAATTTTTGCATTCCAAGAACTTACATTCTAACTGGGAGAGAGACACTCTAAATGAAAGAAAATAAGTAAAGTAATTTCAGAATGTAAAAATAAAAAAAAGTAAAGAAGAAATAAGGGGGAGAGCTATAGAGTGAGGAAGTTTTCATGGCTACTTTAGAGCTAGCATTCTGAATGGCTTCTCTTAGGGAGTTACAGTTCAAGCTGGGGTGTGACAAATGGACACTCAGCCACAACAGGATATTGGGAGAAGAGAGTGTCAGGCTTAATTTCCAAAGAGGATAGTGGCTTGAGGTTTCTAAAGAATTGAAGAAGGAAAGGAAGGAAGGAAGAGGGGGAGAGAGAGAGAAAGAGAGAAAAAGAGGAGAAAATGTTAGTGGGATTGAAGGAAACAATGACAAGTTTTATGGGGTGGATGTGAAGGAATAATATGGGCTCAATTTGGCCATGAAAAAGTCTTAGGTTTTCTGCTAATTGCAATTGATCTTCAGTGGAGCATTTTCTCTAAGGCAGTGATATTATCTATTAGATAATTTCTAAAAGGTTTTACACACACATACATACACACACACACACACACACACACACACACACACTACTCCAACATCTTGTGTCTTATGAAAAAGTTGTCTAGACACAGAGATAGGACACCAGGTACTTAAAGAAGTCAGAGAAATGTATCCAAAGGAATCAATGCGAGAACTGAATTGTGAAAGCTTTGAGTTCCAGTCCAGATGAACCAGAGGAAAAAAGCATTTTTTAAGTATTTAAGTATTGGTGAATCAACTGTACACTAACATTTTTAAACTCTTGATTTTGTCAAAAAACAAATATAAACAAGATGCAACTGAAATTTTTTGACATCCCTGAAGTTTTAAACAATCTAGACATATTTGCTTAAAGTTTGAGTAAAGGTTGGGAGGTTGACTTCTCAAGTATCTGCATATATTTTATTTACTTCAAATATAAAAATTTCTTGTATACCAGAAACAGAATAAAAAGTGGTTCCTCAAAAATATGTTGGTGTATATTTGTAAAATATCTACCCTTTATTGGACTATTACACTGTTCTGTACTTATTTTAATTTTTCAAGAATTCAGATTTGAGGGGTAGGGTAGAGTTCAGTGGTAGAGTGCATGCCTAGCATGCACGAGGTCCTATGTTCAATCCCGGACCTCCATTAAACAAACAAACCAAAAAAACAGACCAAATTACCTTGGCCCCTACTCACCTCAAGAAAAGATTGCATTTAAAAAAAGAAATTCAAAATTTACATTGACACTAACAGGGAACTATTATCATGTTCAATTTCCTGTTGAAGAAAATGAGTTTCAGGGAGGCTTCCCCAGCTCATTTCAGATGGCAAATGTCGGGGTAGGACTAGACCTGAGCTCAAGTCCATCGAATTATTCTGCTGTCCCACACAGTTTAAACCATGGCTACTTTCAAAGCATGCTTGAGTATTCAGCAATAGAATGTGGGTTTTCCTTTACTGTGTGGCTTACTCTGAAAACAATAAAAGCACATAAAACTATGAAAAAGAGGAAAGAAAACATATACTTTTTTTGTTATTTTTTAAACTACTCTATATCATTCTCCTCCTCATCCTCTTTTCTACTGTCCTTTCTTACTTAATGGCTTCAATCTTTCTTATATCCCTTCTTCATGTCCTTTTTCCTACTGTGCTTTATTTCTTTGTGGCATAAGCCTTTATTCTTAGATCTACAGTCTTAGAGTACATTTGTAATATATCTTATCTTTTTAAGAGAAAAATATGTAATATATATATGATCATAGAATAGCAAACTTTATAGGGCTCCTAAATCTATAATTTTATATGAATATTTCGGTCATTTTTAAGCTTATAAGCAAAATCTCCATGTGAAGAGTATGTTTGCAAATACACAGACACCAAATATAAAATCATATAATTTAGAATTTTTATATATTAAAAGCTACAGAAATAAGCCATAAGCAAAGTGCTTATAATTGTTGGCATGGCAGAGAGAAAGTTATGTAGTTTACATAGCCTCGGAGCATCTGTTATCTGAATAAGGACTGAAAACACTCTTTAAAAGATCCTGGGCACATTAATGGAATCATGATTTTCCCTAAAAGTGAATAAACCTATAGATTAATATTACAGGAAACTGTGTAAGAGGATATAGTAAAATATTTATTTAATGTTATTTTAAAAAATTACTTCTATTCTACCACCTGAAGACATTCATGTATCAAGAATTTGACTGGAAAGAACAAAGGAAGAAAAAGAAATAAGTAGGAAAAAGGCTTGCAGTCAATTTTCCTAGAAGCAGTACCTCATTCCTGGGCTTGGTGCTTTATAAAATACAATTGTCTATGCCTGCTCTTCAAATAGAATCATTTATAAACGTTGTGCAAATCCATATTATAAATTTCATAGCTTCTGCCAAAATTAAGGATATTTTCTTACTTTGAAAAACACCTCATTTAATTGTTTTAACTGCAAAATTAATGAAATTCAGAACATCTAAGAAAAATTACAAAACAAATGACTAACATATTTTACAGCACCTCCTATTCAAGAGATGGAATCTGCTTCTCAGTTCTGTGAATCTGGGCTTGTCTATGACTTGCTTTGACCTAGAGAACCTGACAGAAGTAGTGGTTATCTTTTTAAGTTGTTAAGTTTCCTGGTGTTTCTTTTATTCAACACAAAATAACTGATACAACACTGATCAACAGGAATTGGACAAAATTATTTCGATAAGTTTTCCTTGACAAATAAAATATCAAGTGAGATCTAGATATTAAGTTCATTATTCATGCCTTCTGCCAGAATGTGGCTTTCTTCACCTGTTAGAAATTCTAGAGACCCTGAGCTGAGGTTGCTTCTTTCTTAGAGAGGATGGATGAGAGTGTACTAGCCTGCTTATTGACCTTGTCCTCTGTCAGCCACCTCTGAAGTTAGCTGCTCATCTAAAGGTGGGATTCTGCACTGTTCCTATTTATTATTTTCTCCAGAGCAGAAACTGTGGACCTATGGTTACATGTGATCACAATCTATGGAAGGACACATCACCATGGTCTTTTAAATAGATATAAAATGTCAACAGGCCTGGCTTATTAACACACACAGGTCCTTAATAAAAGCTTAGGTAAAGACTGATCTTTGAACTTCAAAAAAGAAACAAAGAGCTATTGGAGGTCATCAATGAGAGGATGTGACTTCAGCTGACTCATGAGCTGGACCCACCAATCAGAGGCTCCTCACCCTCTCCTCTGCCCTTGCCATGTACCTTCTGACCACCTCTCCCACAGCTGGAGCTGTTTTCAAGGACACAGCCTTGAGAAAGCAATGTATGATGGAGACAATCTGGAAAGTACATGTGACTGAATCCAGTAAAGGCCTCCAAATAAACTTTTAAGATTCTGGTGGGCAGGTTCAGAAGTCTATTTGTCCCATAGCCACCCAAGACAAACCTCATGTGTAACTTCCCATGCTTATTAAACCTGCCACATACCAGTCTGGAGTGGTTTGCCTCTTTCTTCAGTCTCTCTTTGCACTCAATGTATGGGGATCAGTTTTTAAACCAACAAGAGCAGCTTCATTTCTCTAATGTGGCTATTAGCAGAAACCATAGATTGAATAAAGCACATCTGGTTATTACCTCCATCTACCTTAGAGGGTGGAGGAAGAGGGCAAGGGATAAAGGGCTCCTGACTTGAGTCCATGATGTTTGTAGAGAGGAGATTGCTCACTGCTTGGTAGTGAGCTCTTAAGTGCAATATCTCAGCTTTACTACTTCAGACAAAGGCAGTGATTTTCGTAGGGAATGGGTGACAGCTGCAGCACTGATTCCACCAGGTTTCCAAGGAAGAGAGGCTGAAGGATTATGCTTTTAAGTGGCTAGGTGGGTTGCTCAGAGTTTTTTTTTTTTTTTTTAAGCAGTAGGTCTCCACCTTGAGTAATTCTCTCCTGGGACATTTGGTAAGATCTGGAAAGATTTTTGATTGTCATACTAGGAGTGAAATGCTATTGCGATTTCATATAAGATGCAGCTAAATGTCATAAAATGTACAAGTCAGCATTCCTCCTCACTCCCCCCCACCACAGACACACACACAAGCACAATCCCATCCAAAATGGCAATAATGCCAAAGTCCAGAAACCCTGGTCTAGAGGAGCCAGGCCTTCCTTACCAGATCAGGAACATGCAGGTGGTTTTTGCTGTCAGTCTTTCAAATTGTGTAATGAAATCCCAATGACACTTCTATAATTGAAACAGAATGGTTGTGCTTAAATTTACACTACTCTATTATAACAAAATAATGTTATCCTATTTAAAATTTACAGGGAACAGATTTCAAATGATTTAGGGAAGAATCTGTTATTCAAAGGGAAAAAAATAGGCCCAGATTCCAAGTGTGGGATTCCATGAAAAAACTTACATTATACATTTACCATTTACTATAATAAACCCTCCCTTATTATACAATTTTAGTTTTATAAAGAAGCTTTCATGTACCTTGTTATTAACAATAGCCCCAAATCAGTGCTTAAAAAACTCATCTGTTACCCAAGTTGTAAATGAATCATTTCCTTGTGATGTCAGGAATCTTGGGGCCCATAAAAGGAATTTTTTTAGTGTCTATCAGAGTACGCTACAAAACAAATATCATTAAGCATATGGAAAGAAATATAATGTTCTTGCTTTTTGAGAAGACTTAGAAAAAACACTTATTTAATAAGATCCTCACACTGAACTTCATACTAAGTTATGTGTAGCTTAATTGGATTAAATTTAAGCCTTTTTTAAGTTGTAATTTAAATTATGCTTTTATGATAACTTTTTTAAAAATCTATTTACGTGTATTTCTGAAATTTATTTGGATGGGCATTTAATTATATCATATTTACTCCTCTCGTTCTTTCTAAAATAGAATCTAGAATAGATTGAGTATTGTTTATCATCTGAAAGTTAAAACTCAGACTATAGATGATTTTTAGCTCCTTACGCTGTTCATTTTTTCCTCCATTGTGAACTGGGCAAATGCTGTAGTTATTTAGAAATCTTTTCCATTGTCTTCTGGAAAGAGTGAAAAGAAACAGAAATGGGATAGGAGAAATTAGCCTAAAGCATAGACTTTAAGAAGAAATAAATGTGAAAGCTGTTATTGCAGTTTTGCAGTTGGATAACTACTGTATGAAGTGACAGAAAACCAATATTAATAGAAGTTTTATACCATTAAATGCATACTTAATTTTTTTCTTTAAATCCTTGTTTTTGCTTTTGTTACTTACAGATCAAAATTTAAAATGAGTGCTTTTTGTTATTTTTTCTTCTCCATGAAAGTCATTTTGTTAATTAATCCATTTATTACTGTGTTCCTTGATTTTAAGTTGTTTCTGCTTCTTCATTATCTTGATTACATTATCTTATACAGTGACACAAAAAACTGCTGTTACCCCTTTTATTCACTGATTGATAAGGCAGTGAATATAGTTAGCAGAAATTTTGTAAAAACTGAAGTGTCTCATGTATGTGGAAGAATTTAATTTTATTTTTCTTGAATCTATATCCTGACATTGATGCTGTCATTCAAAACTGCTTTAGGCATTGCTTTCTAAATTCTAACATTTATTCAACAAATATTGAATACATATAACACATCAGAATATCCTTAGACAAAGGGATATAATGTATAAAACAAAATATGCTTCCCTCCATGAAGCTTGTATTATAGCATCCTCTATCCTTCTTATTATGGTGTTTCTCTTGATTCTTTCTCAATCTATGCATTCATCTTTTTAACAAATATTTATGGTGTTCTTATGTGCTTGGCTTTGTTCTACATGTTTGGTACATAATGGTGAGATGATTACTATCTTTGTGTTTTTTAAATTAGAATGGGGAAATGAATATTATATAATAAAGGCAGACCTGAATACAAAATAATGAGATTTTAAGCACTAAGAAAGAGACAAATTCTCTGTAAGAAAACAATCAGGGTAGCAGATTCTTATATAGAATTTGTAGCCCAGTATTTTCCTTAAAAGAAGTAAATCAACCTGAGAGCTGAGTGAAGAGAAGGATATAGCCATGCCCAAGAATTCAAATTCATGTTTTTCTGATAGAATATCATCACATTTAAGTACTGAGATGGGTAAAAGTCACAGTCTTCAGTACACCAGAGTCCAGTGCAACTGAAATTCAGTGAATAAAAGGAGAGAAAGATATTAGAAGATGCTGGGTGGTGGTCATGATGTTGAAGATCAAGAAGGTGTTTTTTGGAAATGTACTAATCAGAAATTGGTAATATTTTTTATGTGAGGACTAAGGAATACAGAAGTATCAAGGATGACCCCTAAACCTGAGCTTAAGCAGCAAAACAGGGGACATAGTTTATGGAAGGAATGAGATGAGTTTGCAAAATGTGTTAGAGACACCTTTTCTGGCACTAAAGCAGAGATGTCAGACGGAAAGCTGAGTACAGGTCAAACTTCAGAGGAGGTGATCAGATTGAAGTTAGAGGTATAATGAGAGATGTCTTGAGCTGATAGTATAAGTCATAAAAACAGGTTCCCCAAAGAGTGTCTTGAGAAGATACTTCCAGTATAGATTCAATAGTAAGGTTTCAGTAGAGGAATAAAATCTGGGAGCATGCACTAGGAAATGGAGATATGGAAAAAATAGAAAAAGCTTTGACTTCTAGGGGATTAAGGTCAAGCTGAAGAGATAAACAAGTATCTGAATAGTTATATGATAAAGGTATGTACTATCTACTTAGGGAGCACAATGGAAGAAACATTTAACTCTACTGAGGGTAGTTCAGAGGAGAGTTACAGTAGGATAATATGGAGCATTTCTGAAAAATCTTCAAAATAAATAACATGCTAATAGGAAACAGGCAAGAACATTCTGAGTAAAGATTTGAGATTAAAAAAATTTAAAGCATTTGAACAATTGTAAATAGTTCAGCTTAATTACATGGTTATAGCTTGTTTCACAATTCAAGATTTAGTTTAACCTTCACTGATGTACATTTTCACCTTTATTTTACATTCCTGTAGTAATTAACAAATCATATTGCTTTTGCCCTCTCATTGTCTGTATTAATATTTTCTCTCCTGACTTGTCTTTAATCTGTACAGTAAAAAGAGGAGCATAATTCCTTCTTATAAGCAAATGCTCATGCAGTTCTATGGAAACATCAAATGGTCTACAAATGTATCATTTTCTAAAAAACTGTATTCTTGTCCCTTTGTCCTTGGCAGAGATGGAGGTAAAACTTTTAATTAGTGTGAAAACCAAAATAACTGTATCCAAAATATTCCAACATATCATTCTAACCTATCTGTGATGCCCTGATATAAGTAAAACAATTCAGTGATCTGAAATTAACCTGTAATTATAGTGTTGAGAATTAATCAGTACAATTTAGGTTTCATTAAATTCAAACACACTCAATATTGAATCAATTTATTAAGCTTATTTATTTCCCAGTCCCCAACAAACACAATGATACCAACATATAACAAGTTCAGATATATAAACAGCTTCACTATTCCACATACAGAAGTGAGACTACAACTTCCCAACTAGAATAAGGTACACTCTAAACGCAAATTAAAAGCAAGACAAGACACTCTAAATTGGAGATCTGCTTGCTGTTGGCGAGAATGCTTTGAAATATTGTTCTTGATCTATATGCAAAAGTATAGGGACACACACTTGTCAAAAGAGAATACAAAGTTCAATCTAACCAATCCATCTTGTGCAGATTTTCCCTTCATTCAGTGCAAGTTTAAAATGTATAAATTATTTTGATCAGAAATCATCAATAAAATCTTAATTCAAAACAAATACAACAGAAGTGTCTTGTTCACACAATGCCTGTGTGTCTTTGAAAAAAGAAAACTACCTGGAAGCAATCCTCTCTGTACCTCTCTGCCAATTTTGATTAACAGATTCCCTCATCTTGACTTGGAGCAAC
Source organism: Vicugna pacos (assembly GCF_048564905.1). Taxonomy (NCBI): domain Eukaryota; kingdom Metazoa; phylum Chordata; class Mammalia; order Artiodactyla; family Camelidae; genus Vicugna; species Vicugna pacos. The sequence goes on along the minus strand of NW_027328741.1, from coordinate 90,191,311 downwards.
TCTCTTAGAACCATAAATTGTGAAAATGAATTGCACATTAAAGTTTCTGGGCTCCCGACGACCTTGAGTTTTCCAAATAATGTTTTTCAAGACATTTAACTAAATGCAACTATTGTGCAAGGAGATGGTAGTTGTCAATATGAACACTTCAATAGAGTAGAAGTAGTCATGTTGAATTTTTTGTATTCAATTATTCATTCTATGTTATATGATAACACATAATCTATCAATTATTTGTTAACTATCACAATTAAATTTGTCAGAATTTTTGGTAAAGCCACTACCAAAAACAGCAATGATTAAACATGCTTTTATAAGGATCAAGCAACCAATGCAGTTTAACACATGATCCATTAGAATCTCTCTTATCAAATCCTGGAGTTCTTTGACAGGTGGAAAAATGTAAATACTGTATACATTACAGAAGAGATCTTACAAAATTCTACCAATAAATATCCACAAAACTATTGCATGTCACTGTTAAAATTCAATTTCACTATTCTGTTGAAAAAATTCCATTGGTTACATATCTCATTTAAGTGTTGGAAAGAATACTCAGTGACTTCTAAGAAATGATGGACAATCTGAATTAAATAGCTAATTAACTTAAAATCAAAACTATAAGTTGCATATTTGATAAAAGTAATCTATATGTGTGCTTATCACACTAATATAATGTGGAATAAGATGGCTATAATTGTGGATGACTGGATCTACAGAGGTAGTAAAATGGTCCTGCTAGCTAGTAAGTCTGATTATTAAATTCAGGAAGGAATAAGAAGAAAGTAGGGAAGAGAGGGAGAGAGGAAGATGAGAGGGAGTTAAAGAGAAAAAGAAGGGAAGGAAGGAACGATTTGTAGTCAAACTGTTACATGTCAGGCCCTAAAATAAATTATTTCCTTAATTCTCCAACACTGGCTCTATTGTACCCAGAATTTATTTTAGCTTTTTTTTCCCAAGGTGAAAACATCAAGGTTTAAGAATATTAAATAAACTTCCTGTGAACACATAAATAATGAAGGAAGAAACAGGACTTTAAACTATTGACTTTTTATTATATCTGGACAACAAAAGTTACTTAAACATAGACTGATTAAACAAATATTTACTACTATTTATTTTTATCATTTACCCACTTTCCTGTAACTATGATAATCACCAGCAAAAACTCAGGTTGTAATGTCTCTTTATTTCACCATTGTAACAGTAGAAATAGAAAAAATATTTCCTATACAAAACATTTGATTTTAAGGTATTTTTTACTCAGCATGCTGAAGATAAATTCAATTAATGGTAGTTAAAATTAATCAGCAAGAAATTGAATGGGACAAAGGGCCTAATTGTTCCTTAAAATATTTATTTCACAGTCTGTTCTCGATGTCATTTTTAATGACGTCTTGTTGGGATATCTCTTAATAATAAAAATAGTTACTTTTTTGAGATACACTTTTGAAAGGTTGTGATAATATAATACAAATAGAATTATTCCTGTTTTACTAAACTTGCATAAATGCAAATTCTGAAACACAAGCATAAGGTCAGCTTTGTTTCTCAGTACAAAATTAAACTATACTAAATTAAACTATGCTAAAGGGAAGTGCTTGGCTAAGGGAGTTTGGCCATCTAAATAAATGACCATCATTTATGCAGTTTGCTCATTCCCCTGCAATGATTTTGCATGTTAAATAAAAATTGATATGAGTGAAAGGATATGAAATCTCTACCAACAAATTAGAAAGAAAAAATAACACACTAACTTAAAATATACTTCAGCTACCTGTCATGAGCATATTTTAAAAAGCCTTAATGGAAAGAAGTGCAGTACTTGGCAATATCAGTACTTGCTTCTATAGATGATTCAGCTTATTTGAGTCTTAAAAAGGAATTAGACATATTTGTATCTTCATATCTGAATGTTATGGGGTTTTCCTGTGGGATAAGGTGAATTATTTCCATTTAATAACTTTAGAAACAAAAGATAGGATATTTCCATATTATATTTTAGATGTTGGTATTTAAAATAGCACCTTTGGCCATAGCTTGACCTCATATTTTGTTTCTCCTTATTTTATATTAATCTTAAATCAACATTTGCAAAATTTTGTGCATGGTACTTCTTGTGAATAATTAAAATGTGTCAAACCAAGGAATTGTATTTGACTTCTTTAGGGCAGAAAACGGGGAGAAAAAGTTAAGAAATTCTACCATTTTACTAGAGATTGCTCTGCAAGGCTGACTGCAGGGGACTTTCAACTGCTTACCCATGCAAGGGTTTATCAGTAAACTGACAATTTCAACTGTCTGTATTTACAAGTTCCTGCTGTTCAACGTCAATAAACTCACCGACTGAATTCATGCATTTCAGCCACACAGCCAAGCACTGACTGCAACTGCAAGGAATGCCTTTGAAAAATTGAGATCAAAGATTGAAAACTTGCACTTTTAAGTGTAGATCCATTCACATTCTTTAAGACTCTTTAGGGAAGCTCAGCAGTGGACAGTCATATAACTGCTATGCACTTACAGTTGGTGTTATTTGTTAAGAAAATGTATGGCAATTAGAAACCAGAAAAGGGATTGACAAGATGACAAGAGTAGAAGGACACATGGCCCACCCTGTCCCATGAACACACCAAAAATTATATACAAATACAGAACAATTCACACAGAATAACTCCTGAAATTTGACATAATTTCTCTTACTTTGGAAATACAAGGAAAGCCCCACAAAACCAGGTAGAGGAAAAAAAAGAAAGAAAAAGGAAATTGGTGCATGATATTCTTCACAGAAAGAGAGCAGCATAGAAAGAATAGTGCCCTCACCCTGGGAAGCTCCCTCTCCAGCAAGGAGATCCACAGGGACAGAACAGGAGCTTCAGAGGTTCAGAGGAGGCAGCAACAGCTGCTTAGCAGAAAGAACTAAGAGAAACCAGCAGTGAGAGTCACTTTGAATCCTAGCCTAAGATGCATGCCAGTGGGGACAGGCTGGGCTGGGCTGCTGGAACTCAGGCTTACACGGATGAGCCTGGGGAGAGGACTGGGGTTGACTGCACACAGGCAGCCTCAGGAGCCTGGAGTGTGGTGCGGGCTGTGGCTAGAAGAGAGTGCAAATCAATCTGGGTCCCTCCATAGAAAGCACCATTGCATGTGGGATGAGGGGTGCATTGCAACCTTCATAGCTGCCATCTCTACTAGTGCACAGGGTGTTGCTCTGCACCAATGTTGATGAGCATTCTTGTGAGAAGAGAGGCGGGGTTCAGTCACAACCATCTTCTCAGCATGCTCTGGAGCGTTACAACTGCTGGTGCTCGTCTTCTGGGCAGAGGAGGGGCTGAAACATGAACCATTACTCAGGGGCCCTGCAACATCACAGGCAAGACTGTCATTTTAGTCCCAGGCAGAGGTGGTGGATTTGGTCTCCTGGTGCCTTTGTAGAACTGTGCCTCTAAGACAAATGAGTGGAGATTTGGTGCACATTGGGGATGTGTTTGGCATCAACCATAGGTCTGTGTACCCTGTTTTCGATTTGTGGTTACCCAGTTTTTTAATTATGTTAGCCCATTAGTATATCTATTTGCTTTAGAGTGGTAGTCATAAAGGCTCTAACACATCCTATGAAGAATGCAAAGATAATTTACATTTGGTTTCACTGGGGAATTCTACCAAACATACAAAGAAGAACTCCTATTGATCCTTCTCAAACTCTTCCAAAAGATTGAAGAGGAGGGAATACTACCAAACTCATTCTACAAAGACACCATCACCCAATATCAAAACCACGTAAATATACTACCAAAAAAGAAAATTATAGGCCAATATCATTGATGAACATAGATGCAAAAATCCCTCACAAAATATTAGCAGACTCCAATGACACATAAAAAGATCATACACAATGATCAAGTTGGATTCTTCACCGGGATGGTTCAATATACACAAATCAAACAATGTGATACACCAAATCAATGAAAGAAAGGACAAAAATCACATGATCATCTCAATATATGCAGAAAAAGCATTTGATAAAATTCAAAAATCATTTATGATAAAAATTCTTACCTAAGTGGGCATAGAAGGAACATATCTCAACATAATGAAAGCTATTTATAACAAACCCACAGCCAGCATAATACTCAACAGTGAAAAGGTGAAAACCTTCCCTCTAAAATCTGGAACAAGACAAAGATGCCCATTCTCATCACTTTTATTCAACAGAGTAGTGGAAGTACTGGCCAGAGCAATTAGACAAGAAAAAGAAATAAAAGGAATCTAAATTCAAAGAGAAGAAGTAAAATTGTCACTAAATGTGGATTACATGATACAATATATAGAAAACCTTAAAGGCTCTATACTAAAACTAATAAAGCTGATAAAATATTTGGCAAGGTAGCAGGATACAAGATTAACATAGACAAGTCAGTTGCACTTCTTCACACTAACAATGAAATATCAGAAAAGGAAAATAAAGAAACAATCTCTTTTAAAATCTCATCCAAATAAAAAAAATTCTTAGGAATAAATCTGACCAAGGAGGGGAATGATTTTTATCAGGAGAACTAGAAAACATTAATTAAGGGGATTAAAGATAACTCAAAGAAATAAAAAGATATCCCATGTTCTTGGATTGGAGGAATTAATATTGTTAAAATGGTCACACTACCAAAAGCAATCATTAAAAAGTCCATGAATGATAAACGCAAGAGAGAGTGTGGAGAAAAGGGAGCCCTCACACACTGCTGGTGAGAATGTAGATTGGTACAGCTATTACGGAAAACAATATGGAGATTCCTTAACAAAAACTAAAAATAAAGTTACAATATTATCCAGCAATCCCACTCCTGGGCATATATCTGGAGATAACTCTAATTCAAAAAGATACATGCACCCCAGTGTTCATAGCAGCAATATATACAGGTAGCCAAGACATGGAAGAAGCCTAAGTGTCCATTGACAGATGGCTGGATAAAGAAACTGTGGAATATTTATACAATGGAAAACCACTCAGCCATAAAAAGAATAAAAGAATGTCATTTGCAGCAATATGGATGGACCTGGAGGTTATCATTCTAAGTGAAGTAAGCCAGAAAGAAAAAAAAAATTATATGTGATATCACTCATATGTGGAATCTAAAACAAATTAAAAATAAAGACACAAATGAACTTCTTTACAAAGCAGAAAAAGACTCACAGACATAGAAAGTAAACTTATGGATACTAGGGTGAAAGGAGGTGGGAATGAATAAATTAGGAGTTTGTAGATATATGTACTATTATATATATAATAGATAAGCAACAAGCTTCTTCTCTATAGCACAGGGAAGTATATTCAGTATTTTGTAGCAACCTAAAATGAAAAGTAATATGAAAACAAATATATGTATGAATACATATATGACAGAAACATTATGCTGTGCACCAAAAATTGACACAACTTTGTAAACTGACTTTACTTCAGTTGAAAGAAAGAAAGAAAGAAAGAAAGAAAGAAAGAAAGAAAGAAAGAAAGAAAGAAAGAAAGAAAGAAAATAGAAAGAAAGAAAGAAAGAAAGAAAGAAAGAAAGAAAGAAAGAAAGAAAGAAAGAAAGGAAGGAAGAAAGAAAGAAAGAAAGAAAGAAAGAAAGAAAGAAAGAAAGAAAGAAAGAAAGAAAGAAAGAAAGAAAGAAAGAAAGAAAGAAAGAAACTAAAAAATTTAAAAGGGATAAAGAAGGCCAAAAAAATAATAAACAAAAAGAGGAAAATTGGATTGGATTTTTTCAAAGTACCCCTTTATCTTATTATTTATAATTTAGTCAGTCCTCTATTTAACCATATATCAATTGGTTATTGCCCCTGACCGTCACTGACCTACTTTCTCTCTCTATTGTCCTACTTATTCCAAACATTTCATATAAATGGAATCCAATATATGGCTTTTTGTGTATGACTCCTTTCACTTAGCATAATCAGAACTTCATTCTTTTTATGTCCAAATAATGTTGTATTGTATGGATATACCACATTTTATTTACCCAATTTCTTATTGATAGACTTTGGCTTGTTTTCATTTTGGGGCTATCATGCATATTGATGCTGTGAATATTTGTGTACAAATTTTTGAACGTATTTTTAAAATTTTCTTGGGCATAACAGTGGAGTTGCTGGATCATATGATAATTCTTTCTTTAACTTTTTGAAGAACCAGCTGCCTTACAAATTGGCTTCACTATTTTACATCCCCCCGACTCAAAGCAATGTATGGTGTTTCCAATTACTTCACATTCTTTCCTGTTATTGCTTGTCTTTTTTTTTTTAATGATAGCTATCCTGGTAGGTGTGAAGTGGTACCTAAAATTGTATTAACTTTCTTAGCATTTACAAACTAAGTGATATACAGGTAGATATGAAACTAGATTCATAGGGACATAATTAGATACACGATAGAAAAAGGTATACAGGAATATCTCAAAGATATTGCATGTTCAATTCCAGACAACTACAATAAAGCACATATCACAGTAAAATGAGCCACATAATTTTTTTGGTTTCCAAGTGCATATAAAATTTATGTTATACTACACTGTAGTCTATTTAGCTTGCAATAGTATTATATCTAAAAAGCAATACACATATCTTAATTAAAAATACTTTAAAATCTGTTAGGCATCATCTGAGACTTCAGTGAGTCATAATTTTTTTACTGGTGGAGTGTCTTGCCTCGATGCTGGCAGATCAGGCTAGCAGTTGCTGAAAGTTGAGATGTCTGGCAATTTCTTAAAATAACAATAAATAATAATTGATAGTGAAACATTGATTGATTCCTCTTTCACTTGAACACTTAGAGGTCACTGTAGGTTTATCAACTCATCTAATTTAAATATTATTGTGTCTCAGGGAATAGTGAGGCCCAAGAAAAGAATGAGAGAGGGGGGAACAGTCAAGTCAATGGAGCAGTCAGAACACACACATCATCTGTGAATCTGGTTTTCATCTCATGTGGGTGGGGTTCATGGCACCCTGAAACAATTACAGTAGTAACATCAAAGACCACAGGTCACCATAACAAATATAATAACAATGAAATAGTTTGAAATACTGGTAAAATTACCAAAGTGTGACAGAGAGATACAATGTGGAAAAATGGCAGTGATAGACTTCCAGAGACCAGGTTGCCACAAACTTTCAACTTGTAAGGAAAAAACTCAATATCTGCAAAGTACCGTTAAGTGAAGCACAATAAAATAAGATATACCTGTATATAGAAACTTCCAAACAAATTATGCAAATTCATGTTTTTTTTCTGAGAATAAGCATAGTCACAAGGTCAGATACTCTTTTGTGAGAGGAATGACACTTTTGGAGTCACCGGCATTGACTGCTTTTTGAAGGATGAACACTATTCACACAGAGTGAGAAGAGAGAGAAAACTCTTCAAATAGAATATTTAAAGTAACATTTTGGGAAGGCAAAGTGTACAGGGTATCATTGTGAAACACAGGGTAGATCTACTTTGCTTGAGCAGACAGTTTTACAATTGAAGAAAATAAACCTGGAAAAACATATAGCCATTACAACTAAAATAAGGCAACATAAATAATTAGAGTAATTACATACTTTCAATATTTTGAAACAATGCAAGATGATGATATGTTTAAGTGGCATCATGAGTGAAACATCATAATTAACATGACTTTGCACTGAAATTTTCATAAGAGTTTCAGAAAGGGATAGTATTTGGATGGACATAGACACATCCCAGTTTGGTCCAATAGCGGAAGGAACTATTGAGAATTAGATAAGAGATGGACAAAGCTGTGCCTGCTATTCATTTCTCCCCACATGCCTTGTGCTGTAACATGATATCCCACTGAGGGACCCTAGAGCTAAGGTTGCTTCTGATCTCCATGTATTTCTATTCTTTTGAACCCAATTTGGCTACTAGTTACATTATGTTTATAAAAACAAAGTGTTTTATGTGAGGATATTAATTAGCTATGTCAGCACTGGACTGCACCCTGCAGGTCTACAAGCCCTGTACTTGCCCAGCTTCAAGACCTGAGAAAAAGCCCAGAGTCAGCAACAGAGATAATCAATAGTTTAATGATTAGGGTGATCTTGCACATCTGAAGCAAAGTCCTGGAGCAAAATCCTGCCATGTGTGGGAGCTGGAGGGCAGGACATGATGGCAGTCTTTGCTTCTGGTGGGGAAGGAAAGGTTACCAGTTATAGGGGAGTTGATGTCAGGTTGGCTCATTGGTTACCAGGGTAATCAGCAGAGGGTCATGGCTCTTACCACCCCTATGATAAGCATAGTGGTGAGTTCTGCTCTAAATCTAGAACAGTCATTAGCTGGGGCCTGGGGCAAATATGAAGGAAGATCAGTCATGTGAGTTGTGTGTAGGTGAAGCAGGCACCAGTCAAGCAGGAGATGTATAGAGAGCAGCCATCTTGAGTTGCCTGACCATACAGCCATCATTAGAGGTACATGTTATTTATTGACTGAAAATAAAGAATCATGGAGTAGTGACATCAGAATTCCCATGCTCTCTTAAGGTTATAATTGCTTGTTCTCACTGTATGGGCAGAACCCTTGCCCCCAAGTTTCTGTTGAAACTCATGTTTCAGGGAAGTGTCTTCCAGAATAATGTTCCTTGTATACAGGAGATGGAACTGCAAATTAAGAGAATGGTTAGGATATTAGAAAACTAGACAAAATGATGACAAAGGGATGGCTATCCATTCAGAGGAGAACATGAGAAAAGAGAGGGGAGAATGGCAATCTGATAGTGGACACTTAACCAACGTCAGAAAACAAACTTTGGGAGGACATTTTACTTTTCAATAGTAGGAGATCACCAATAAGGAAATCATAAAGTTGGCTTGGAATGTGTGCCATCATCCTAAATAGTCTTAAGACATGTGATGTGATATGTCGAGTTCTCTGGTGAGTGGAATGATTAAGCTGTAATGACAGCTCCACAGGGCACAATGTCAGGAACCAGTCCTGTTGCTTTTCTGTTAAGGAGGGCAGTAGGGTGGAGGTGGGATTCCATTTTCAAGTTCTTTCAATATGCTGGTCCTCAAGCCAGCGCATATGTATCCGGGGCAGCTGAAAAGAAGAAGGATGAAGAAGGGCATTGAAACCCTTTAAAATTGTACTCAAAGAACAAGTAACACTTACTTTTATATGTGGCTGACTACAATTTAGTCACTAAATCTAGCTACAAGTCATGCTGGGAAATGTTCCCAGATAAGAACAACTATCATTTCTACCCAGGAAAGGAGCAGCAGACATTGAATGATAGAAAACTGGCAGTCTGGCCCACAACTCCTTTAACAAAGAATCAGTGTAAATCCTCTTATAAGCCTGTAGTTTTATGACTCTCAACCCTTGTCTCACAGAAAAGAAAAGTGAGTTTCAGAATCAAGAGTAAGCATTTGTGTCCTGCCTTCCTCTGCTCTAACGTCACTTGCTCTCAGTAAGTCAGCTGCTCATTCAGAGGAGAAACTATCAGATGCCAAAAGCAAAATTGATCTATTGTGAAAGAGATGAACTGTGTTCTAAAGAAACTTTAGACACTTCTCTGTCCTCGACACTGAAGGCCTTCAGGATGTTATGAGATTGTTATAATTATTTTTGGTTCCTTTAAGTTTAAGCTTAGAGCATGGTACAGGTAGTTGTATTTTATTTTAAATATATTTGGATGATACTATTCATTGAGTAAATTTTGATCGGACTTAATGCATATGAAGATCTGTGTTAGTCCTGATAATTACTTTAGGAGAGAACAAAATATACATAAAATTGTGATGTGTTACAGACCCCCAGGCACCCATAGTACAATGAGAATATGACAAGTATTTCAACAACCAGCATGAACAGCTTTACCACACATACACATGCCACATATAGAATATGTTATGTTACACATGCTATAACATATATGCTACATATTATATTATACTATAATGTATTATACTATACACTTTACTGTAGAGGTGAGTAATACATTCTTCCCATTTTCCAGGAGATAAATCCTTAGTAATTTGCATTCAAAGGGAAAGTAGAAGAAGAAATGTTTCCACTTGTTTCGGGAAAGAGACAACATGTAAATATACTCAATCAATAAGGCAAATGAGTTTAGGGTACTTCTTTTTTTATGTGTTCCTCAATACATGTACTTTCTTGTAGAAGTGTACTTGAGCATTTTGATCACTAACATGTACACATCATGAAGATGCTGGGTGAAGATGAGTGTTTCAATAGGAAACTCCATAGCATACTCAACTGGAGATTTCTGCCACTGGCTAGAATGACAGATTCAGTGTAAATGTCTAAGTACAGCACTAAGAAGATTTAAGTTTCCCTTTTGTATGTGAAACACTGAGGTCATGCTCCTTACATGAAGCTTGCTTGCGGGGTAATTGGAGTAGGTGATCAGGGCAATCACACTACCTGTGGATGGCTGGAGGGGATGGTGGGCACAGAATGCTCTGGAATATGACACGATAGATTTCTACTCCTCTTACAATGTGCACCCCCCAAAAAATAAGCTACTTTTTAGTATTTTTATATACATATACATATATATAATATTATAATATATATAGATATATATATAATATATCTCCTTAGATATTTAGTTTAATTCAATTAAACTTTTGGATAAAATATGCAGTCTTATAGTCTGTCAGACAACCTGATGTTACAGGTAAATAGAATATAAATTTAACACTTTTTAATTCACTGTATAGAAAAGAGCACTTTAAGATGAGAAAATTCACAATTTCAGAATTTTCATATCAATCTTTAAAGGGCACTATCTGCTTTATTTTGGGGAAGCAAACACCGAGGGCTTTTGTGATTGAAACAACATTGTGGTTTACCATTTTCTCAATGGCATCATAGTCATTACTCACATCTAATTTAATCAATCCATCTTATTAGTGTTTTCTGATTTTAAAAAGAATATAAAATTACATTTTATTGAATTATAAATGTGAGTATAATAGCTATTAATATTTCCTGTGGGTTGATGTCCATGCACCAGAATGCAATTGTACTATTTTATTAAATTCAAAAATATTTCTGTTTTGCTGCCCATTTGGTTTGCACATTCTGTGTCTTGAGTGATGTTCACAAAGTTTTCTTAAGATTTGTTTCTGCCATTGCCACAATACAACACATTTTTATAGTAATACATTCCTTTAGTATTTTAAGACAAAAAGTTGTACTATTTTGGAAAGATGGTTATGTTTCTAACAATCCTTCTTATGCTCTGGTAATCATAGGAAGTCAAATTCTGCATTTTCTAAATGTTTATAAAAGCTTTATAGCTAGACAGTATAAAATGATGCTGACAATATAAAAAAATTATACACATATAATATTTTGATAAAAGTGCATTTAGACAACATTATAATATTTAATTTTCATAACACTCTGGTACAGGAATGCTATTATCTACAATTGAAGAGAAGTGAGTCCGAGAGAGGTCAGTAAACATGTTCAAAGTTGCACAGTTTAGATTTCAGATCCAGAACCACACAGTGAATCTTGTGACTCAAAATCTCTTACTCATTCTGCTAGACCATGCTACTTCCAGAAATAGATCCAGGCAGCCCAGGTCTATCTCCACAGAATACTTTCTCAAAAGAAATTTCAAGGTAGGCCAAATTAAATAAAAAAATGAACATCTATCTTTTTCTCATATTTAATTCAAGATCAATCTCCGTCTTCTAACCGTGTCTTTATATTTGGCCTTCACTTCAAATCCAAGTGCCTTTTTAAATGAGTTTAAATTTATTGTCTCTAGTTTATGTTTTAAACTAAGTAAATGATTTTCAACATCAGCCTATACCACCAATTGAAATTGGTTAGAAAAAATGACTTTCCTTGTGATCATATTTTTTAAATTTTGTTTTGATGGGGGAGGTATTTATTTATTTGTTTATCTATCTATCTATTTATCATTTGTTTGTTTGTTTGTGTCTTTAAATGAAGATACTGGGAATTGAATCCAGGATCCTGTGTATACTGAGCATGCACTCTACCACTGAGCAAGAATTTTGTTATAGAATGAACTGTGTCCCTGTATAATTTGTATGTGAAGTCTAAAATTTGGCTGCCTCAGAATGTGACCTTATATGGAATAGAGCTGTTGAAGGTGTGATTAGTGAAGATGAAATCATGCTGGACTAGTGTGGGCCTCTAACCTAATATGACCGGAGTCCCTGTGATAAGGGAATATTAGAGCATGAATACACATGGACACAGGGACAATGCCACGTGAAAATGAAGGTAGAGATTGGGGCAATGCTTCTTCACACCAAGGAATTCTCAGGACTGCCAGAAAACCACCAGAAACTAGGGGAGAAACCCTAGAAGGAATCAGCCCCACTAAAACCTAGATCTCAGACTTTTAGTATCCTAATCAATAAATTGCTGCTTAAGCCACTTAGTTTGTGGTATTTTGCAGGCCTCATCGGTTAATATATAGCCTTTTCTTTTCTTTATCAAATCCACTATTCTTTCCAGGCTTTTTCATCTTTATTATGATTCTTTAAGAGTCTCTAAAAAATTTGAATTTACCATCCCCTATAATGCCTAAAATGCTGGTCTTCTTGAGGATCGTCCTTTATATACAGTTTTAGAATAATATCAAAATCTGTGGTTTAAACTAGTACTCATTTATATGACCGAAATTGCATATGCCTTCTAAAATCAGGCACAGATTACCCAACATATCTTAAACTGAATTCACTACACTTGGTGAATTTCCCTATCTTCTTGTCTCTTCCCCACTCTCTCTATTGTTGTAAGTCACTCCTTTGACTCAGTTACTCCAGCAAGAATCTTGAATGAAGGTCAATCTATATTTGTCAACTTCATGTCCTAATTTTAAATAGTACATAAGCCCATCAATTCTATCTCCTTAAAAATTCTTCAATAAATCCAGCTTTTTATAACACTTTACATTCTCTCCTGGTCAACTACAGTACTTTCCTACCTAGCATTTCTGACTTCTGCCTTATGTACTTCCCCCAATTCATTGCTTGAAAGTTGTTCTGTTTAAAGACCCATTCTGTTCTGAAAGATATAACAGAGTGTATTGTGACTTTTTAATTTTATTTTTTATTTAACTCAGGAATAATTGACAAATAAATTGAAATTGTGTTTCTTAATACACATTAATGAGAATAACAGTTTTTAGATGCAGTTCATTTATGCAAAACATCTATCTATTTTTAGCATCTAGGTTTCTTTAATCTTAATGCATTTTGATTTCCATTCTTTGTAATGATGAAACATTGCAGATTTAAATAAATTTACATCAGAGTTTTTATTATCTCAAGTTTAAAACACCATAATCAAAGCCTCTTTTTCCCTGTCTACTTCACCTTCAAACCTCCTTCCCCTCCCCAAACACATGCATACACACACACACACACACACACACACACACACAAAGTCATCACTCTCTTTTTTTCTCTTTTGTGTCAGCAACATGCCATGGATATAGCAAACATATTTCTTGGTTGGTCTTTTTGTGAGTCTAAATGAGGTTCTTGTGCATCTGTAGGTGATTAAAAGGGAATTTTTGATTTCATAGAAAAGTGGTAAAATGCTTTGGAATGTCTTTTAAAATAGCATTTCTAAACTTGAAGTGGAATTTTGACATTTTGACATTTAGCATTTTAAGTTTTATCCATTTATTAAGCAATTTTATGTGTTTTTGTCACCTGGCCTTTTCTGTCTTATTCTTATATTTCCAGATGGTACAAATTTCTTCCCCAAAGAAAGTTCATAATGGCAAGAATGTTAGTTATATTCTTTATTTTGTGTTCTGTAAGGTTTTATTGATCCATACAATTCTAATAGCATCTTTTTTTCTGTTTTGATGGAAATGGGAGAATAAAAAATCATTTGTATCATTATAAGTCAAATACTACTTTCTTTCAATAATGAAATATTTTAAGTAAACTTATCTATTAACAGTTTCTCTTTTTAATTTTTTCTTGTTCATTTCCCCCCATGAATATCCCTAATTTTTAGCACAGTAAGCAAAATTTCCTTGGGTGACTAGTTCTTAGAAATTGTAAAATGCATTTGCTCAGGCAATAAGCACTTTACTATATCAACATATTTCTGCCATGCTTATAAAGTCATTAAGCTTGCACCTTTGGGAAGATTTTAATTAATTACAAAATGTCAATTAATCGATGGAGTAAAATGGGCAAAGGTAACATGGAACAGATTTAGCAATATACAAAAGAGTTGGATATCTTCAGTCTATGCTTGATAGAAAGTTCTAATTTCCCTATCTTGAGAAAAAAGGACACTGGACTTAGACATCTTTTTTCAATTTTGCTGTTAAGGAGATTTGGGCCCAGGAAGGTCACTTAACTGATGGACATCTCTTTTCTCATAAATGAAAGGACAGGACCAGAGTACGTAATTTCTAAAATTCTTTTCAACTCTAATATTTTATTTTTTTGTCAAAATCTATCAGCCTCAGTGATACATGTTGTCAAAGACTAGAGATATAGAGAATGATGATGATGATAATGATGATTTTGATAATGTTTAATATTATTGAGTGCTATATGCCTGCATTTGATTCCCTAATTGTTCTAATAGTGGAATATTACTGCCTTCCATTTTATTAGTGAGAAAATTGAGGAACAGATAATTTAACAGATAATATACCCAATACCATAAAGCCCTATGCCAAAGTCAAATATTTCAAATATTAAGCTTTATGGAAAAATTATTATCAGTGTTCATTAGTATCCTTTCTGTGCACAAGCAAGACTATATTATTTATCCACTTGAAGATAATTGAGGTCATGTAATTAGCTTTGTCCAATGGCCATGAGTCAAATTTACATGTATAAGTTTTGGCACAAAGCATGGAAAACCCAGCAATGGCTCTGCAGGTGCCTCTTTTTCTGAGATGCCCATGAGGAGGCAGTAAGCTCCATATGGTGTTGCTTCAAGATGGCGGTAATTTCCTTGTTCTGAATCACTGAGTTTCTGGTTTTGGAACAGTTCATCTCGCTTCTTATCTGGATACAGACTTTGCTTGAGTAAATTCTAAATCTTTGTTGTTTAATCCACTGAAATTTGGAGATATATATATATGTGTGTGTGTGTGTACACACACACACACATACATACACACACACACACACACACACACACACACACATGAGTATACCTAGCCTATATACAAAATCAGGACATTTTTATCCTCAATGAAATTTAAGAGCATGAAACTTTGAAAGTTTTCCATGTTATCAATTATACCAGTATTTTCTGATATAACCAGCCACCTGGCAGTTAGCATTGGGTACCATGAAAACATTCTTAAGCATGAATTATTCTCTCCTGCTAGATTATCTCCTTTTTTCTCACTTCTTTCTCTCTTGAAACCTCTTATTCTTGCTCCCAAATTCTTTTTGAGTAAATACATACCCTAACAAATCCTCTTTTTTTTTTTTTGGAAATATTTTTTCTTTCAAGTTTGAGATATAGTAAGAAATATTTGATTTTCAATACTGACATTTAATAACAGTGTGATCTCATCAAAGTTATGTCTCAGTCATATTCAATCTGAAAATGAAAAAAAATATGAGTATTATGTAAAAAAGGGTTAGATATGTGATAGCACTTCCCCAAATTGTGTGTATTGCTGGGGTCATAAATTTCTAAAAGGGAGAATTGGAGGATCAGAGAAAAGACGATATCCAACCCTTTGAAATAAAGCAGTTTGGGCTGCCCAAGTGGGTCTGCAAAGGTGGAAAAGATTAGGGAAAGCTGCTGTCTCCAATAATCTGTTGGGTCTCAGTGGCTCTTGGTCAGCAAGATTTTCATTTGGGAAGATGATGTGGGTGTGGAGAGAAAGACAGCAAGAACTAGCTAGAATCCACATGTATCTGTTTGTTTGTTACTCGTACCTCTAAAATAACAGATTTCAGATGAGCTGCTTTATTTTCCCCTTCCAAAATTTGTAAAAAGAATTTCTTATTTGGGCCAGTTAACAAAGTATCATACAGGATAGGGGATTCTTGTAAACTTTTCTAGCTTAGCCAAGATGACAGTGCAAAAAATTGCTGCAAGTCAATTAATTTTCCTATACTTTAATTTCTTTATTTCTAAAATGTTTGATTTTGCTTCAGCAACTCAGTGTCATAGTTGTTGGAATCACATGTGAATATACACTGAAAATTAGGATAGTGATACAAATTATTGTTGTTTCCAAAGTAATTGTGACAACATATTTTAAAACGATTTGCCTAAACACATCAATCTGTGAAAATAAATATTTAATACATTTTAAAAATAGAAGCCTCTTGAAACAGTGTGGGCTTAACTTGTCTTGTGTATATCTGCTTGTTCTATAGTCTATGATTGTAGATTCCAAATTTTTACAGTGCAGGACACAAAATTTACATAAAAAATTCAATAATCATTTGTTAACTAAATCCTTACTTTTAACTTCTAAGATAATATATTAATAATTTAATATTCATGACACATACAAAGAGGTGGATAGCTTACATATTCTATTACATGGAATTCTGAAGTTCATGTACTACCAAGAAAAATATAAATATAGATTTGAATCTTATGTAACTGCTTCTCTGATAAAATTAGTTGGAAGAAAATTCAGTGCTTTGAATTTTAAATAGTTATTATTTTTAATAGTTATTTACTTCAATTTTAGCTAGTGAACAGTGGAAACCAGCACACATTTAAGCCAGTAATTTCTACTTCTAGCCAGAAACACATAGGAACTGTGTATAAATAAATGCAAATGCCATTAATATATAGATTTCTAAAGTTCTACTATATTTTTCTTGGAAATGAAGAGAAATTTCAAAATTATCTTTCTTAATCCTATCATTTGATAGATAAAATAGAAAATTACCCAAAGTAAGAAAAATTATATAGATCATAAATAAACTTTTTGTATAATTTACTGAACTATTCATGTGCCTGTTTTATTTTATTATTGTTTTTTGTAATACAACTGACTACTTACACCAACCACTGTGGTATATATTTTACCAATTGTGCACATATTTCTATGATTCATTCATACAAATGTTGATTATGGTGTGTTCCAAATTCATTTGGGTTTGCAAACCTTATCATAACTAAGACAACTGAGGAATTAGAAATTCATTTTAAACAAAAATCAAAGGAGAATTTGCAAGAGACTATCCCAATCAAACCTATGGCCCTATTGCAGAAAACAGATTTTAAACAAATCTGGGCTAGGCCTTGTTATGTACACGGTATATAGACTGAGGTTCAAACCACAGTGCCTGATGTTGGGAGTATGTGGTCTTATTAAGATAGTGAAAGACATGTAGTCAGTAGTTACAGAGCAGTGCAAGTGTTTGACAATGACTGTTTCATAGGAGAGGCAGTGAAGGATTCATTTCTGTGTTTTCATCAGAGACATAGAGTTCAAAACAAAGACTTTGGTCCTAAACTTAGGAGATTTTATACTACAATAAATAGTAGTAAGGAGGGTGTGTGGATATATTGTGTTCTGTATGTGGGGGCACACACACACATGCCTGTTGTGGGCAAAGATAATGTGTATTTTGCAGGGTTAGCTCATTTAGCCAATACTAAAAAAAAAGGGGGTGGACAATAGATCCCAAGTGACTTTGTGATTTTTTACTACTAATAATTATAAAGAAAAACACTGGCAAAATAAGTAAAAAGTACAGAATTTTTCTAGTTTTTTATTATTTTTTATTTTTTTATTTTCTTTTTTTAACATTTTTATTGATTTATAATCATTTTACAATGTTGTGTCAAATTCCAGTGTTCAGCACAATTTTTCAGTCAAAAATGGACATATACACACTCATTGTCACATTTTTTTCTCTGTGAGTTATCATAACATTTTGTGTATATTTCCATGTGCTATAGAGTGTAATCTTGTTTATCTATTCTACAATTTTAAAATCCCAGTCTACCCTTCCCACCCTCCATCCCCCTGGTAACCACAAGTCTGTATTCTCTGTCTGTGAGTCTACTTCTGTCCTGTTTGGTGCAGCCACTATGGAAAACAGTGTGGAGATTCCTCAAAAGACTAGGAATAGACTTACCATATGACCCAGGAATCCCACTTCTGGGCTTGTATCCAGAAGGAAATCTACTTCAGGATGACATCTGCACCCCAATGTTCATAGCAGCACTATTTACAAAAGCCAAAACATGGAAACAGCCTAAATGTCCATCAACAGGTGACTGGATAAAGAAGATGTGGTATATTTATACAATGGAATTCTATTCAGCCATAAAAACTGACAACATAATGCCATTTGCAGCAACATAGATGCTCCTGGAGAATGTCATTCTTAGTGAAGTATGCCAGAAAGAGAAAGAAAAATACCATATGAGATCGCTCATACGTGGAATCTAAATCACAAAAACAAAAACAAAGAATTTTTCTAGTTTTTAAATTCAAAGTTTGTTTATTCTTTCAAGCAACTGTTATACTTACTGAAGGGGAATAACAGTTCCTGCCTTTTACAGTGAAGGAATAAAGAGTATTCATGATGTTACTTTTCATTAAAATATAAAATTTTCCATCCTAAGGTCCTAGAGAATGAGTTATTCTACCCTGATCAAAAATGGTCCTCTGGGCATTGACTCATATGGGGTAATTTAATGGAATTTCACATTCTGTAATCGAGACTATATGTTCATCTAATGATGCCAAGCATATTTTAAAAACCCCTCAATGCTGAAGTTTCAGTCTCCTGCCATGATTGTTCATATCTCTCAGTTGATTAATGAATCTAAATGACAATGCAAATCAAAGTCAATTTTCATATTGTGTTTACACCATTAGTGAAAATCTAATTAAATATCTAATAATTAATGCAACTCCTTCCAGGAGAGTTAATACATCAGAGAATGTCAACGGGGAATATCCAGTGGGAATATTACCTTCATTGTTGTGTTTCATATTGTGAATTGAGTGAATTATACTGTATATTGTATTTTATATGCATATTTTTTAAAAACTGCGTGGGCAAGACAATCCAGTTCTTGGTACAATAATGTAACTTTCTTTTAGTTGGACATTATTATATTGATAACATGTCTATGTGTCTGACACCAGGTCACCCAGCCAGCTAGCCAGTAAACATTTAGAGAGTGCCTAATACGTGACCAGCACTGTCTTAAATGTCAGTGATATAGAAAGTGTTAATATAGAGTCCTTTTTCTAAAAAAGATCTTTTTTAAAATTACTAACCATTACAATTAAGCTTCTAATTTTCAGTGGGGAACTTTTGAGTGGAGGTCAGGGAAGGTTATGGTGCATATTAGAATATCCTTTGCCATTATATTTCCACATGAGGAGTATTTATCTTCTCCTACTTTTGGGCTTGAACTTGTAACCTGCTTTGGCCCTTAGGCTATCAGCAGATATGATGTGATGCAAGCCAAGGCTTGAAATGTGCCTATGCACTGGGCTTTCTCTCTTGTACTCTACCTCTACCATGAAGACATGCTGAGTAGGCTGATTGGTTTCAAACAAATCAAAGGCACTTAAGATTAGACCTGAACTGAACCCATGTCCTAGAACTAAACAAAAGTGAGGGCATCAGAGGTCTCAGCAGAGCTGGCCCAGTGGGTCAGCAGTTTGAGTTAGAACCCCAGCTGAACAATTAGTCAGTGCATAAGAATATTTATCTTTATCAGCCTCTAAGTTATGGGATGTTTTGTTGCAGACCCATAGCTGACAGACACAAATGAATCTGTGTTTTACAGTGATTGCAATATCAGATATGTTTTTCTTTTTAGATCTTCTATTTAAAAATATTTACAGGAGTATAAATATGTGTTCCCTGTTTTAAGGAAACAGAGGCTTCATCATTATTTAACTATAATTTAAGAACCAAGCAACAAAGACAGAAACAGTGAAAACATCAATGGTATAAATGTAATAATATGAATGATTATATTCTACCAAATGTATCCATGACAATTTCTTAAGTGATCATCAAAGTATAGGCAAATTATTCTCCTCAGAAGGCCCTGTAAGCTCCCTGTGTAGTTAACCAGTTTACATAAACATGGAAGACAGTGATGGAGTTGCTTCTTGATTTAAAAAAAAAGTTGTGTCAGTGTGTTTAGGTAATTTTTTAGAGTTGTGTTTGTGTTTGATCTGAGTTGGCTCAAAAAATGACAAATAGGCAATGTAAATATAAAAATTCAAGGCCACTAAGAGAAAGAAATATATGCTAGACTTAAAGCCATTAATATGTAACTGTTAACTCCTTAAAATAAAGCACACTCTTATTTTATATTATACACCTCTAGTCCTTAGAGCTATGTCTTTCATGATTTTGGTATATCATGTATGAGCAATAAATAGTATTACGTGATTAAAACAATGATCACACATAAATATATTACTAATGAAAATTTAAATGTTTAGGGACCTTTGTATTGTTAGTCCTTGTATAATGTACTAAATTTACTAAAACAACCTTTTCATGTACATATGTACATTAATAATAGAAAGTCATTTGGCATAAATTAACTGTGTATTTTCAGTGATTATGGTCACACCTCAAATCTCTGGAAGTAGTTATTTGGTACACTTTGACATCGACCCCCTTAAAATTAGATTAAATTTTTAGTAACTATAAAATCTCTGACAAGAATATGCTCCTTCCAGCATATTATATATAAATATAAAATTAAAAGAAGGATGTACCCTCCTGTGAGAAAAGCAAATGTAAATATCCAGTTATGTGGATTAGGTGAAGCAAGGACCTAGCGTTCACTTTACATAGTTTTATAGTGGGCGTTTTTTCACCATGAATCTTTCATCACAGGTTGACTAAATGTTACTTGTTCATAACTCACAATTTAAATAGTTTGAGCTCAGGTACCCCTTATGAAAAAAGTGAGATTCAGCATTGCATATTTAATTCTTAAAGCGTAAACTGTCTCATATTTACTATCACACAAAATAACAGAACAAAAATAAGTAAATACAGTAGAAAAATATGAATCTGTAGACAAAATTGACCTGTAAAAATAAATGGGATTATTCCAACAATGCAAATTAGTTTGCCTGTATACAATAAATTAATGTATTATGGCACATTAATAGATTACAAAACTACAAGGGGAAAAGCAATTGATCATTTCAGAAGATGCAGAGAAAGTACGTGATTAAAGTCCAATACTATTCCTGATAAAAAGCTCTTAGAAAACAAGAAATGAAAGAACTTCTTTATTCTGACAAAGAATATCTGGAAAAAAAAACACCCAAAGTAAACTATTGTGATTAATACAAAAAAGGTAAAAACATTAAATTCAATATTAGAAACAAGATAACAATATCCTCTATGACCTCTTCCATTCATCATTGTAAGGGAGGTACATAAGAACTTAGTAAGAAACAGAATCAAATGTATTATTTACTAGAATCTGAAAGAAATAATCTAAACTGTTTATGTTTAAAAAAATAAATATAAAAGAGTAGTTTTCAGGGACTAAATATCAGGTGTATTTCTATGCCTAGAAACAAAATGTTAGAAATACAATAAACAGATACAATTTTAACCACAGAAAATATGAAGAAAAGGAATTCACCAAGTAAATGTCTTGTGAGCCATCAGAAAAAAAATATGACTGTGTGGAAATGCATTAAAGATACAAAAGTAAATGGAGAAATATAGCTTCTTCATGAATATGGAAAGCCTATATTTTAACCATATAAAATCTTACCAAAGTGATTCACAGATTTAATCTCTATGATTAAATGCTGGCAGAGGTTTGAATGGTACTCAACAAACTTACTCTAAAATTTATATGGAAAAAGACACAGCCAATGATAGTCAAGTTATTCTTGAAGAAATTTAGGTGAGTGTAAATTCCAGCCATAAATATTAGGCAGTAACACTTAGCAGAAAAGTTAGAAAAACACTTACCCAAACTTGAAACTTTAAGTTTAAACTTTAAACTTTAAGTACAAGAGATGTGGTGTTGGGGCAAGGAATAGCGACTTTATTTGGAAAGCTGGCAGACCGAGAGGATGGCTGAATAATGTCTTGGAGAACCATCCAGGTCCAGTCACAATACAGGCTTCTTTTATACAAAACAAAAACAAAAACAAACAACAACAACAAACAAATAAAAAACAAGGGAAGGTGTATGGTAGGTTGTTGCAAACATCTTGCTGTAGAAATTCTTTGTTCTTGCAGCTGTCCATGAGGGGCAGTTCATGGTGTCCCTGTAAACCTCCAAAAAACAAATGTTATTCTCTATTCTACAGCTTGTTATCTTTATGTGAGTGCAAAGCTAGCAAGACCAAGCCTAGGAAACAGGGCACAGTGGTCAAAGCTAAAGGAACAGATCTAATATAGAGTCAGATTTTTTCTCCTCTATTACATTAACTTCAGAAAATTATAATATCCTTATAAATTAAAGGTTTCAACACACAAACTCTAGCAATTTCTTTCCTAAGTTACCTTCAACCTTCTGCCTGTGTTCAGTGTGCACCAAGATAAATATACAAGTATGTTTATAACATCATTGCTTATAGTAATCAAACATCATAAATAACTCAAACATCCACTTTTTGGAAAATGGATTAATGGAGTAATTTTTAAGTTGCATTCTAAAAATTTCAGTTTTATAAAAATTAATAATTCTAAATATAAAAATTGCAGTAAAGAGAATGTTTCAGGGGAAATTGAACAACAATATAACATTTAATAAATATAAATGGCAACTTAAACTAAATGATATCATTTTATTGATATATAAGTGTGTTCAAGAAATTATAAAGAAAAGCAGGAGAATGCATTTTAAAATCTCAGGATACTCCGTAGTGAAGAAAGAGAGGTAAATAGGATAAAATAAAAGCACATTAAGGGCTTTAATAATAAAGTACATGTTTTAGTTAATTTCAAAAAGAAGGTTGATAAATTTCAGTTAGCCAGACAATTAGCCATTTTTGTTGTTTAAATTTTATCTTACTTATTTTTATGAAAATAGTACAACTTTAGCATCATGAAATTTGTGGACACTTCCTTTCTGACTTACTATATAGTTATTTTTTGTCATTTTTATATGTACATTTAAAAATATATATTCTGTGAGGTGTACAAATTGTTAGAGAAAGGTTGGAAACTCTATAAGAAAGTCCTCCCTGTTCTTTTTTGTCTAATTAATCTAGAAATCTTCAAGGGATTAGTTGGTTTTTATTATTGTAAATCTTCTCACTTTAATTTTGAGTTTCTCAGTATCCAGACATTCTTTTTTTGTCAGTCTACCCTATATCTACATATGTGAGAGGACCAAGACCCTGATGCAACAATCATTCTTCCCAGAGAAAGCCCATGTCCTGGGATCTATAGGACCCAGCAGCATATATAAATATATACTTATCTACATTGGCACATTATAATCACTCATAATTACCTTTGGACTCACTCTTGGTGTTGAATACTCTATGTGTCTGGACAAGTGTACAATGGTATTTATCCACTGTTACAGTACCAGACACAATTGTTTCACTGCCCTAAAAATCCTCTATGCTTTACCTAATCAATCTTCCCTTTCTCATAACACTTAGCAACTTTTCATCTTTTTATTATCTCCATAGTATTGTTTTTTCCAGAATATCATGAGGTTGGAATCATATAATACATAGCCTTTGTAGATTGGCTTCTTTCACTTATCATTATACATTTAAGGATCTATATTATCTTTTTATGGCTTAATAGCTCATTTATTTTCAGCACTGAATAATAATCCATTGTCTGATTGTTCTATGGTTTATCCATTCTCCTACTGAAGGATATTTTTGTTGCTTCCATGTTTTGATAATTACAAACAAATCTGATGTAAATATCCTTGTGTAGGTTCTCATGTGGACATAGTTTTCAGCTCCTTTAGGTAAACTGTAAAGAGTAGACTTGAAGGATTTTATGGTAAGAGCACATTTAGTTTTGTAAGAAACTGCCAAACTACTTTCCAAACTGTTTTAATCATTTTGTATTTCCATCAGCAATAAGTAAGAGTTCCTGTTGCTCTACATCTTGGCAGGATGTTTGGTGTTGTCAGTGTTCTACATTTGGTTAGTCTAATAGGTATGTAGTAGTATCTTCTTGTTTTAATTTGTAGTTTCCTAATGGCATACAATGCTGAACATATTTTCGTATGTTTGTTATCTGTCATCATCCTTGGTGAGGTATCTGCTCAGGTAATTTGCTCATTTTTTAAATCAGGTTGTTTAATGTTCTATTGTTGAGCTTTTTAGAATTCTTTGTATATTTTGGCTAATAGCCTTTTATCAGATATATCTTTTGAATATGCATCCTCCCAATCTGTGGCGTCTTATCATTCTTTTGACAATGTCTTTTGCAAAGAAAACAAATTGTAATTTTTTTTAAAGTTCAGCTTAGAAATTATTCCTTTCATTGATCATGCCTTTGATGGTATATCAAAAAGTAAAGTGAACAAAGTCAAAATATGGACTAGATAATCCTTTAAATAGCAGAAACTAATTTCCAAAGATGGAGCAAAATACCATAATGAACTTATAATATAAAAAACAGTTAACATGACTATTTTCTTGATATAAAGTAGAAAATATATATAAAAATATATAATTAGAAAAAATTTAACTATCCTTGTGTAGGATAGAATAATAACTATCAGAAAATAACAATAAACAGGTTGTTTTTTATATAATATTGGCAAAACTGGATTAGAAGACAGCTTCTTGAAATGTATGTTTTGTAGAAAAGTCATCCTGAATTTTAAAATCTAGAAAAGGCCAAAATATTATACAAGTATGAAATAAATGAAATTATCTTCAGTGGTATAATGAATGAGGTGTTTAATGCCTGAAAAACACATCTGAAGGAAAAACAAAAGAAAGTCACTCAAAAAAAAGAAAATTAATGAACAAAGTTATATGTGGAAAACAAAATAAAGTCATAAATAAATTAGTCAATAATACATATGGATAAGCCTAAATTAAGTCAATTTCCCTATTAAAAGACATTAAAATGCATAAATTCTCAGATATTTGGGGGGAATCTCTAGGATATTTGCAAGAGGAACACTTAAACATGCTGCAAAAATTATTGAAAATAAAAATATAGAAAAAGAAACACCAGAAAGAAATACCTATTACTATAAAATGTAGTTATATCAGTTTTAGTTTTAAGCAACATAAATGAGCAAGGGTAAATATATTGGAAATGTCATGTTTTATTTCTCAGTTTGGGTGGTAGAGTAATGGATAAATATTTTATAATCATAACCTGTATGTATCAAATGTTTCATAATTTAGAAATGCAAATAAAAAATATAATCAAATCTTACTGTAATGTAACAAATAAAGAATTAAACATTCTTTTTTGTATGTAATTCCTGGGTATTATGTGTGTGTATATTATATATATGTATATTTTTGTCCTAGAATCAAATTATGCACACAATTTTGCTTTATGAACATTAGACATTCTATATTGAGAATCCCTGATTGTTTTCAAAGACTGTAAATATAATTATTAATAACAAAGTAACATTTTATTTGTGAAAACCATAAGAAATATAATTACTCAGCTTTACTGATGTTGTTACATTGTTTTTAATGCTTCACACTGTAATTTTTCTATTAAAATAACCATTCTAATATCTCTTTATTTATACATTTGAAATGATTTTAACTTTGTAATTAAATTATTAAAAATCTTTAGTGAATAATATAGATTATGAAATATAGAAACAGAAAAAATATTACTCACAAGCCCATAATTAACTAAATTTAATCTTTGATATAGAGACTTCCAGAATGCTATCATTAAAAATATACTCATTATTTTAATTATAAATTTTGCACAGAAATTTTAAAATGTTTTACATATCCAAGAAGTCATTAACTCTGTTTTCCTTTTCTTCTTTTTCCCCACTACTTATACCTGATAGGGATCAGTCTTGAAGGGATCATCAAGAGGACATGACTACTGGAATGTGTTTCGCTTGCCTTCCCTGCAGAAGTCCCACCAAGTACTCAGCCTTGCGACAGTAATGTGCTTGTTGCCGAGACCATCGGACAGTATTTTAAGGCTTCTATATAAACTTTTAAGATTCTGGTAGGGTTGCAGGGAGACTCTTGTGGCTGCTCAAGACAAGTCTCATAATTAAGTTATCTTGCTGATAAAACCTGCTGCCCACTAAGCTGCAGGGCTCTGCTTCTTTCTATGGTCTCCTTCCCGTCTGTGTTGGACCAGTTCATGGATCATCAAGCAGACTGGGCTGAAGTACATCCTCCAGAAATTCTCTCTGTGAAGATGTCTGGGTGTAAATTTTTTTTCATCCTTTTTATTTCTAGAAGTATATTTGGTTATTACTCTCACAACTGCTAATTTGTCCAGATGCATAGTTTTAAGCTTAGAGTGATTTATCTTCCTTTCATCATGCTGAAAATGTCTCTCCTTACACAGATTCATTATCATGGTGGCCCAGTTTTTTTTTATTTCAATTTGAAATTATATAGGCAGAGGTATCTTTTCACCAATTGTTACATCAATGTTTTGAACTATTTTAATATACATGCTGTTTACTAAAATAAAATTGTATAACATGAGAGTTGTGGATTAAGTTTTATTTGGGGCAAAATGAGGACTATAATCTAGGAGACAGCACCTCAGATGGCTCTGAGGACCTTTTCTGAAGAGGCAGGGGGAAATTCAATATTATATATGTAATTTTAGTGAAGGGGATTACGTGCAATCAAACACACATTGAGTTCTTTTGCCAGTTATGAGGAGCAGACGTCACCATTAATGAATTTTGTGCTCTTCTAGATATAAGGAGATGCAAGAATTGGGGCTTATAAAATCTTCTCCTGAAAACATCTATCTGAAGCTCTATTTTGTCAGTTTCCCCACAGCACAAAGTGCTCCATTCCTGATCTCCACTGTGAACTTTTAGGGAGTGATGGAGGTCAGCGGCTACAGTGGCTTGTGATTGGTTATAGTACCAAGCAGAGGTAGCTGGCAAATGTTATAAACGATTATTCCCCTTAACATTTTTATTTGAATCATTTTTTGCTTACTTTTTTCTCCATTATAATTTTATATTATACTTAAAATATAAAGACTTATGATTGATAAAAATTCACTGTTAAATCTTTTATTTGTAAATATTAGAAAAGAAAGTTATTTTTGCTATCTCAACTTTTTTATAATTTTCTTTTAATTGTATCTGTGTTATTAACCATATAATAATCAATAATGCAAATTGATATAAAGTAACATGCATTTACAAAATCAAACAAGTTAGACGGAAGTATCATTTTAAGAATTACTTTTATTTATTGGCATTTATTTTGAAATATTTTCAAAATAGACGTGATCCTTATTTTGTCTACCTGTAGATTCAATACCCTTTAACATAGCATTTATATAATCATATCGTACTTCTTAAATTTTAAAAAATGTATCCTTTTCTTAGTATTTATATTTATTTTTTAGGATAAATATATAGTTACCATTTCTTCTGATTCTTTGAATGTCTTGGTATTACTTTGCCTTAACTACAAACATAACAACATTAGTGGTAACACAATTATAGAATTATAATAATTTCTCTCAAAGCTTTATAGCTATTTCCATAATATTTTGTGGCTAGTCAGTCTTTAATAGAAGAAGACAAGGCTATTCTTTATTTTCTCTATAGAAGTAATTTTGTTTATTTTTTTCTGGTCCACTTTTAAATTTAACATTTTGAAATAGATATAGATATATATCTATTTTGCATTATAATTAAGCTTTAAACATGGTATATTCTTTTACTTATCTTGATATGCCTATTTCCCTGCCCTGGGAACAAATCTGGATATCCAACAGTTTGGCACATTTTCTTGGTTGTTCTCTGATTGCTTAGAGTCAGGTCATACCCATGCTTTAGCTACTGCACTGGATGACTGAATTTCTAATGCTATTTCCGTCTTTTGAGCTGCAGTTTCATTAAATTTATGTATTATTTATTGTAGAAGCAAATAAAAGCTTATATTTGTAGGTAAATGGCATAAGTTTTAGTGGAATGTGGAGGTCACAATACAAATGTTTAGTTGATATAGATCTTTACTCTAAATAATGATGAAATTTTTTGATGTTAAGTTGCCTTCCTGCTTTCCTTCCCTCTTCTTTTCTTTCTTTTTGATTGGTATTTTTGGCTCTAAAATTTATTTTTTTGGCAAAATCTTATTTGAATTGATACAGAGATGAAGGATACATACACACACATAAATGTCTATATAAGCTCTGCTAAATAATCATAAAATCTGTTTCTCGAATCAATTCAAAATATTTTAAGAATGCTGCTTTCCTTGAATTAAACTTAATTCTTCTCACTTATTTATTAAGCAGCATTCCTTTGTCATGCACTGACTACAGCCTTGTTCTTCCACTAAGTAATTGTGTTTTATAAATTTGCAAGCAACCAGAGTGATTTCAGAATTTGTTAAAGATTTACAAAAAAGTGACATGATCTTAACCGCATGCTGCTATTGCCAATATGCCCGTTAGAGTGATGATTTTACTAAAAGCAATGTCTAACTCCTTCACATTCCTACAATAATGGCCTTATTATTATACTACAAAAGATGACATCTTCAAATAAAAATGTCTAACTCTATAACAATATTCCATGAATTCACTTATTACACAATATTAACAAACTACTTAAAGAATGAATCAAAACCATATAAGATATTATTTCACATGTATTGGAAAAAATAATACGATGAAGTAAATTAAATCTAATAGTGTTAAAATATTCAAAGCCTTTCTAATGATAAAAACTTTAAATATAAAATATTCTACTTCAAAAATGCTTTCAGAGATGTTATAAATGGTGAGAGGATTATATATCATATATAGTTTTCTGTTTATGAATTTGATTATAGCAATGGAACAGTGTAGTATTAAATTTAAAAAAATGCATATCATTTGAAGATATAAATTAACCTCAAATTTGGGTTGTAAATAATTTTATATTTAGCTTTCAGTTTTCTTTATGCGTTTTTATATAATTTCAGGAAAATAATTATCATATACAAATGTACAGATCTGAGTTTTTATCTAATATGTCTCAATCTCAAGAGTTCTAAAACCCCTCCATTTCCTTCTTTCCTTCCTTCCTCTTTCCTTCCTTGGTATAAAAGTTAATTGTTGGCAATATTTTATCAGAACTTATAATGTGAATGAAGGATGAAAGATATATACATATATACACACACACATATAGTGATGATCCAACTTGGAATAAATATTTCCATATTTCTATGAAAAAATATGAATGAATTTAACTATAGTATGTAATTCCTTAACATTTTTCATAATATACAGTATATGTACTTACAACTTCATACAGTGAACTTAATTGTTGAATATCAACCTTCATGCATGGAAGAGTTTTTATGTTATTATAAAGTATACTTTAATAATTGTGATAAAGGAGAATTACATGGTGTTAAGGAATTATGTTAATGTAATGGGCTTTATGAATTCACAAATTAGCTGAGCAATGAGAGTGATTGGAATTAGATAGGCAAATCCCTTGAGGGGAGTAGGGGATTGATCTGTAAAAGATTATTTCTAAGAGTGAGAATAGCATGTGCATGCCCCTGTAGCATGAGGGAACATAGTTAAGTACGAGGATTGTCAGAAGTATATCTATGATAATGATCCTGAAGGTGAACAAGGAGTGATTTGAGGCTACTAACAAGGGTAAGGCCAAATATGTAACAGTCAACATATTATAGCAGGCTGTCCGGCGAGCCGGCCCTCCGCCCGCGCCGCGGGGTGGGCAAGCGCCCCGCAGGGGTCTGGGGCTCCCAGCCCACTGCCCGGCCTCCCTGCCACATGCTATGCGTCATCCGGGGACGCCCCTCGCCAAGAGAGACCCTCAATCACAAGTCACCCGCCCTCCCCACCCTCCTCGCCGTGCCTTGCAACCCCGCCCCCGAACCGCCCTCCCGATCCCCGTGCAGTACCCCCCGTCCATCGCCGGGAAGAACGGCAGTAACTCCAGCAGCCGTGGCGGCTCTTTGAGCCCAAGGGGCGAGCGAGGCAGCCATTGGCGGAGGCCGCTGCATCTGGCTGTCAATCCCGCGGCCCGGCCCCGCCCCACCGGCGGAGCGTGGCAGGACGCAGGGCCGCGGGGACTGTCGGGAGGGTTCCAAGATGGCCGCGCGCTTGGGGTCCGCAACTGCTGGCGGCCCCGAGCCCCGTTCACTGCCACCGCTGATGACCAGAGACGCCGGTCGGATCGGCGACCCCGGGGGCTGTCCCCGCGTGGCGGGAGGCCGCCATGGCGACCCTGGAAAAGATGGTGAAGGCCTTCGAGTCCCTCAAGTCCTTCCAGCAGCCGCCGCCGCCGCCTCAGCCCCCTAAGCCGGCATCGCAGCCGCCGCCGCTTCAGCTCCTTCAGCCGATACCGGCGCCGATGCCGCCTCAGCAGGCACGGCAGCCGACGCCGTCTCAGCCTCTTCAGCCGGCATCGCAGCCGCCGCCGCCTCGGCCCCCTCAGCCGGAACAGCCGCCTCAGCCGGTAACGCCGCCGATGCCGCCTCAACCCTTCAGCCGGCACCGCAGCCTCTACCGGCACCGCCGCCCGCCCAGCCCCCTCAGCTGGCACCGCAGCCGCCGCCGCTTCAGCCGGTACCGCCGCCGATGCCGCCTCAGCCCCCTCAACCGGCACTGCAGCCGCCGCCGCCTCGACCCCCTCAGCCGGAACAGCCGCCTCAGCAGGTAATGCCGCCGATGCCGCCTCAGCCCCTTCAGCCGGCACTGCAGCCTCTACCGCCACCGCCGACCGCCCAGCCCCCTCAGCTGGCACCGCAGCCGCCGCTGCTTCAGCCGGTACCGCCGCCGCCGCCACCTCGGCCCCTTCAGCCGGCACCGCAGCCGCCGCCGCCTCGGCCCCTTCAGCCGGCATCGCAGCCTCTACCGCCACCGCCGCCCTCCCAGCCCCCTCAGCCGGCACCGCAACCGCCGCCGCTTCAGCCCCTTCAGCCGGCACTGCAGCTGCCGCCGCCTCAGCCCCTTCAGCCGGCACCGCAGCCTCTACCGCCACCGCCGCCCGCCCAGCCCCCTCAGCTGGCACCGCAGCCGCCGCTGCTTCAGCCGGTACCGCCGCCGCCGCCGCCTCAGCCCCTTCAGCCGGCACCGCAGCCGCCGCCGCCTCGGCCGCTTCAGCAGGCACCGCAGCCTCTACCAGCACCGCCGCCCGCCCAGCCCCCTCAGCTGGCACCGCAGCCGCCGCCGCTTCAGCCGGGACCGCCGCCGATGCCGCCTCAGCCGGAACAGCCGCCTCAGCAGGTAACGCCGCCGATGCCGCCTCAGCCCCTTCAGCCGGCACCGCAGCCGCCGCCGCCTCGGCCCCTTCAGCCGGCATCGCAGACTCTACCGCCACCGCCGCCCGCCCAGCCCCCTCAGCCGGCACCGCAGCCGCCACCGCTTCAGCCGGTACTGGCGCCGATGCCGCCTCAGCAGGCACGGCCGCCGACGCCGTCTCAGACCCTTCAGCCGGCATCGCAGCCTCAACCGCCATCGCCGCCCTCCCAGCCCCCTCAGCCGGCACCGCAACCGCCGCCGCTTCAGCCCCTTCAGCCGGCACTGCAGCTGCCGCCGCCTCAGCCCCTTCAGCCGGCACCGCAGCCTCTACCGCCACCGCCGTCCGCTCAGCCCCCTCAGCCAGCACCGCAGCCGCTGACCCCCCAGCCCCCTCAGCCGGCACCGCAGCCGCCGCCGCCTCGGCCCCCTCAGCCGGTACCTCCACTGCTGCCGCCTCAGCCGCCTCAGCCGGCACCGCACCCGCCGACCTCCCAGCCCCCTCAGCCGGCACCGCAGCCGCCGCCGCCTCGGCCCCCTCAGCCGGAACAGCCGCCTCAGCCCCTTCAGCCGGCACCGCAACCGCCCCCGGCTCAGCCCCTTCAGCCGGCACCGCAGCCTCTACCGCCACCGCCGACCGCCCAGCCCCCTCAACCTCCACCGCCGCCCGCCCAGCCCCCTCAGCTGGCACCGCAGCCGCCGCCGCTTCAGCCGGTACCGCCGCCGATGCCGCCTCAGCCCCTTCAGCCGGCATCGCAGACTCAACCGCCATCGCCGCCCTCCCAGCCCCCTCAGCCGGCACCGCAGCCGCCGCCGCCTCGGCCCCCTCAGCCGGCACCGCCGCCCTCCCAGCCCCCTCAGCCGGCACCGCAACCGCCGCCGCTTCAGCCCCTTCAGCCGGCACTGCAGCTGCCGCCGCCTCAGCCCCTTCAGCCGGCACCGCAGCCTCTACCGGCATCGCCGCCCGCCCAGCCCCCTCAGCTGGCACCGCAGCCGCCGCCGCTTCAGCCGGGACCGCCGCCGATGCCGCCTCAGCCCCCTCAGCCGGCACTGCAGCCGCCGCCGCCTCGGCCCCCTCAGCCGGAACAGCCGCCTCAGCAGGTAACGCCGCCGATGCCGCCTCAGCCCCTTAATCCGGCACTGCAGCTGCCGCCGCCTCAGCCCCTTCAGCCGGCACCGCAGCCTCTACCGCCACCGCCGACCGCCCAGCCCCCTCAACCTCCACCGCCGCCCGCCCAGCCCCCTCAGCTGGCACCGCAGCCGCCGCCGCTTCAGCCGGTACCGCCGCCGATGCCGCCTCAGCCCCTTCAGCCGGCATCGCAGACTCAACCGCCATCGCCGCCCTCCCAGCCCCCTCAGCCGGCACCGCAGCCGCCGCCGCCTCGGCCCCCTCAGCCGGAACAGCCGCCTCAGCCGGTACCGCCGCCGATGCCGCCTCAGCCCCTTCAGCCGGCACCGCAGCCTCTACCGGCACCGCCGCCCTCCCAGCCCCCTCAGCCGGCACCGCAACCGCCGCCGCTTCAGCCCCTTCAGCCGGCACCGCAACCGCTGCCGCTTCAGCCCCTTCAGCCGGCACTGCAGCTGCCGCCGCCTCGGCCCCCTCAGCCGGAACAGCCGCCTCAGTCGGTAACGCCGCCGATGCCGCCTCAGCCCCTTCAGCCGGCACCGCAGCCGCCGCCGCCTCGGCCCCTTCAGCCGGCACTGCAGCTGCCGCCGCCTCAGCCCCTTCAGCCGGCACCGCAGCCGCCGCCGCCTTGGCCCCTTCAGCCGGCACCGCAGCCTCTACCGGCACCGCCGCCCGCCCAGCCCCCTCAGCTGGCACTGCAGCCGCCGCCGCTTCAGCCTGTACCGCCGCCGATGCCGCCTCAGCCCCCTCAGCCGGCACTGCAGCCGCCGCCGCCTCGGCCCCCTCAGCCGGAACAGCCGCCTCAGCAGGTAACGCCGCCGATGCCGCCTCAGCCCCTTCAGCCGGCACCGCAGCCTCTACCGCCACCGCCGCCCGCCCACCCCCCTCAGCCGTCACCGCAGCCGCCGACCCCCCAGCCCCCTCAGCCGGCACCGCAGCCGCCGCCGCCGCCTCGGCCCCCTTAGCCGGTACCTCCACTGCTGCCGCCTCAGCCCCTTCAGCCGGCACCGCCGCCTCAACCGCCACCGCCGCCCGCCCAGCTGTGGGTCAGGAGCCGCTGCACAGACGGTGAGTCCCTGCGGGCCCCTCCCCAGCCCTGCGCGGGTCTCCGTCCCTCCCTCGGCCTCCCACGAAGGCCCCGAAGCAGTCCGGGCCCCACGCCTCTGCTTTCCCGGCTGCGAAACTCGGGAAGGAACAGGGCTGTGTTGTGATCGGGGGCCGCGCGTCCTGTTCGGCTTCCTCTGAGCCACTCCCCACCCCTCTCCTCCTCTGGGCCAGGTGTAACATTTTGTCTTCCCTTTTCAACTGACGGTTTAAAACAGTGTTTCAGATAACTGTCAAAACACTGTACATGCAAAATACTAGGTTAACTTAAGGGAAGGAGTAGGAGAGAAGGGGGAAAGGAGCGAAGTTCACTGGTCACTTCTGCGGGGGAGGGTTAAGTGGTCACAGTGGTGAACGCGTAACTGCTACATGGCCCAGTGCGCTTACCATCATAGTCGTTACTGTTACTAACCCCAGACAGTTCTGGTATTAAGGAGGCATGACCACAGAACATGTGCTCATTGAGCTTAATTTTACACAAACAGTAAGTTTTCCACGGAATCAAGACCGGCAGTAAACGCCAGCTGCAGAGGACAGCTTGTGCAGGGCTGGAAAAGAGCATGGCATGATCAGAACTTTAGTTTGACTGGCTTGAAATGTAGAGGGAAAGGGAAACTTCACACTGATGAATCAGAGAGGAGATAGCTGTTTTTTATTAAACTAAAATGGTTGAATGAGCCTTGTTGATTAATGATTTGCCTTAGCAATTTGAATTTGGATTCTGCAAGTATTTTATAAGTTCTGTAAGAAGCTTGTTTTAAAATTTCAGAACTCTTAAGGTATTAGAAGTTCAGTTTTATTTTATAAGAATTTTTAAATAGTGTTTATTTAACTCAATTAGAACAGAGTTCCTTTAACATAGGAGACTTTATTATCTCATGTATTAATACCCTCTAGAGGTACACAATGAAAAATGTGATTTATAAACAGATACATACAGACACAAGGAAAACAGAGCATGTAGCTTCAGTAACAGTTTAAGAGAAAAGTCAGAAACAGAAATCTTCCCTGGTCAAAATACCAAAAAAAGCACCTGGGGCTTATATCCCTTAATTGATTTGAGCTCTAAATGGACAAATACACATTTTTTTTTAAAAAAAATTGCTAAGAACAAGATTCTTTTTTATGTTGAGTAATAATTTTGGAGTTTAAATAAATACCAACAATAGAGCTATGAGGGAGGAAAAATATAAAATACTGATTTTTTTATTTGATTTCACCGTAAGGTGCATTCTTAAATACATAGGAGACAACTGTCATGATTTGCACAACTCGCTTGCAAATAGTTCAACAGTATTAACAATGATTGAATTTAGGTGGTGGGCATATGGGAATTTATCATCTTATTAAACAGTTTTCTGCACTTCTGAGACTTATAATAAAACATTGGAAGGAACCTGTTAGACATAATGCTCTATGTGAAGTAATTTGTTCCCTTTGTGAAATTCTAGGAAGGTTAAAATGCATGTTCATAACTTCAAGAAAGTCACAAGCATTTATGATGTAATCAGAACTACCTGAGGATCTGTGAAACTTGGTGAGTTGGTGAATTTTTTAAAATGTCTTAAAACATTTTGTTTTTACAAAGATTACAGGAGTAAGAGAAGGTAAATCTTAATCAACTCTTAATATTTTTTTCCTGGTTGATGTGATATAATTAAATGTGGGGAAAAAAAGGTAAATTCTAAAAGGAGACAGTACCTTGATGGTTTTCTATGGAGGAAACTCAAGCAGGAGGAAGTTTAATTTAAAAACATAAATTACTGCACTTTATAATACATTCTAAGTTGTCATTCTTTTGAATGCCTTCCTTTCCAGACAGATGTGTTATTCTGGGAGATCATCAGGACTTCTGGGTATTTGGAGGTATTGACCTAACCAGTGGAACTGCTGATTTATAAGAAGTTGTCCAGAATTTTGGAAAACTGATTAGTAGAGGTAAATAATGTTTCCATGGCAAGTGATGACAGAAAGTGACTTCAGTGAATTTTCCTTTGTTTATAGGCAGATGTACCTAACCATGTATGTTAACAATGATTTCAAGCTGGAGACTGAGAAGAACTGCCATTTTTGCCAGCTGGGATGCAGAAAAATTTGGACTTCTGGGTTCCACAAATGGGCTGAGGTAACTAAGACAGTAAACATATCTTCTTGGTCAACATGTATCTCAGGGTAATCACAGATGTGTTCCATTACCTGATACTGTTTTAAATTGGATAAAAACAAGAAAATTTAAGAAATAGAGTTTGTTTTTGCTTTTACATCAGTTTGGCAAAACAGAACAACCTCTTAATTACTAAGCACAAACCAATTTTTTCATTATTTTTAAAATATTTTAGTTTCTATTTATATTGGTTTTGTGATAAGTAAGTAAAATCTGGAAGCTCAGAAAATAGTCAAACCTAGGAAACTACTTCTGACAAGTGAATTAGCCTATTGAAAATCTGATTTAGATCCTTGGCATTAATTTTCAAGTTTTTACAGTTTCCTTGGATTTCTTCTATCCAGGAAAACAACATGCTCTTTTTAGATGACTATACTCTGATTATAGTCTCTCCTTTATGGATTCAACACTAAATTGTAACCATAGGTATATTTTACCATTTACAAAAGTGCCTGGTTGGGGAGTGTAATACAATGATTTTGTAAATTGAATTACTCTAAAATTTCAAGGATTTATTTTTAATTCAATTATGATTAATTTTCATTTGTCACTGGCTCTTAATGCTTTATTTTAAAGTGTCTCTCATAGACCCCCTTCTTTCATCTTCTTCCCTTATGCTCTCTGTCCAGTAACTCTAAGTTCTTACATGTTCAAGGTAGGCTTGTGTATTTTTTTAAAGGCAGGCGCACCAAAAAGCACTTTCCTGTGACTATCCTCTGTTTTGTTCATTTATGAGTCCAAATTTTATAGAATTGATTTAAAGAATGTCATATCTTTCTTATTATTGTGAATGGTTTTTAAAATGCTTTCCTTCTGACTCATTTCTGCATACTTTAAAATAATAATATGAATCAAATAAGTATGGGAATAAAATCACATTTACTTGTATCACATTTGATTCCATTTATATGGCAAAGTCTTATTATTATGTTGTTGTTATGAACATGCATTTCATAATACACTTATTTAGATGAATCAGAGCTTATTCATTAAGGTCATTTACTTTTAGAAATATGTAATTTCTTGTGAACACATGTATATAGAAATACATGTGTCTTTTTATAATTTAAGCAGCTTAAAATACAGATAAAATAAATCCAAGATACAAGATAATATGCCTTGCATTAATTTAAATTCATGTGAGTTAAAAAACAATTTGAATATTGTTTCCCATTTTCTACTAGCTTCTTGATCATATTCAGCAGCACATTTACCTTTACATATAATTAAGGAATCTTTTTTATTTCTACTGTAGCTCTGTCATAATGGAAACTCTGCCGCAGAATCAGCTGTCATCTATCCCATGTGGTCAAGCGCAGAGGTGAGAATTCTCATTTGTGGGATGACCACTCACAGCTTTAAATGTTTTTACTGTAACTGCTTTTATAAGGTAGCAAGCTAGAGAGAGAGAGAGAAACAGAGAGAAGAAAAGAGTTCTCTCTGCATATTCCCATGTTGTGTGATGGCATTAGTCTTCTTCTGCTGTATTTTTCTAGAATGTGTGTGCGTGTGTGCATGTATGTGTGAGAAATGTCTTGTCTTTGTCCTAATAGCCACTCTTCTCTCCCTCTAGTTTTTTTCTCTATCCTCCCCTCCTATATTTTTCTTTTTCATCAATATCTTCTCTTTCAAAAAATTCTTGATAAATCAAATTTCCAACTTCCTCACTTTTTTTTTTTTTACATTTTTATTGATTCATAATCATTTTACAGTGTTGTGTCAAATTCCAGTGTTCAGTACAACCTCACTTTTAATATGGTAAAGTTACTTTGATCCCCAACATCAAGGGATCTCATACTTTAATGTCTGTAAGGATTTCCAGAGACACCTTTTAAAAATACAGTTTTCCAGGCCTTACTTTGAGCAGTCCTCTTCCAGTAGATCCAGGGTGAGGCTGAGCATCTCCGAGCCTTCCCCCTTCATATTATGGTGCAGGGGATCAGGGGCAGTTTTCCTCTGGGTCTCCCTGCTGTTGCTATGAACAGCGGCTACAGCATCACTAATATTTTTCTTTCTTGTTTTAATTGCATTAATATTATCAACCAGTTAATAGCATTTTCTTAAAATTATGGTCAAAAGCATAGGTGTTTGATTTATAATGGTATCTGAAAACCACTCTTTTACTGAATTAATTTGTTTTGCTTGTATTTCCAAAATTGTAAATGCTGTGAGTTAAGTGACTGCTTTGCTTCAACTACAGGAGAATGTGAAAACACTCCAGGAGAGAGAGGTTGCATATATCAATGCAGACTCATACACAGAAGGTAAATTTTATTTCAGATTGTCATTAAATAGTATACCAGTATTTAAGTCTATCAACTCCAACTCATAAACTAGGATTATCCTCTTTCTATGAGATGCCTCAATAATACCTCCATTTCTCCATTTTACCAGAGAGAACATTATTATGATTCAAATGAATCAATATGATTCATAACTAAGCTATTGATCCTAATTTCTTTAGTATATTTACCATTTGCCTATCTTGGATTACTACTTAAAACTTTAGTACTTTTGACATTCTTCCTGTGGAGCTATTTTTAAAAGTTGGGCTAAAATATTTCATACAGAAATAGTTCCTGTATGTATTGGAACAACTCTGAAATAAGCACCCACTACAAACTTCCTTTTGACCCTGACATGTGGCATGTGCATCTGTAGGCTTTCATCATATTATGGTTATTTCTAGGTAAGTGTCACAGGACACATGTTAGTTACTGACATGCTCTAGTCTAAAGTCTTCATATTGAATTGAATAAATGAATAAAAACATGAACATTATGGCCTTACCACTTCCTTTGCCAAAGACCCCTAGGTACTGCTGCCGTAATGAGCAATGACCCTTACTTTTACTGCAGGAGCTGCAGCCTTAGCAGCAGAGTCCACCTCTGCAGTCTCCTATCCTGAGTGTGTGCTGCAGCCTCTCTGGCTCCTGAAGAGTTATTTCCACCTTGTGTTTTAGTTTTAGCCAGACTGTCTGCCTGTCTATTTATCTCCCTACCTATCTGTCTATTCTAAAATTTTATTTATTTCTTTTTACTGAAGTACATTTGATTTGTAATATTAGTTTCACGTGTACAGCAAAGTTACTCAGTTATATACATATACATATACATATGCATACATATACATATACATATACATTGTTTTTAGATTCTTTTCCATTATAGGTTATTATAAGATACTGAATATAATTCCCTGTACTATACAGTAGGTCCTTGTTGGTTATCTGTTTCATATATAATAGTGTATATCTGTTAATCCTGAACTCCTAACATATCTCTTCCCTTCCCCCTTTCCCCTTGGGTAACCATAGTTTCATTTCTATGTCATGAGTCTATTTCTGGTTTGTAAATAAGTTCATTTGTATCTTTTCTTGTTTGTTTACATTCCACATATAAGTGATAGAATGTGATATTTACCTTTCTCTGTCTGACATACTTCACTGAATATAATAATCTGTAAGGTCCACCCTATTTTTAATTCTCCAGGAATGATGCCTTGAATTTGAAATCTGTTATATATTGTTTATAATTAGAAAATAAAGTTAGAATTAAATACAGGTTTGTAGTCCATTTGGAGGTATTAAAATTCTCTCTTATTTATTTTGCAGGCAATTATACTCTCAGAGTTGACTGTACACCCCTTCTTTTCCAGTTGGTATATAAACTGACAGAAGAGGTATGTAAATAGATCTGTTGTAATGATTTCTGATGAGTAGATAAATCAATAACTTTTGTTTTCTAAATTACTAATATTTAAACTGGTGACAGACATAGCTGATTTGTATAAACAAGAAATCAGAACGAGCTTTAATACACTACTTATGTGACATAACTATGAGAACAGTAGTGCTAGTCTCTGTTCTAATAATAGTTCCTAATAATTGTATACATTTGTTAAAATGTGCAGGGTCTATTGTTTCATGGGGCAGAGTCTCTTTGATATAACAGAAAGAATACTGAGCTGGGTTGGGGAAGCCTTGGCTGTGAAGATTGCCTTGGCTATTCATTCATTCATTCATTTATTCATTCAGGAAGTATTTATTGTGTGGTTACTATGTATCAGGTCCTATGAAAGGAACTCTAGCAGCAAAAGTGATAAAAGGACAAGGTTACTGAATCCAAATACTTTGTAATCTAGAGAGGCCACAGACCTGTAAATGAGGACTCATACTTCACTTGAATATTGGATACTATATACAGTGGAGGACAGTTGCAGAAGAGAGAAGTTAAAATCCTAGGGTAGCTGGTGAGGTTGGAAAGCATTAGAAGGTGTTTAGAGAAGGATTAGTGGTTAGGCTGTAAAATGGAAGGATGTGAAAGCGGGGAGAATGTTTCTCCTCAGAGGACACAGGACCTAATAAAGATGTGGATGTGTGAAAGAACATTTCCTGACCTCTGGGTAATGCAATATAACCTCAATGTAAGGTGTTGGTGAAAAAGCTGGTAAGAAACAGGGCCTGACACATAGGCCTAAATGTTCATAAATCTGGTGATGGTGAAATTAAAGAATCTTTAACAAGGTTGTACATTATCATTTTTATTCATTAGAAAAATTACTCTGTATCAGTGCAGTGAATACGTTAAGCTGTAGTAAGTCTAAAAGCAAAATGGAAATAATTCCACATACTTATTTAGTACACAGGAATTTATAAATACTAGTTATTGATGTAAAAAGTACTCTGAAAATGCTACTGCACTCTGAATCTCTAAAAATTATGTGATCTACTCATTGAGTATATGTGTGCTTCATTTAAATAACCCCCATTATAGAATTTAACTGTAGAAATGTTTCTTTCAAGTAGGTATCACTTAGATGACAGTGGGAAGTAGATGTCACATCTCTGTGGTCCTGTTTCCCAATCGCCCTTCATCTTGCCCTGTCCTTTTCACTGTTAGTGTCTTTAACATCTCATCCTCCCAAGTGAGCATCCTCCCATGCCCATCACAACGCCCACCATACTGGGAAGCTTAGGTCCTTGATCCTTTTATTGAAATGTCCCATAAAAACATCTAAAAGCACGCTGAAAAGACAGCCCTTGTTGGGGAATCCTTCTCATGAGATACATTTACTCTCTGTCCTACAGAGGAGGCTCCTGCCTTTATAGGAGGGGTAGTAAGAATTTTAGGGCCAAGAAGGAGAAGCTTAGGTCTATCCCCTTTGTACATTTATTTAATAAGTATTAAATGTGTAAGTGGTTACCATAGTGACAGGATAAATCAAACATAGTTTCTGCTATTAGTGTGTTACCTGTGTAGCCAGGAGAGACTATGATCAAGAATTTTCAAATCCAAGATAGAGATTAAAATCACCAAAGGGTATACAGATAAAAGTGTGGGAAGCAAAAAATAAGTATCTTAGTTTATTATTTTACATGTTGGAATTAAACAGCCTGCTTAATGGGAAATTGCAAATTTTTTCCCATTCTAAAGCCTCTTTTACATTAATTTGAATTTAATTTTCATGCCACTTTAGATACAATATATTTGACTTTCAGAGTTTTTGTTTTAGGTAGTTTTTTAACAGTTTAACTGGGAAATTAAAATGTGTATTTAGAAGTTACATTATCAGGATGAACTAATTAATTGTCCAGAAGAGAAGAGTGAGATTTTATAATCTTGTTTGATTTGATTGTCAGTGGAAGAATCAGACATCATTCATCTGGAGAAATGCTATTGGTTGCTGAGGGCTCAATCCTGAACTGGATGATTTGATTTAGAGACATTTGGCCCATTGGCTTCACCACCAATTCGTCCATCTCTGAGTGAAGGTGGGAATCCTTCTATTTTCTACAAATGTTCTTTGCTAAACACCTGAGCCTTGTTCCACCTTTGGAGCCTTGTGTAAGTCGGTTTACCTTTCTGCACTTGAATATTCTCATATATAAAATCAGTTTGACCAAGACAATCATTATGAAAGTGTGCTCCAGTGTGGTGCCTCAGCATCTGGTGCAGGGTCAGGGTGGTGGACACTGAATAGGCAAAGCTCTAGCTTCCACACATGACCCCACCTCTTCCTCAGCTGAGGAGTGTCTATTGTATTTCTTTTATATAGAAGAAGGTTCCACTGCTGTATACTTCCCCCACCCTTAAAAAATTAAGAAACCACTAGACCATCTCTAAGGTCCCCACTTAGCTCTAAACTTTTCACTACTATATATATTTTAAATGAGGTTTACAAGGAGCAGTTGTGGGTGATAATCACAAAAACTATATTTGAAATCTGAAAGCTTGGGTTCTTCTTCTGATTCAGACCTTTTTAAAAAAAATTTCTTACTTTTAGCAAGTCATTTAACTACTTCTTAGCTTCAATTTTCTGCTCTTTGAGGGCACAGAATTAGATTCTTGAAATAGACAGTCTGTATTCTTCAGGTTTCTAGTGTGTTTTAGAAATATTTATTTGTTAGGGGAGCTAGAACAGACAGGGTTTCCACTTCAGCAGTGCAGTTATGTTTTTACCTTTTTATAATTAGAGATTGAGAAATCATTTCATTTGAAAATAAAATGATTCCATTTATTTTTTAGGAAAAGTTTAAAAACCACAGGATTAGATTATAAATTGCCCTTTATTTCTGAAATTTAATATATTTAGTTATACAGATTAAGTGGTACAATGAAGACTGCAGTACAGAATTTCTGTCTCTTATAATATAGTGTGTTAGTTTTCTTTGCTTCATGAAGGAGCTGTATGAATCTCATTAATAACAACACAGTATATCTTTGATAGAGTTCAACTTTTCTTCTTCTTTTTTCCTTTTTCTTCTTAGTCTTTCCAAATTAGGATAATTGTGGTCTCTGACATTTTTCCAGTTAAATTTTTAAAATACATTTTTATTTTTTACATTCTACAATCACTTTTGCCTTTTGGAATTAATATAAGATAGAGACAGGTATGCAGACAAAACCAAACACTAAATGATAGTATTTTCTTCTAGGAAGTTAAATGTTGGTTATAATTATGCCAGGGGGTGGGGGAAAAACTTCCTAAGACAGTGGAAACTACTGATAACTTTTAAAAACTAAATCAGTTTATGCGAGTCATGCCTCCTTTCATAGGCATGTCATTATTAACAGAAAGTTTGTTGGCTGTGATTTATTCTGTCTGTGTTCCTATTTTACAGGTTTATTTAATGCTTTTGGTGAAAATCATGACAGCCACATAGATTTTAAGGAGATATCCTGTGGGCTATCAGCTTGTTGCAGAGGACCTCTGGCTGAAAGACAGAAAT
Source organism: Vicugna pacos (assembly GCF_048564905.1). NCBI lineage: Eukaryota > Metazoa > Chordata > Mammalia > Artiodactyla > Camelidae > Vicugna > Vicugna pacos. Next base: position 90,148,297 of record NW_027328741.1, on the reverse strand, counting down.
GTAAGTGTGTTAAACATCACAAAATTTGGAAGCTATACAGAGAAAAAAATTAGCATCCATTCATGTAAAAAATCATCTGATTAAGGCTTGAATTTTCATCCCTTTTGCAAATAGCAATCTCTTGCTAAGGTTTTACTGACGTCAGTGTAAAGGTTCAATCATCTATTCTTTTTTACTGTGGAGTAATTTAAGGTCTTTGTTATTAATAATGGTTGATTTTCCAGATAAATGTACAATTCATGATAAATGAACTACATCAGTCATGATGTGTTTGAAAATGTTAAGCATATAGAAAATATTTTCTGGTAGTCTATATAGAAAATTTGTCTTGCTTAACTTGAATTTCAACTTATTTTCTATCACTGTGTATATTGATATTTTATTAGCAAAATTAAATTTATGATAAAACAAGTTTATTAAATACTAAATTTATCTTTTAAACCTATCTAAAATATTATGGCATAATTTATAAGCATATTACATTCCTAAATCTTAACCATATTTGTTTAGGAAAATGCAGCAGTTTACATTTAATTGGAACCTAATTCTTACATATTCACTAGGGTCATTATCTCTGCATCTTTCTAAAATACAGCTTCACAAATACTGCATATTTTGGGTATGATACTTAATAGTTCAATATTCTTTAGTAATGTTGTACTGTGATGCACTCAGTTAACTTAATAGCATAATTATTACATGGGTGTGTGAAGTAGATAATTATTTAATCTTAAAAATTTAGATTTCTTTTATCTTCCCTGATAGTATACCATTACTCTAACCTGGCTTTGTGATAGATTATTTGTTCACATTAAAGTTCTGGTATTAAAGAGGCTGAAGTCTTTGTTTCTCAATTGAGGTTGTTGTCTTAAATTTTTTTTTAATTTATTTTTTTGCCAGTGGACTAGTGGAAGTTAACCAAATAGACTAACTAGCAATTTTGCTGATATTGATGTTAATTAGCAAAGTGCTGATATTTTGGATTTTTAGCTTGTTGTATATAAACTTCATTGAAGAATTGAAATTGTTCTTAGGCAAAAATATTGGGTGCACATTAATTACATTGGAGAGGCAAAATCTTTATACAGTCATCTCTCATTATCTGCTGAGGATTGGTTCTGAGACCCCCTCAGATACCAAGTCCATGGATGCTCATGTCCTTATGTAAAATGGCATAGTATTTGCATATAATCTATGCACATCCTCTTGTATACTTTAAATCATCTCTAGATTACTTTTAGTACCTAATACAATGTAATTATTTGTAAATACAATGTAAATGATATGTGAATAGTTGTCAGTGAATAGCAAATTCAAGTTTTGCTTTTCAGAACTTTCTGGGAAAATTTATATATATATATATATATATATATATATACACATATACATATATACTTTTGATCTATTGTTTATACCTGTGAATGCAGAACCAATGGATACGGGGAGCTGACTGTACCAGCTTTTTGTTGATTCTTAATGTAGATGGAATATTTTCAGCATTGTAAGAATCAACTCTGAAGTGATCAGTTATAAATATTAGAAATTAATTTAAAAGCTTGAATTACCTTCTCAAAATCTGTGAGATATTGTATAGTAACTTGGCCCTTCTTTTTCAGTTTGCAAGAAATTTAACTTTAGATTTAGATGAAGGATAGAGTTCTCTAAGCTGGCTAATTATATAAGGAGAGAGACTTGTGAAGTGTACAGGAATTCCTACAAGTTCAAAGGACTTTAATGACACAATCTCCTCCAAATAAGAACTTAATCCAGAATGTAGTTGTTTGAGGAACTAAGTAATTTCACTAGGGCAGGTTGTAATAAAATGTATTATACTTCAGAATATAAAAGTAATTTTCCTCCATAAGAGTTTCTTTTCTTTAGTTTGCTTCAAGGTATTTGATGTTGATGGTGATGGAGTTCTCTGTAGGGTTGAACTGAGAGACACGTGGTTGCACAGAGGTCTGGAAGGACAACTGCACCGATGATACCCTGGTAAAGTCTGATTGTATACATCTTCTTGCATGTAAACTTCCAACAGGAACATAGAGTGAAGAATTTTTTAAAAGAGGTTGAGAAAAAGATTTCTTACTACTTCTAGGTTCTATATTATGCTACTCAAAATATTCATAGCCAAAGATGCAAAATTGGGAAGAGAATTTACCTTAGAAAATTTAATAAACTGAATGTATTATGTAAAAAAAAAAATGAAACCACTGGAAAATTGTCATAAATTTTTAAGGTAAACAAGCAATCTATTTCTGGAATTAAAAAAAAACAAAACTTGACCGAAAAAATATTTTATACTTCAGCTACTGTCTAATAAAAATGATACCTTCTCTTTCCTAACTACTGATTTGGGTTTCTGGTTTTAAAGGAATTACTTGTGGATCTATCCAACATTGTAGAGACACATAGAATGCACATGACACCACAAAGGTGAGTCTAGCAGAGACTAATTTATTCTTTTCTAAAAATACATTATATTCTGAATTGGTATACATACGTTACATATACATACTTGAATCTCTTCTGCATCATCCCTGCTAAATGCTTATTTGGACCTGTGGTTACAATAACTCCAAGTTGTCCCTAAGGAAAGCCCATTCGACCTTTAAACAACTCCATTAAGTGTTATTTACATAAAAACATTATATTTTATAAGCTAGGCATTTTGTAAAAATTAAGTAGAGACAGCCCTTGCCATCTGTAGTTTATAATCTTTACTTCTCCCAGTTTAATACATTATGGTAAGACAAAACTTATATTGAGCAAAAGAAGCCACAATAAAAGAACACATTGTACAATTTAATTTATATGAAGTTCTAGAACAGAGACAGAACTAATGTTAATAAGTGTTACAATAGTGATTTTGGAGATGGGTGAGTTAACTGAGAAGGAGCATAGGATATCTGGGATGATGGAAATTATTTTTCATCTCAATCTGGGTGGTGTATATAGTTTTTAAATTTTTTTTTCAATAATATTGGTGAGGGTCTGTCCTAAGTTCTTTAATAGCAGCCAGAATAAGTGTATAATAGCAGAAACAAGCATGTACTTTACAAAGAATAAAGCCTTGAATTTTTTTAGTTTCAAAACATTTATTAAAGATATTATAATAGGTTTGCCTTAATGTCTATGTATCCCTGTGAAACTGAAGATAATCCATATATGTGAGACACATATGAGTTAATTTGACCCTTTCTATTCAAATGTTGACATGTACCAAGTTGCAAATGGTAGGATGTAGACCATAGTGGCCTTACACAGGCTTAGAAAAATAAGTAACATTTTTTTCAATCACAAATCCAGAAGAAATCATCATAGTCTTATTAACTGACACTCAATAGAAATAAATAATAGAAATGAATTTTTCAGGGCTTGATCTTTGTTTGGCAATTCAGATAACCGTCTTCATTTACTTTTCTGCCCAAAACTAAGGTAGCCATTTCTATTTGGTATATATGAAAACAGAAACACAGGAAAGTTTCTATTAGGAAATACCTTATGTAGAGATACAATTTCCATCGCCTTTCTTCTGGGTGTTTGATAAGTATGGAGGTTATCATTGCTGTCTATTTTTATATAAGACCGAGTTTCTTCTTATGGCTGTACTTTTGAACATTAAAAAAAAAGATCATTTAGCTGCTCCATCTCCGTGTAACCATAATAATGAAATGGTAAAAATTTAGAATAGATTTTGGACCTTTCAACCAAACCTATTACCCATATTCACTGGTGACTAGACGGTGACAATATTACCCATTATTTTGTACCATTACATTGGTGTTAATATACTTCAATGGAAGTTGCATCATGAAAGCCATTAATTACCATCACAGTGCTTTAAAATCTTTTCTTGTAATAAATGGTAATATATATTGAATGAATACATGAATATCATTAATAGTAAATATTATTAAATATCTTTAAATAATAAATCATTAGATAATAAAAATATAATTAAGTAATAAACGCTAAGAACATTATTATTCATCTAGGATTGTTAAGGTGATTGTTCAAAACATGAAGTAAGAAGCATTTGGTTATATTTTTGCCTGCCAAGAAATATTGTCTACTGTATATAAATGTAATTTTTGGTACACTTTGACACCAAAAAAAAAAATACTGCTTTACTCAACTTGTGAAAGTAATGTTACATTTTATTTTGAGGAAATGTTAATATAGATACTCATTTATTATATATATTTAGTTCTTTTAAATCTCTTAAGAAGTCTAATAATATTGCCAGATGTTTTAAAGATCTTAGAAAATTGTTAGGGTCAAAGGGCATAATCCAAAGAGTTTGGAAAAATGCTTTCAAAGTTAGTAAATAGTCCTTTTTCTCTACCCAGAACCTTTTGTGGGTTCTGTTAGTAAACTTCACCTTGAACCAGAAGATACTGTGAGTTATTTCCCAGGTCTTACTTGAGGAAGATTTTTGGTGATAAATTGCCCACGTTATGAGTGACTACTTCAGAGTTTGGTTACTTTTGAACTTATTCTTGCTGGCCTACTTTCGGATGAATACACAGCATCTACATTAAATCATTAGTTTTCTTTCAGACAAATGACCATTGCAAGTTTAGTAAAACAAGTTTAATTCAAATAATATAAGAAAATGAAGATTTAAGATATTCTTAAATATTGTTTCTCTTTCAGAATGGCCATCTTAACTCTAGAAGAATATCAGATCTGGAGTGTGAAAAATGTTCTTGCCAATGAGTTTTTGAATCTACTTTTCCAGGTATGTTTAAGGTAAATGACAGAGACCGAGGGCAGTGGTACCAGTAGTTCTACATCTTTTCCATTATGTAGTAGTTAGACAACTAGACTACAAAACCATATATTGCCAAAAGAACTGCATTAACCTGTACACCACCAGCAGATGGTAAGTTAGAGCGTGCGTGCTTCTTAGAGTCACAATGTGCCTGATAGGAAAGTAGAGTATAGCTGATAATGTTTATCTTAATAACTCATGATAGAGCAGATTGTAGACACATAGAAAAGCATTTAAAATGTAAAAGCCATTATAATTTGCTATTTTTCTTTACTTTTTTTTTAAGACCCTCCCTAACAAGTAAGGCAGTGTGGACAGAGACATAGATCATAAGTTGGCAGCTGTAAATTTTTCACAAAGTATACCATCTTTCCAGTTAGGAGGTTATTTTAGATGCAGAGCTGTTTCTTAATTTTCTTTCTTTCTTTCTTTTTTTCTTTTTTGTAATTTAATTCTTTAGAAGGTCCAATAAAGATTGAAGGAGAAAGGAGGAAAGAAAAGCTGTCAGGGGTGAACATGAAATCATAAAACTTGCCAGATTTTAAGTATTTTTCCAGTTAAAGTAGTTCTCTTTGCTCCAATTTAAAGAAACAACTTATAGTTTCCCATTTTTCATAATTCTTCAAAAATATATGTTGATTTAATAGTATTTTACAGGGGGGAGGGGTGTGAGTAGGGACAGACTGGAAGTTCAAGATTTGTAAATACTGACAGGTATATATAGAATAGATAAACAAGCTTATACTGTATAGCACAGGGAAATATATTCAAGAATTTGTAGTAGCTCATGGTGAAAAAATATGAAAACAAATATACGTATATTCATAAAGGACTGAAAAATTGTGCTGTACACCAGAAATTGACACAACATTGTAAATGGACTATAACTCAGTTAAAAAATAAAAGATATAACTGTTAGAACACTATAAAAAAAGTAGTATTTTAGATTTTTTTTATTTTATTCTCCTTTTCTTATAAAAGCACCCCTATGAAGATCAATAAGGCTTGATATCTTCATATCTATCATGATCCTCCATTGTGAATACAGAGTAACCTGCCTGTGGCACAGCTATGTTAGAATAAATGAAAATTGAACTCTTCCTGACAGCTAATATCTAATGTATATTTAAAGCATATGAAATCTGATAAGCCTGTGATGCCCATTTAAATCAATCAGTTGCTCCACTGTCAATTATCTGCCAGGATCTAAGTTGATATGTCTTTATAAAATATAAATACATATAAAAATAATATAAACCTACTATAAACAGAAATGACTTGGTTAGTAATATGAAAATTGAGCAGCTATTTTTATCTCATTTAAAATGATGCCCTCAATTACTTTAAGTTATCATTAATTATATAGATATTTTGACCACTGAAGTTTGTGTCTGAGTCATGTTGCAGCTCTTACATAGCAAAGCATTTTGAACTTTTATATTGCCTTTCCTATTTTCTCATGCTTATCAGGGACTTGCATAGGCATTATTTTTTCTATGACTCTATAAACAGATGTATGCCTGAAATTTTCTTTTGTGTCTCAGTGTTTCTAGCATTATATTACTGACAGATTTTTTATTGGTTAGCAATCTAATTTTTTTCTTGGTATATATAGTCCTTTCAGTCCTTTCAAATATATATATATATATATATATATATATATATATATATATATATGTAGTCAGTTTTCAATTTTGTGTCAATTTCTGGTGTGCAGCACAATGCTTCAGTCATACATGAACATACATATATTCATTTTCATACTCTTTTTCACCATAAGTTACTACAAAACTTTATTGGATATAGTTCCCTGTGCTATACAGTATGAACTTGTTTATAAATTGGGAGTTTGAGATTTCCAGGTACTAAATATTAACATTACATTTTATGATGCTCACTTTATCCCATATTCAGACATGCTTTTAAAACTTTATTTTCACTTAATATATAAGCAAGCAGGCTTACTCTAAATTGTTTTATTTTCTGTCTGTTTCTAAAATAGAATTAGCTAATAAATTCAGTGATAAAAGCTTGAATTATACTTTTATTTTATTTGCCAAGATCCCACTCCTGGCTGACCATTTTGGGTATTTAAGTATAAAGTAAGTAAATGTCAGTAGAATTAGGAAACCATTCCTGTGGTAATATTATTTTCAGTCCTTTCAAATAAACTCAGTGCCCAATATTTTGCAGAGGAAGCATTCTAAACATGACCAGGATCTTCTATCTTATACGTTTGTCAGAAAGTATCAAATGTTAAACAGTTTGATAAACAGAATAGTGCACCACACTGACCCCTACCTATATCCATGTTCTAATCCTGAAATCTGTGAATATGTTATTTGACATGGCAAAGGGTATTTTGCAGATGTATCAGGTTAAGGACTCTGAGACAGGGAGATTAGCCTGGATTTTCTACATGGGCCTAGTCTAACAACAGGAGTCATTAAAAATTGAAAATCTTTCCCAGATGTGGTCAGAAAGATATGACTTTGGAAGAAGGATTAGAAAGCTGTAAAGCTGTTAGCTTTGAAGATAGAGGAAGGGTCATGGGTAAAGAAATGTGGGTGAACACTAGAAGCCGGAAAAGACAAGGAAATATATTCTTCCTTTGACTTACAGAAGGGCATACAGCCCTGCTGACATCTTGATTTTTAGCCAAGTGATACCTGTTCCTGACTTGACCTACAGAATCATAAAATAATAAGTTTGTGTTGCTTTAAGCTGCAAAATTTGTGATAATTTGTAACAGCAGTGATAAAAATAAGTATAGGGGAGGTAATCCAAATTTATGGATTGGAGGGTTCAACATTTTAAAGATGTCAGTTCCCCTTCAACTGATTCAAAGATTTATATGTGCACATCAAAATCCCCAAAACTTAATTGTTGTTACTGTTTCTTTGTAGAACTTGACAAGCTGATTCTAAATACATAGAGAAGCTTGAAGAGCCAACAATAGCCAAGCTGATATTAAAGAACAATGTTAAAGAACTTATTATAAAACAATATTAAGTCTATGTGATAACTTCCTAAAGTTAGACATATAGACCAATGGAACAGTATTGAATTAAACCCTGTACCATACATGAACAGTAATTTTAGATAGATTATAAATCTAATAAATTTGAAACAAAAAGCAAAGCATCTGGGGGAGGGTAAAGCTCAGGTGGAATGTGTGCTTAGCATGCATAAGGTCTTGGGTTCAACTCCCAGTACCTCCATTAAAATAAATAACCTAATCCCCCACCAAAATATAGCATCTAGAAAATAGTGTAGGAGATATTTTAATGACTTTGAAGCGGCAAAGAGTTCTTAAACAGGACACAGCACTAAACATAAAAGAAGAGTTTTAAGTTGGACTTCAGTAAAATTAAGAATTATTTTTATCAAGAGATACCATTAAGAAAGTGAAAAGCCACATGGTGCGAAAATATATTTGCTATATCTATATCCACCAAAAGACTTGTATCTAGGGCATATAGAGAACAAAAACCAGTGGAGAAAAAGGCAAAACCTCAATATTAAAATGTGCAAAAAAATTGAACAGGTGCTTCACACACAAAAAGAAAAATCCAAATAAGCTATGAAAAGTGGCTGAGCTCTTTAGTAATAATAAAAATACGTACTAAAACCACACTTGGAACACCATTAGACATCCACTAGAATAGTTAGTTGTTAAGTGATATGAAGCATTGGTGAGGGTAACATGCAATGGGGACTCTTACACTTGGCCAGTGGGAATATAAATTCTTACAAATAATTTGAAAGTAGGCTTTTTGAATGAAAGTTATATATGTATATGTGTGTGTGTGTATATATGCACACACACACACACATATACATACATACAAACACACACTCCCTGTGTACCCTTCAGAAGCTTCTACATCAGAGCACAAAAGGACATCCAGAAAATTCTCATAATCACTATTTGTTATAGCCCCAAATAGAAAATGACCCAAACACCTGTCAACAATAAATACATAACCATAAGTGGTGGCACATGCATACAAGTTGTATACTTTAAAGCAATAAAAATAAATATACTAGTTTACAGAAAACACTAGTGGATGAATCTTACATAATGTTGAGTGGAATGTACGGGACTAAAAATTTCAAAAGCAAAAAAACCAATCCATGGTGGCTGAATTTAGGATGGTGAATCCATCAAAGGGGTGCCATAGTATCTGGGAAGAAACCCAAAGTGGAACAGCAATGTTCTGTTTCTTGACTGGATGAAGGTTACATAGATGTGTTTACTTTGTGAAAAATCACTGAGCTGTATACTTAAGATATGTTCACATGTAAGCATGTATATTATATTTGCATTTTTTAAAAAAAATGTTTGCTTGCAAAAAAAGATATCCAAAGCCTAAGTATTTATCAGTAGGAGAATGGATAAAACAAATGATAGTATATTCAAACAATGGAATACAATTCAACAATAAAAAAGAATCAACTACCGATACAAGGATGAACCTCAAAAGGCTAATTTATACATTTCATTGTCAGGTAAATTTTAACTCAGAAGGTAAACAAAACTATAAGCAGGCATGTGCCCTAGGGGGAGGGGTGCTGAAGCCTTTGTCTCCTCAGACCTGTGCCATTACTGGCACATCTCGCAAGAAGAGAGGCAGGGCTCAGCCACAGCTACCATCTCCTCCTGTGCATATTGCCAGGGCGGGGGCAGGGCTGAGACCTGAATCTGCACGTGGGGGCCCCACAACCTTTTAGGCAGGACTGAGACTTGTTTATAGCCTGAGGCAGAGAGGATTTTTCTACCCTGACACCTCAGAGAACTTGTGCCGCCAAGGGAAACAAGGAGCTCAGATTTGGCACAGAGCGTAGGTGGGGCTGTTCCGTGGTCTTCCCTGAGCCCACCTACAGACCGCCTACCCGAGGCAGAGCAGGCAGCTGCACAGAGCAGCGGAGCGACCAGCACCAGGAGAGGGCAGGTGGGCAGCCACCCACCTTCCTGGCAGGAACACAGCACCTGACCACAGTGCTGGGACAGGGTGTGATCTGCCCACCTGCTTCCCCCTAAGCACAGCATCTGACTGTGGCATCAGGAGGGGGAGTGACCTGCCCACCCACTGGATAAGAGTTCAGCTCCTGACCTAGTGTTAGGAGGGGGCACAATCTGCTGGCCAACAGCCACTGAGAGCAGCACAGATGAGGGTGCCAACAGAAGGCCTATGAAACAGCAAGCTGAGTTCATGAAGCAGGGCAAAGACACAAAGACCTCTCGATAAAATCATTAAGGGCACACCATCTCCAGGATAAGTAGGTAACTGCTACTTCTTAAGCCACGGTGCCAGAGAGATATGAGCAATGTGAAGAAGCAGAGAAACCACTCCCAATGAAAAGATCAAGAGAAATCCCCTGAAAGCATGAACAAAGAAATAGACATTGATGGTCTATTAAATCAAGATTTCAAAAAAGAGTGATCAAAGTACTGAAGGAACTAAAAGAAATAGTGTTTAGGTATATAAAATGTATCAAAAATGAAATAGAAACTATAAAGAAGAACTAGGTAGAATTAGTAAACTCATTGGCTGAGATGAGAGCTGACCTAAAGGCTGTGCAAAGCAGACAAGAAAATACAGAAGAATAAATAAGTGACCTAGAAGACAGGACAACAGAAAGCACCCAATCAGAACAGCTGAGAGAAAAACAAATGAAAAACAAAACAATATACGGGACCTATGGGGTAATATAAACTGTGCCAATGTATGCATAATAGGAGTTCCAGAAGGGGAAAAAGAACAAAGCGGATTGAAAAGGTATGGGAAGGACTCATGACTGAAAATTTCCCAAACCTAAAGAAGGAATCATATCCAAGCACAGGAGGCTCAGAGGGTCCCAAGCAGGAAGAACCGAAACAGACCCACACCAAGGCATATCCTAATCAAGATAGCCAGATTCAAGGATAAAGAAATGATCCTAAAGGTAGCAAGAGAAAAACAAAGAGTGAGTTACAAGGGAACCCCCATAAGGTTTTCAGCTGATTTTTCTACACTATTTACAACAGCTAAGGCATGGAAACAGCCTAAAATGTCCATCAACAGATGACTGGATAAAGATGTGGGATATTTATATGATGGGATACTATTCAGCCACAAAAACTGACTACATAACGCCATTTGCAGAGATTTGGATGCTCCTGAAGAATGTTATTCATGGTGGAGCAGTACAGAAAGAGAAAGAGAAATACCATGTGAGATCACTCATGTGTGGAATCTTAAATATATGCAAGATCTTGTGGTAACTCACAGCAAAAAAAAAAAGTGACAATGAATATATGTACGTTCATGTATAACTGAAAAATTGTGCTCTACACTGGAATTTGTCATAACATTGTAAAATGACTATTACTCAATAAAAAATGTTTAAAAATAAATAAAATAAAATATAACCTTTAAAATACTGTATAATGAGAGGTGTGATGTTCTAGTATCTGTTCTAAGAAGTACGTTAGACACACATAAGAATAGCCAATGGTCAGAAAGATCACATGTTATCAGCTACCACCCCATGCAAATTAATGACATTTAGCAGATATTCATATATGTGTGTAAATATATAAAATAGGTATTAGTCTATATGTAAATCAAATCAAATATTATATTATAATCTAATGTAAAATCATATCAGCAAAAGCACTGTGCTGACATAAGTGTCTTGGTGTAAACAGATTACAATTTTTTATTGAGTTGTCATAATGGGATAATATTGTGAACCAAGTGGAAATTGTAAAAAAAAAGTTATCCAAAAAAAAAAAAATCCTGACTACATGAAAAGATGCAGTTACTATAAGGCCTTTCCCATTATTTACTATCAGTGTCAGAAAGTCTTGGAATAAGTTAGGAGAATTAAAAACTCTAACAAGACACAAGAATGCACTCTCTGTTAAAGAAAATAAACGAAAAGAAAAAAACAAATGAATAGACAATTAAGGTCCTACAGATAAAAATACCAATTTTTATGGGAAATAGCCTTAAAATAAAAAATGAGATTATATTCTAATTTCACCTTTTGAATTAAGATATACAAAATTTAGCTGAATACCTTCGTATTTTGCACTTATGAAGAAAAAAGTGTATTTGCAATGAAAAAGCAGCCATTACCCTGCCTTTTGAGTATTCTAAAGTTTTAGGTCTGAATATATTTCATCTTAAATGATCTTAAGCACTATGCAGTGGTTGGTGTTTTAAAAATACCACTGTGTGTGGAACTTCTAAAAGTGCTTCAAAAAATTTATATTTTTGTAATAATTTAGCAATGGCCTGGATATTATTTTTAAGAAGACAACTCACCATGGAATACTGCAAGATTTTTTCAATGAGTTTATATTCACACATGTTTAAGATTGTCACTGTATTATGAGAAAATGTCAACCGTGGCAGTATTTTGACTTGAAAATGAGATAAGCTGAGAAGCATATTTTAAGTATAAACTAAATGATTGCATTCCTTTAAAGACAAGAAAGTAAAAGCATGATAAACTCTGACTTTGACACACTTAAAATATAAAAATTAACATAATGTAATTTTACACACTTCTCTTTAACTCTCAGTACTTTCTCAGCCCCTTTCCCATTACACCCGCGTCCCCGCTCCTGACCCTTGGTGTACACACCTCCGTTCACACGGAGAAAGGGGGGACCCGGGCGGTGAGGACCAGGGGCGCGGACACCCCCGCGGCCCGGATGGACACGGACACTCACACCCGCATCCCCGCTCCTGACCCGCGGTGTACACACCTACGATCACACGGGGGTAGGGGGGACCCGGGCGGTGAGGACCAGGGGCGCGGACACCCCAGCGGCCCCGATGGACACGGGCACTCACCCGCTCCCGGCGGGCGAGGAGAATAGTCGAAGCGGGCCCGCCAGCGCACCCGTCCCCTCCTGCCCTGCTGGCCGGGGCCCCAGCTCGGTCAGGTCCACACACACCCCGGCAGGAAGCGGGCTCAGGCCGTGGGAAACCGGCGTAACTTCAGACAGAGAGCGGGGAGCATCCTCCCGCAGACACGCAGGCAGCGGTGTCCCGGAGCCTCCTTGGCGCCGCCCTCTCAGCCCTGAGGAAAGCAAGCTCCGCCCCCAGGGAAGACGCTGGCTGCTGACGCGGACTGCGCATGCGCACCGCCACCTAAGACACGCTGGCTTCGTTCGCCCCCTGCAGGTCCTCGAGGGCGGTGCAGGATACTCGGAACTCACTGTAGAACACATGACCCCTCCCAGGCATGATGCTAAATCAATGGAAATCTCAGTGCCCTGGCCTCTTTTTTAATGGCACTGGTGATGCTCTCATCCAGCCATGCCTGCTCTCTTGCCTGGCACATGCCTCAGTCCTTGGAATCCCGCCTGAATCAGATTCTGTTCTGGAGGAAGGACAGGTGCAGAAGAATCTCAAAATTCCAGACTTAGAAGATGACCAGGAACCCAGACTCAACTCTGTCAACTCCCTGGGGTCCCCTGAGGAGTGTGGTTTTCTCAGAACCATCTGCCCTGTGTCAGGAGCAGACCAAGCCTCAGGTAGCTTAGAGAGGCTATCATGCAGCACATGCTTTGGATGGTTCTCAGTTCTGACCTGCATGATCTTGAGACCCTTTTGTAACTCCTAACACTCTGTTTTCTCATACCTATAGTGATGGTTATTGATGACTGAGTTAAACCTCTTACAATGCTGAGGTGCTATTGTTCCTTGGATAACAGAATATTTTGAAGGGATCAACTGTTTATCACTTCCCCCTAATGAAGTATGTTTTTAAAACTAGAAATATTTCAGGGGGCACTCAGGTCCTCCTCTTGCACCAGTTCCTGAGGTGTTGGCAGTTTCTGCTCTGAGCTCCAGATCCTGATCCTGCCGGTGGTCTATGGTGATGCCAGTGTGTACATGCTCTTCCTTTTGCACCGGTGTGGAAAGGAGACAGCCCTTCCCCTACATGAGGCTGCAACACGCTGACACTCAAAGCAGGCACAATGAAGAACCAGCTAGAGTCCCCGGTACCAGCTGTCCCAGGTAGAAACGTCACCTTCACCACAGTGTTCCTGTGCTCCTATCAGGCCTTCACTACTCCCAGCAGGCCATGCATGAGCAGTGTGACAGTGTGACACCTGCACAGCATGGTGGTGATGATCCCACCTTATCTGTTTCTTTTTGGAATGTCCCCACACCTCTCTGAGCTTCACTTTGCTCTTCTCACAGGCAGAGTTGTACAGGCATGAACCTCACAGGGTTATGGTAGGTAGTCACGGTAGCTGCTCACCCAGTGGCAGGCTCTGCCGAGATGGCTGCTGGGAGTGCTGTGTGTCTTCACACTTGTCCTTCACTCTCCCCAGTGAAAACACTCTTGGCCTTATCCTTCCCTGGTCTGCGGCCTTTCTGTGCTTGCAAAAGAACATGGAAACTATCTGCAAAGAAGTTTTGAGGTTCTGTCCATCTGGTCCAGGAAATGCTGACTCTCCGTGATGTGCTGTTGGGTGGGCTCTCATGGGAGGGGCTTGGGCAGGACTTCCCTTTGCAATAAGCTGCCCCACCCAGCCCTTTCCATGATCCAGACTCCTGGGACCAGGGTGCAAATCCCCAGCTCCGCACTTGTCAACCATGTGACCTGGGCAACTTTCTCAAACCCAAGCTTTGTCCACCCACGGTTAGCAGAGATGGGGGATAACAGGATGTCCCGCACAGAGTGTCTGTGCAGATTAAGTGAGGTAGAACAGACAGAACAGTGGTGGGGCCTGGCCCATTGGTTGACAGAAGGGAGCTCACCATGTGCAGCAAGTTCCACGGGTCACCCAGGAATCTGCCCAGAGGCTTAGCCACTCCATCGCTATCATGCATCTGAAGTCCACTTAACCACATGGGAGAGAAACAAACACATATTCTGAGTGTAGCTACCACAGGGAAAATTGCATCTGAGCGGGGAGTAATACCAGAGGGTGATCAGGATGGAGGAAGATGCCCCCTGGGTTTGAGCAGACTGGAGCTGCCCTCCAGAGCCTGGGGTTAGTGAGGATGGGCTTGTAGAAATGCCCCTCTCCTTTACCCATCAATGCTGGGTCCTGCGGGTACTGAGTCCCATAATCGGTGTGCTGCTTGGGTCCTCAGCACAGAGAAAAACCCAGGGGTTCCCACAAGGCTTCGGCCACATCCTCTGCTTCCTGAACTCCCACTCTGGTGACCCCACCTGGGATGCAGAGATGAGGTGAGGCAGGGACCTGTGCTGTCAACATCACTGCTCTACCCTGGGAATCTGGCACACAGTAGGTGCTTGGTAAGACATTGTTGAATGAACAGCAATACTGGGCCAAGTTTGTGTGGGTGTCTGTGCCCCCAGATCAGGGACCCCTCAGGGCCCACCTCACAAGTGACATGAAAATAATGATCCCACCAGGAGCAATAACAGTTCCTCAGAATAAATGGGCTTTTCCAAGCACTCTCCACCTGTTGCAAAGGCCTCCAAGCAGGGAAGTGGGCTGTCAGGGGCAGCACTGCACTCTCCACTGTAACAAGGAGAAAGCCAAGGGCCACAGAGAGGAGTGCATTTCCAGTGTCACTGCTCACTTTCCCACCTTTTGGGAGACCAGGAGGCTTTTCTACTACATTCTGGCTCTGAAGCCCCAATACTGTGTGGACATGCCTCCCTCCCCGGAGCAAGGAACCACTAAGTGACCTGTCACTTGTCACCAAGCAGACAGGCTCATTCCAGCTCATTGTGCCACCAGCAGGTTGTGCTAGAAGCAGAATCCTCTGGGAGACATCACACTCTCCCAAGCTGGAAACAGGTGAACAGCTCACAGGTTTCCTGAAGAGGATGGTCACATGGCCTTGATCTGGCCGATCAGCATTTTCCATCCTCCCTGGCCACTGTGATTGGCTCAAGGCTGGGCACCAGCCCAATCAGGCTCCACGGAGGTCAGGCCTAGTTGCTGGAATCCTGGGAGCAGAGAAGTTCTATTTCAGTTGGGAGTTGAGGGGTGGTGATGTCAGCCTGTGGCAGTTGGTGACTATCTTGCTTTATAAAGGCAGAGCCATGTGAAGATGACACCAGTGGCAGAGCCCAGAGGTGGGGAAGGATGACTTTTGTTGATGTCACTGAGCACCAGGTACAGACCTGCCTGAAGCTATCTCCCTGTGGACGTCTCAGTTAGGTAAGTCATTCTCTCCTGCCCTGTTTGCTTCTTAAAGCCACTTTGGTTTTCTGTCACTGGTTTTAAGAAAAAGTTTGACTATTTCTTCAAGCTGGCTAAATGGAGACCCTGGAACTGCAACAGTGAGGTGACAGGCAACAATGTGGCAAATAGACTCCAGAGGCCTCTGTTCAAACAGGGGATTGTAAATGACAAGGGAGAGTACACATGGCCTCAGTGAACAGATTTGCTACTGGTAGCTCCCAGTTCCTGGATATTAGAGTGCATGCACTCAGCCAAGTCTCAGCTCTGCTGTCACACCTGCTAACCCACAACTCTCCTCTCCCACCTGCCGGGCCTAGGGGGGCTGGACACCCCCGGGCACCTGAAACAGCCCAGGGCTTTGTGTAGTAATTTATACAGGCTGCCCCCAGTTCTGAGGGTGAGGGTGACTGGGTTCCAGTTTACAGAGAAAACAGACTAGACGTTCTCACTGGTGAGATGTGGGGGTGGGACCCCAATCTACCATCTGACCTATGACTTCGGAGTGGACAGCCTCCCCACCCTCAGCCAGGATGCTTGCTAAGCCTCGGGGCTCAGGAGTCCTGTTCCCTCCATCACCCCTCCTGGAGGTGAGAGTGGGGGGCTCTTCTCTATACAACATTCACCCCTGCAGGGGCACACGTGTGACCTCACAGTCTGTCATCCATTCCTTATGACCTGGACCTCCTTGATGTGTGAGCACTGCAGATCATGGGTGCACACGTGGGCAGGTGCACCATGACTGAGAGGACAGCACTCCAATTTAAGCCCCCTCCATGCTCAGATGATTACATCCTGGAATTGAGGGGTTCCCAGGGGTCAGGTGGCCAATTCTGGCCTTAGGGGCAAATTCTTATCACCCAGGGGGCTAATTTTTAAATTAAATTACACATTTACAATTCAATAGTCAAGCCCCTTTCTAGGCAGCCTTGTAGCCTCTCAGCTTTTACCCCTCGCTGTGACCATGTTCTAAGCTTCAAATTGAGTGCCATTATGGACATGAACATGTCCCTGTCATGTGTCACCTTCACAGTAAGCGGCCACCCCAAACTCCCCTCCCTTCCCCTTGTCGATATCTCCACACAGGGAGTAGGGTCCTTTTGATGCAGTTGTGCAAATGTGCGAGCTAAGGGTTTAGAATGTCCAGGCTAGGAGGGGTCTTCTCCACATGGCAGGGCAGGTGGGCTGGCAGGGGGTGATGGTTCCCTTGTAAAACCTCAGCTGGTTTCAGGCAGTGACAACAGACTGGCAGCCAAGGGCTCAGCTGGTGCAGAGTAAGCGGATTAAATGTGTTCACCCAGACGCCTTGGGAGTGGCAGCCCTGGAGTACGACTACAAGTGAGGAAGGTGGAGGGTCCCCAGTGCCTGGACCTCCAACTTCTAAAAATCAGGACTGAGATGTGGCTTTGAAATCAGAACACTGGAATTCAAAGCTTCCCCCACCACTTTGTCAATAATTCAGAGCAAATCAGCCTCAGTTTTCTCACGTGTAAAGTGAGAACTTTGAAGCCTCTCCCTCTGAGGGTGTGGAGGGAAGTAAATGCGGTGACAGCAGAGCACAGGAGCTGTCTGGGCTGAGCCTGCATACAGGCAGGCCTTTGTTGCTGCCATGACCACTGTCTTCCAGGGCAGGGTCTGCACTCGTTCCCTGTGAAGGTCCAGACAGTAAACATTCTAGGCTTTGAGGGACCTACAGTCTCTGTCACAACTACCACCCTCTGCTGTTGGAGGGCAAAGGCAGCTCCTGCAGTAGGTAGTCCAGGCTCGCACCCCCGCTTCCTGACATAAGTATTCCTGAGATACAATTTTCACATAACTTTGTTGGCTTTAGGTGTGCAGCATAATGACTTGTTACATGTGCATATTGTGAAATGATCAGTTCATTAACTTTACTTGACGTCTGTCATCACCCATAGTGACACACTATTTTCCTTGTGATGAGAAATTTTAAGAGGTACTCTCTTAACTAACAAATGCACAACGCAGTGCTGTTAACTACAGTCACCTTGCAGTACATTATGTCCCCAGGACTTGTTTATCTTCTAACTGGAAGTTTGTACATTTTGATTATCTTCCCGAATTTCAATCACCCCCTGACTCACCTCTGGCAACCACCAACCTGATCTCTGTTTCTATGTGTTTCGGTTTATTTTGTAGATTCCACATATAAATGAGATCATAGGTATTTGTCTTTCTGTCTTATTTATTTCACTTAGCATAATACCCTGAAGGTCCACCCAAGTTGTCACAAATGGCAGTATTTCACTTTTTTAATGTCTGAATAAGATTCCATTTTATATACATATATATGCATCACGTTTTCTGTACCCATTCATCTGCTGATGGACACTTAGGTTGTTTACATATCTTGGTTATTGTAAATAATGATACAGTGAACATGAGGGTGCAGTTGTCTCATTGACATAGTGATTTCATTTCCTTTGGATATATTTCCTGCAGTGGACTTGCTGGATCATATGGAAGTTCTAATTTTAAATTTTGGGGGAGCCTTCTTACTCTTTTCCCGAGTGATAGCACCAATTTACATTCCCACCAACATTGCACAAGTTTCCCTTTACTTCACACCACCACCATCACTTGTTATCTCTTGTATTTTGATGACACCCACCCTGACAGGTGAGAGGGGGTATCTCATTGTGGTTTTGATTTGCATTTCCCTGATGGTGAGTGATGTTGAGCACCTTTTCATGTACCTGATAGACATCTGTGTGCCTTCTTTGGAAAAATGTCTATTCAGTTCCTCTGCCCACTTTTTAAATCAGATTGCTTGTTTTTTGCTGTTGAATTGTAAGAGTTTTTTATATGTTTTGGGTGTTAACCCCTTATCAGATATATAGTCTGAAAGTACTTTCTCCCCTTCTGTCTGTTATCCTACCCTCTGCTTTCTGGATGACAGGGGTCCAGGCACTTGGGAATCTCTGCTTCTCACGTGTTTCCAATGGCGGGTGGGTGAGGGCTGTGTTCTGATAAAAGTGTGCACAACCGTGGGTCACTACCCCTTAGTTTAGAAGGTGGGCTCTGAAGAGTGCAGTGTGGGCAGGGATGTTTCCCTGAAGTCATCATTTGGATGGTCATGTGCTCTGGAACTCACATCATCTAGCCCGGGTGTGATGGGGCAATTTGCAAAGGGAGGACCTTGTAGCTAAGACACTGACCAGGTGCTCTTGTGTCTTGTTGGAAGGACCTGGAAACAAAGTTGTGTGGAACAGGGACTCCTCCAGGTCACAAGGCTCAGTTCAGACTTCTGGGATGCAGAGACCTGCTCAGAGCCACTGTCACTGAGGAGGGAAGGGCCTCAGGCAGGAGGGAGGAGTTGCTGGATTTCACTTGCCCTGTTTGTCAAGTTTCAGCTCTGGTGATGTGTGGAACATGGGCTTAGCTTTGGGAATGTAAGAGGAGAGGTTCCTGGGGAAGGGCTGGCTTTTTCCTCTGATTGAGGTCCTACTGTGTGCCAATCACAGCAGTCCTCTGAGTCAGGGCTGGAAAGCCAGGCACAGAGAGGTCAGGGAGTTTCCAAGTCACACAACATTAGGGGCATCATTAGGGTCTGATGCAGACCTGACGCCCAGCCCACATTCTCTCTCCTTTCTCAGGACCATCATGATCCCACATGTCAGAATCACCCAGAGAGGCCCAGGTATGGGCACTGGGACCTTTCCTGCCTAACATGCCAGGAGCCTTAAGAGGGACGACAAGACACTTCCTGAGTCCATGATGCCCAGAGGCTGCTCTTAGCAAGAGGCTCAGCACACACTCCTGGATGAATCCTAGCTCTGTCCTGAGTCACTCTGTCCTCCCTGCCTCAGTTCTTCTGCCCACATGGGGCTGCAAACAGCAGCCACTTCACAAGGGTCTATGGAACCTCCAGGATCCTGGAAGCAGCGCCCTCACACAGGGAGCACGGTCTCCTTAACTTTTCCTCACCTCTTTGCTGGATGTAGAGTCCCAGAGGGGCACTGGCTTGTCCCAATTCTCACCCCAGATCAGGGTCCAGCAGGGGGTGGTGTCCAGGCTGGACTCTGTCCTCTGCCCCTTTTGGGGACCCTCATTCATTGCACCTTGGCTGCCTGGACACTGTCTTCCAGGGGCCACTCTGTGCCTCCCACACCTACCTAGCATCCACCCACCCTGGGTTACTCCAGCGCCCTCTGGCCCTTGGCCACACACCTACTCCGTGTTGAGTGGAAATGAGGTGACCGACATGCTGGGCCTCCTGGACAGTCTGGAGGAGCCCGATATCCCCAACCTGCCCACCACACCAGGTGCCCAAGATGGGGAGAGGGTGTGCCTCCATTCATACTCTGATTTGCTCAGATTCTCAGCACCTACTTTGCTGGGTGGATATGGGGGCAGAGGTATGATGTAAAAGCAGGAGACATGGACAGCAGACCATGAGAAGGGGGCTAGCCCAGGCTGGTCTCATAACCCCCTTAGATTTGACTTTATCATCTTTAAAGTGGGACAGACTCTTGTGAGGTGAGCAGGATCCTGACCCATAGCCAGGCACTGTCCTACACACCTTAGAGAAGCTTACTGACTCCTCATGAAAATCTGTGGGGCAGGGACAGGCATTATCACCCATTTCTGCAGAAGTAACTGAGGCGCAGAGAGAACAGCTGAGGTGACCACCTCAGATTACAGAGCCCAGGTCATCTGGTTCCAGTGTCCAGGCTCATGGTAAGTGCCCATTCTGGGTTTTCCTCCTCCCTTCATCCACCACTGGGACCCATGGCCGCAGCCTCATCTCAGTGTGATTGTTCATGGGGAGCAGGGTGGTTGCACTGAGGGCCCGTTTCTCTGAGGACTGCTTTCCCAGAAGGCTCAAGGGGTTGACTGTATTCACTACTGGACACCCAGGCCTGGGCCCAGGCCAGCCACACTGCAAAGCCTGAATCAGTGATTGTTGAGTGAATACCTGAACCTCTGCGTGTATCTGCATGTTGCCCCCATTTCCTCATCTCCACAGCTGGCTACCCGGCCAAAACGTTGTGTAATCAGGCCTGGGCCAGGGACAGTCAAGGGGACCAGAGCTGCTCAGCTGGGGACAGGAAGCCTCAGGGGCCCTGTGGCTGTCCCAAGCACCTCCTGGGGCAATTCACAGGGAAACCCAGACAGCTTCCAGGAACAGCAATCAGGTCCCAATCCCAGGGGTATAGGGTAGGTCTTGAGGGGTGTTCCTGAGACTGACTTTGTGTATGAAGGGGGCCTGGGGGTCAGGCTGCTTTCAACGTCCATTCCAGGCCCACACCCCTGCTGGCAGCATGGAGCTAGTCATAAAGGACACAGGTCGTGGGGCCAAGGCTATAGCAGGGCTCTGCTCCCTCTCTGTGGCTCAGTGTCCTCATCTGTAACAGAGAACTAGTAACAGGGCCATGGGAGGGCTCACTGAGACCCTCCTCTGTGGCTTTGGTTGGACACTGCCCTCTCTCTGCTCAGTGCCCTTCTCTGTAATAGAGAACTAGTAACATTTTTCTTAGCCCGTTTTGGCCCCATTTTTCTGAGTCTCTTTCTACATTGGGCCCAGGGCTTTCACAGAGATCACAGACTTGGGATGTAATCAGAGTGTGGTCACAGCCCTAGTGGTCTCAATTGAGGCCAGAGGAGCTTCAGGGGGGGTGGGAATCCAGAACTGCTTCATGGAGGAGGTAAGATCTGAGCTGTGTCCCCAAGGATGAGCTGTCATCTAGCTGAGGCCTGGCATTGAGCAGGACCCATGTACATGGTTAATGAGGGTGTGAATGAATGGATGGGCACCCCTCTAACAGAGAGTGAGGGGGGAGTCCCCTAGGCCAAAGCAGGAAACACAGGGCACCCTGGGGGAGCAGAGGGCGGGGCTGCAGTGTGATGCCTGCCTCACCCTTTATGGGTGTCTTGCCACCACTTTAGCGTGTGTTCTGGTGGATTTAGAGCCCTTTCCTCTCCTCTGCTAAAGTATCCTGCTCTTCATTCCCAGCAACATCCGCCTGTGTCACCTCAGTGTCCCCAAGTGGACATGGACCTGTCTTGTGGGAGATTGTGAAGAGGGATTTGGTGTGCATCCCAAGAATGAAGTGGGAGGGAGAGGATAATAGGGACCTCCATAGGGGATCATGGGCTGGGAGACATCGGAGGGGTGGGGAAGGCAGAGCCTCAGAGCTGTAGGATCCTGCTAGTGGTGGCTCCTTCACGAGGGGCTTCACAGGAAGGAAGCAAACATGGGGTAAAGGCAGAGCTCAGTTTGGGGCTTGCTGACATGGAACAGCTCATCACAGAGATGTCCAGAGGAGCTGGATGTAGGGAACGAAGATGCCACTGATGTCAGGGTCAAAGCCTGAGACCCAGATGTGGTGGGGCGGTGGTGCAGGGGAAGGGGCTTGAGGATATCAAGATGTTCATTCATTGGGGTCCTCAGGGTGGGGACCTTCATGTTCATTTCATAGCCACCTGGTGCCTGACAGAGTTAGGCTTAGGGAGGTCACTGAGTAGACACGTGCCGATAACCTAGATTCTCCTCTTTCCACATAAAGTCCCTGGTGTGAAGCCAGCAGGCACTCTTCAGAGTCATACACCCTCACCCATGGGCTCTCTGTGTGCCTAGAGCCCAGTGGCCCCTTACCTCCCACTCCCCACTGCAGGACCCTTTGCACACCTGCATTTCCACAAGCTATAAAACATCTTCTCTTGCTGTGTGTTTACCCTATGAAACCTCATTGCCCCAGGAAGAGAGAACTCACATCCTTCCCTTATTAAATTGGTAAAGCCTTTTGTTCAGAGAAGCCCCTGACAGATCTCACAACCAACAAGGTACCTGTGCATGAATTGATCATGCAGCCCCCTCCTCCTTGTGTGCACAGCACCCCCCCAATAACAGACCCCACACACTCAACATTGGCTCTCGTGTAGGCACCTCTTGCCTGTGTGGCCTGATGTTGCCTATAGCAGTGTCCCTATTGAACTTTCCTAAACCCTTCTCAGACGCTGGTAATTCTTTACCAACCCAAGTAATTAGCCTGCCATTGTGCCCACAACACCTGAAACAGAGTTGACTAAATTATGCAGACTGATGATGCAGGTTAATTTGCTATAAAGGTGAAATCAAGGTTTACAAATGAAAGCAACATACATACTCAAGGCAGGACTAAGAACTCACACGGATAACTAAGACCCTCCACATACATCCCACTTTGCCCTTAGGGCCTTTGGGATGGCTGCTCTTTCAGCCAGGCTCTCTCTCCCCCTGCTTCTTAAACACCTCCAGGAATCTGCTCAAATGTCCTCCCTGACCTTATTTTTCTCCATGGAACATATCACCTCCGGACATTGTGTATATTTTACTTAATTTTCTCTGTGTCCCCCACCAGGCTGTCTGCTGCATGAGGATGGAGACCTGACTGCTTCACTACCTGCTGTGCCCGGTATCTGGAACCCACCCAACACAGTAGGACCTCAGAGATTGTGTGACGGGTGTGTGATCACTGTAGGCCACAGACAAAAGCCTTCCCAGCAGTCATGGTAAGAGTCATTCATACTCTACTTACTGAGCCCTACTGTGTGCTGGTTACTGACCTGGGTGGGAGGCATGCAGTGGATTAGACACAGTGAGCACACACAGCATGTTAGGAGGGACCTGTGCTCTGGAGAGCACATAAGGCTGGGGGAAGTCAGGAGTGCAGGAGTGGAGGAGAAGAGGGCCAGGTGGAGACAGTGGTGCCAGAGGAGACAGAGAGGTGGGGCCCAGGTCGTGTAGGGCTTTATGGCTCCTGTGAGGGCTTTTCCTCAGGGCAGCGGAACCATGGCTGGGTACGGAGCAGGGGCCCGTGTCCTGAATGCTATGCAGGAAATGGAGCAGGTGTCTGCTGGGGAGATGTGCTTGGAGGAGGCTGTCCCTGTAGACTGTGCAGGCAGAGAAGGCTCCTCTGAGGAGGTGACATCTGAGCTGAGCCCTTGTATGGACCGTGTTTCCACCTTCTGTAGACTGGATGCTTTCATCTGCCCTGCAGCCCTGTGCAGGACACACCCTGTTCTCAGTCACCTGGACTTGGCCTCCTGCCTCCCTTGTGGGCCCTCCCACCCCAGAAGGAGTCCTTCTAGATCTAACTCACTACCTCCTCCACTGGACTTGGACTCACACTGAGCCACTGTCCACCTGCCCAACTCACCCAGAGTCAAGTCCAGAAACTTGGGGGAGCCCCTCCACCACAGAGCCCATGAACTTACTCAAATGGCCAGTCCTCAGCCTGCTCACATGCCTCACACTCCCCTCCTGCAGAAACCCTGTGACAGATCATGTCCACAGCACCCTGCTCCTCCGATCCTGACCCCAGGCTTTCCCATGGGGTGTGACCCCGCATGGGTTGCAGTCCCCTCCTCCAGTCTGGTGAGTAGAAACTACCTTTTCTTTTTTCTTTTGTTAATATATTTATTTTTTTAATTTTTATTTTATTGAGTTATAGTCAGTTTGCATTGTTGTGTCAATTTCCAGCATAGAACATAATTTTGTCAATTGTGTTTACTCTTTCAAGAAACCATCTCTTGGCTTGATTTTTTCAAATGTTTCTTATATCTCTATTTTATTTATTTCCTCCCTGATCTTTATTATTTCCTTCCTTCTGCTTACTTTTGTTATTTTTGCTCTTCTTTTTCTAATTCTTTTAGGTGGTAAGTTTGATTGTTTATTGCAGTTGTTCCTCGTTTTTGAGGTAGACCTGATTCTCTCGCTATAAACTTCCCTCTAAGCACTGCCTTTTCTGGATCCCATAGGTTCTGTATGGTTGTGTTTTCATCATCATTTGTCTGAATGTGTTTTTTATTTCTTCTTTGATTTCATCATCCACCCATTTTTTTTTTAAAGTAGTATGTTGTTTAACCTCCATACTGTCATTTATT
Source organism: Vicugna pacos (assembly GCF_048564905.1). Taxonomy (NCBI): domain Eukaryota; kingdom Metazoa; phylum Chordata; class Mammalia; order Artiodactyla; family Camelidae; genus Vicugna; species Vicugna pacos. The sequence continues at coordinate 90,123,458 of NW_027328741.1, read as the reverse complement.
TCTCCTTTATTTTTCTGTAGTTCATTTCTAGTTTCATGGTATTGTGGTCAGAAAAAGTTGCTTCAAATATTTTCTATCTTCTTCAAATTGTTAATACTTCTTTTGTGACAAAGTATATGATCTATCCTAGAAAATGTGGTATGTGCACTTGAGAAGAATGTATGTTCTATTTTAGGGAAATATAATGTTCTGAAAATATTACCCAAGACAAATTGTTCTATTGTATCATTTAATTTCTATGTTGTCTTATTAATTTTATGTATGGAATATCTGTCCAGTGATGTTAATGGATTGTTAAAGTCTTCTACTGTGATTGTGTTCCGATCAAATTTTCTCTTTTTATCTGTTAGTATTTTCTTGTTATCTGTTATGTATTTAGGTGCTCCTATGTTGTGTTCATATATGTTAATGAGTGAAATATCTTCATCTATGACTCCTGTAATCATTATAAAATATCCTTCTTAATCTTTCTTTATAATCTTTGTTTTAAAGTCTATTTTATTTGAAATCACTGTTGATATTCCTGCTTTCTGGTCATTTCCATTTGTGTGGAATATCTTTTTCAATCCTCTCACTTTCAATCTATGTGTGTCCTTCTCCCTAACGTGGGTCTCTTCTATACAGCATATTGTAGATACTTGCTTTATTATCCACTCTGCACTCTATGTCCTTTGATTAAAGCATTTAGTCCACTGACATTTATATTAATTATTGATAGAAATGTGTTTATTACACTTTGAACTTTGTTTTGTAGTTCATTTTGTATTTCCTCTTTGTTCCTTACTTTTTCTTTTTGTGGTTTGATAATTTTCCTTTTTATTATCTTGGTGTCTTTTTAGTTTTGTGACTCTATTGTAACTTTTTGGCTTGTGGTTAACCTACTTTGTACATATATTAACCCATTACTATATCTGTTTGTTTTAAACAGATAGTAATATAAGCTCAAACCCATCCTACCAAGAACAAAAAAGAGAGAGAGACAGAGAGAAAGAGAGAGAGAGAGAAACCTGTATATTTTCTTGCTCGCCTCTCCCACCCTTAATGATTTAGATGCCCTCTTTTATGATTTCATGGTTATTCTGTTGTAATTCATTGTAGCAATCACCTTTCCAATTATGGTTTTCTCCTTTTTGTAGCATCCTGCTTCTTTTCTATTTAGAGTAGGTCTTTCAATATTTCCTTTAGCATAGGTTTAGTGTTGCTAACTTGTTTTAGTTTTTGCTTGTCTGTGAAGTTCTTTATCTCTCCTTCTATTCTAAAGGATACCCTTGCTGGATAAAGTATCCTAGGCTGCATCATTTTTTCATTCAGGACTTTGAATATACCTTGCTTCTCCCTTCTGGCCTTTACTGTTTTTGTAGAGAAATCAGCTGAAAGTCTTATGGGGGTTCCCTTGTATCTCATTCTTTGTTTTTCTCTTGCTGCCTTTAGAATCATTTCCCATTCTCAACCCTGGTCATCCTGATTGTAATATGTCTTGGTGTGGGTCTGTTTGGGTCCTCCTTGTTTGGGACGCTCTGTGTTTCCTGTACTTGGATATCTGATTCCTTCTTTAGGTTTGGGAAGTTTTCAGTCATGATTCCTTCAAATATCTTTTCAATCTCCTTTGTTCTTTCTTCTCCTTCTGAGACCCCCATTATGAGTAGGTTGGCATGCTTTATGTTATTCCATAGGTCCCTTATATTGCTTTCATTGGTTTTTATTTGTTGTCTCTCAGCTGTTTTGTTGTCCTGTCTTCTAAGTCACATATTCATTCCTCTCAATTATCCAGCCTACATTTTACATCCTTTACCTCAACTCTCATCTCAGCAAATGAGTTTTCCAATTTTCACTGGCTCCTCTTTAGAGTTTCAATTTCGTTATTTGACATATTCTCTGTCTCTATACACAATCTCTTTTAGTTTCTTCAGTACTTTGATCACTCCTTTTTTGAAATCATCTAGTAGACTATCAATGTCTATTTCATTGATTGTTCTTTCAGGGGGTTTATCTTGTTCTTTTAATTGAGACAGGTTGCTCTGCTTTTTTATCTTGCTTATATCTCTCTGGCACTATGGCTTATGGAGTATCAATTATCTACTGTGGTCTTTTAAGAGTTTACTTATTTATATAAAATGGATGCAGAAATAAAACTAAGCACAAAGAAATTAGTTTTAAAAGCAGTATAATCAATAACAGAAGAACATATTGAAACAAGATAACAATTGAGTTGGGATGAATTTTTAAAATATTAAAGGAAGAAAAAATATTTGACAACAGAGTATAATCACAACAGAAGAAAAAAACAAGGATAAAAATGAAATTAGACAAATTGAAAGATAATAATAAAAGTATTTTAAAAGAAAATTTTAAAAGGGATTAAAAATAGAAATATAAAAATTATTTAAGAAGTAACATTTAAAAAGTAAAAGAAAATGGAACAGAAAAAGAAAAGAGTATGTTCCCATGGAGATTGTGTGCCCTTAGTAATTTTATCAAGAGGTCCTTCTTAAATATATGTGGTTACCAAGTCTTACTTCTGTGCCTTTTGTCTGTTATCCCTTTGGTTAATGATGTGGCCATTAACCTGTTAACCAGAGCCTACCCTGGCTATTGAATGGGGACTCCTCTTTGTTTTGTGGTTGTCACAGCTCCTGCCCTTGCCTTGCTTCATGAACTCAGCTTGTTGTTTCCAGAGACCCTCTGGTCACACCCTTGGTCTGTGCTGCTCCCAGTGCCTGTAGGTAGACATGTCACATCTCCTCCCAGTGCTGCATCTTGGTGCTGCACTCCTGCATGGTAGGTGGGCAGGTTGTGCCCCTTCCCAATGCCGTGTCCAGGTGCAGCAGTCCTCCACAATAGTTGGGTTGGTTGCTCCCATATTCAGTGCAACTCCCCACTCCACATCTGTTCCACACTCTGTGGGTGGGCTTGAGGCAAATGGCCACACCAGCCCTAGTCCCTGCTCTTTGCCAGAACTTTGCTCCTTGTTCACTTGTCTTAGAGGTGTGAGTTCGTAGAGGCACCAGGACAGAAACGTCCTATATGTCTGGGGATGTAAACAAGTCTCAGTCCCACCTATGAGGTTGCAGAACTGCCAGGTACATATTCAGGTTTCAACCCCATGTCTGCCTGGGTGGGTATGATGGCTGTGGCTGAGCCTCATCTCTCTTATTCTGAGAAATCACCAGTTATGTTGCCATGAGTCAGCAGAAACAAAGGACGAAACACCCCTTCCCCCAGGCAAGCCAGCAATATTGCTTTGCTTTATTTTTTTTCTTATTTTATGGGAGGCCCAGGCTGTTCTGACCTGTATACAATCCAAGCAGATGTCCACAGCACACTGCAGTCCCCCAGGGTTACCTATGTACAGTCATCCAGAGTCTGCCTGGATCCAGCAGCCTGTCCCTTCCCATCCCTGATTCACTTCTAGGTTTGGGGGTTGTTGTCACACTTTGTGCCCATTTAACTTAATTCTGTCAGTCAAGGGTGGTTCTGTACACATCTGGGCCTCAGAGGTTCCCTGTCCATCCTGCTGACCTCTCCGTTGGAAAGAGGGAGACCCAGTCAACCAGCACTATCCCTCCTTTGCTGCTCCCTCTTCAAAGGACCAACCCCAAGCCATTTTGCATTTTCTTCCTTCTTTTTTCCTTTTCTCCTACCAGATTGGTGGCACATTTTGTCTTTTGAAGATGGCAATGTTTTATCAAAGTTCAGCAGATGTCCTGAGTGGATGGGTGTGTCTGTGAATGTCAGTCTTGGTGAATTTATTGGAGAGGATAAGATACAAGCATCCTTCTACTCAACTATCTTGGCCTTTCTGCAAGAATATACACTCTTAATAATTTTGTCATAAGGTTATTTTTAACTATGGGTGGTTGCCAAGTCTTCCTTCCACGCCTTTTGCCTGTTATCCCCTTTGTTGGTGGTGTGGCTGGTGTTCTGGTGGCCTGAATCTGCCCTGGCTATTGAGCAGGAGCTCCTTTTTTTCCTGTGGTTGTCACACTCCTGCCCATATCCTGCTGTGAAAACTCCACTTGCTGGTTCCAGAGTCCTTCCAGTCTTGCCCCTGGTCTGTGTCCCAGCAGCATTAAATGGGTGGTCTGCACCCCCCACCAGATGCCTGGTCCCAGGACCACACTTGTGCAAGGTAGTTGGCAGGTAGCTCCCCTGCCGCATTAGGTCCATGCTTTGTAGGTGGACTCAGAGGAAACAGCTGCACTAGCCCTCACCCCTGCTCTGTTCCAGAACACTGCTTCTTGTGCATTTGTCTTAGAAGAGCCAACTCAGAGAGGCATCGGTGTGTAATGGTCCCTTCTTCTTGGGACTGTAAACAAATCTCAGTCCCACCTATGAGGTTGTGGAGCCCCTAGTTAGGGATTCGGGTTTTGACCCCTCCTCTACCTGGGAAACATGCACCAGAAAATATGGTGGCTATGGCTGAGCCTTGACTCTCTTCTCCCAAGAAGTCTCCAATAATGGCACTGTGGGTCTGCGGACACAAAGGCTATGGCTACCCTTCCCCCCAGGGCACACCAGCAGTGTTTTCTGCCTTTTTTTTTTTTGTATTTTATGGGGGACCCAGGCTATTCTGTATACTCTCCCAGCCATGGCACACAGAACATTGCAGTCCCCCAAGTTTTCCTCTGTAGAGTCAGCCCAAGTCCTCTGCTCAACTCAGACAGCCTGTCCCATCCCACACCTGCTGGTTCGCATCTAGGGCTGGGGATCGTTGGGACCCTTTGTGCCCCATTAACTTATTTCTGTCAGTCAAAGTCTATTCTATACAGATCTGAGCCTGTGAGGTTCCATCTCCATCCTGCTGAACTGGCCAATGGAGTTGGAGAGACCCAGTGTATTAATGCTATTCCTCCTTTGCAGCTCCCTCCCCATTGGAATGGTCCAGAACTATTTTCCTTTTTCTTCTTTTCTCCTGTTCTCCCACCAGATTTGTGGAAAATTTTATCTTTTGAAGAAGTCAATATTCTGTCAAAGTTCAGCAGGTGTTCTGGGTGGTGGGTGTGTCTGTTGATGTCACTCTTGGTGAATTTGTGGGAGAGGGTGAGCTCTGAGCATCCTTTTTACTCCACCATCTTTCCTCCTCCTTCACTCTTTTTCTTTTGATTGGAACATTTAGTCCATTGACATTTATAGTAGCTATTTTATAGATGTGGGTTTATTGCCATTTTGAAATTTGTTTTCCAGTTGATTTTGGTAATTATTTGTTTCTTTCTTTTAATTATTTTTATTTTTGTGGTTTGATAAATTCCTTTTCTATTAGCTTGGTTTCTTTTTGGGTTTTATGACTCTAATATTTACTTCTGATTTGTGGTTACCTTGTCATTCAAGTATGGTAACCCCTTACTTCATCTGTTTGGTTTTAGTTGATAGTCATGTGGGCTCAAGTGCATCCTAAAAAGAAAGAAGACAAAGAGAAAAAAGAAAAAAAAGAGAAAAAATATATATTCTCTTGCTCTCCTCTTCCACCTTTCATGATTTTGCTATTCTCTCTTTCTTGTTTGCCTTCTTGTTTTCTTTATTGACTTACTGACTTATTTATATCCTCATGTTTTCCCTTGCAACTCACTGTATTTATCGCATTTCCAATTATGGTTTCTTAATTTCTATAGCTTCCTGTTTATTTTTTATTTAGATTAGAACTTTCAAATTGTTTTTTAGCATAGATTTAGTACTGCTGAATTCTTTTAGTTTTTGCTTGTCTGTGAAAATCTTTCTCTCTTTCTGTTCTAAAGGATAGTCTTTCTAGATAGAATATCCTAGTTTGCAGCCTTTTTCTTATTCAGGACTTTGAATACATCTTGCCACTCCCTTCTGGCCAGAAGATTTTAGGTAGTGAAATCAGCTGAATGCTTATGGGACTCCCTTGTAACAAACACTTTGTTTTTCTCTCACTGCCTTTAGAATATTTTATTTTACTTTAACCATTTTAACTATAGTATGTCTTGGTGTAGGTCTGTTTGGTTTCTCCTTGTTTGGGACCCTCTGTGCCTCCTGTACTTGGATAATTCTTTCCTTCTTAAGGTTTGGAAAGTTTTCAGTCATGATTTCTTTAACTATCTTTTCAATCCCACTTTCTCTTTCTTCTCCTTCTGGGACTCACCATTATGCATAGGCTGGCACACTTTATATTATCTTGCTTTAATTGGTTTTTATTGACTTTTCTGTCTGCTGTTCTTTTTGGGTTATTTCTTTTATCTTGTCTCCTAAGTCATTTATTCATTCCTCTGCATTATCTAGTCTTCTTTTGATTGCCTGTAGTTGAATTTTCTATTTTTAACTAGCTCTTCTTTATAGTTTAAATTTTCTTTTTAAAGTTTTCTGTCTCTATTGATAGTCTCTTTTAGTTCTTTCAGTGAGTTGATCATTTCCTTTTTGAAATCTAGTAGACTATCAAAGTCTATTTTACTGATTGTTCTTTCAGGGGATTTCTCTTGTTCTTTTAATTGAAAGTGGTTCCTCGGCTTCTTTATTTTACTTATATTTCTCTGGCTCTATGTATTTCTTTTAGACCCGTTTCTGAGCTGTGATATGTAGTAGGCAGGGTTGGAGCAATTCAGTTGTGAAGAAGAATAGGCAGAAGATGTTCACTGGGGAGTTCTCTCTGTGGTGTTGCCTGTCACTTGTTATGCAGACTTACAAAGTACTATTTGTTGATGTTGGCTTTATCCCTGCCTTAGCTATGGGAATGTCAGCCACCTACTCTGGTGCCCCTCAGGTTCTGAGCCCCAGGAAACATCAGTGCAGATCCAGCAGTGTCAGTCCCTTGGACCTGCCTTAGCAAGTGTGCAGTCACACACATGAATTTGTGGTCCACTACAGGTTCACCTCAAACCCCAATCCCGCACCCACATATGGAACCATACACCACCCTGTTGTAAATACCCTCACTGGCCACCCTTCTTGAGTCAGAACTCCACTCACTGCCTGTAAGTCTCAGAGGTGTGGATCCACAAAGTGACCAGATACAGCAAATCCACCCTCTCTGCCTGGGGCTGTAAACAAATCTCAGTCCTGCCTGTGAAGTTGCAATGGCACAGGGTATGGAGTCAACATTCAGCTCTGCCTTTGTGCAGCAGTGTTGGCTATCACCAAGCCCCATTTCTCTTCTCATGAGAACACACCAACAATGGAGCCAAGTGGAGAAAGTGACTTTGGCACAGCTGTGTTTCATTCCTCCCCCATTATACCAACATTGGTGCTTTTTTATGAGAGTTTCAGTCTGTTCTGTTCCACACACACACACACAGCCAGAGCTCACACTGCCCTCTAGTTTCCTGAGGCTGCCTCTCTGCAGTGTGACCCAGCCCTCTGCCTGGGCTCTTCACTGACTCCAGTAGCCAGTTCTGGCTCATCCCTGCTAGCTCATGTCTAGGGCTGGTCATCACAGGGACCCTCTGTGTCAGTTTTCCCCAGTTCTGCCTGCCATGCAGTTGCCACTGTCTCCTCCAAACCTTGGAAGCTCTGCTTCTTTCCTAGCTGATCTCCCAGCTAGAGAGGTTGTGTCCCAGTGTGAGTGTGCCTTTCTTCCTATGCTACTCTTTCCCTGCAGGATCAGTTCTGCACTGAATTTTTCTTTTCTCTTTTTACTCCTTGCCATATTTTGTGAGAATCTTCCTGTATTTCAAAATAAGAGACACTCTACCAGAGTTCAGGAGGTTTCTGTGCAATTCAATGTTTTTGTAGATGTAATTCTTTGCGTATTTGTGGGAGAGGTCAAGCTGTGAGTCTGTCTACTCTGCCATTTTGGCTCCTTCAAATTTTAAAATAGGGCTAGGTCTTTCTTAATTACTCTTAACAAGCTGTTGTAGTTTTCAGCGTACATGTCTTGTAATTTTTCCTTGCCTCTATTGGATGCTGATTCAGAACATACACAACCTTCTGGAGAAACCTGTCCCACCCTGCCATTTACTGCCAAATAGCTGGCCTGTGTCTGAGTCACCAAAAGGTTTTGTTCTTTATCTGATTCTTAATTCTTTAGAATTTATCATTTTACTCTCATAAATGCTGATTGTACTTGTAACAAATATTTTAAAATAAAAATAATAAACTTTATTCTATAGATGAAATATGAATGAACCTCAAGTAACATATGCTTTTAATACCTTAGAATTAGTAAAGCAACATAGATACATTATAAACGCTTGAAATGTTGCCTAAAGGAAAAGTGCAGAGATTTGCAAATCCCACTCCCAGAAGTGACCGTCATTAATGGTTTGGTGAACATCTCTCAGTCTCTATCTCTCTCATTCTCTCTGCCTCTGTCTCTCACACACCACAAGATTCATTTACATCTATGATGATTTGACACATATGTGGTCATAGAGATGGCATCTTGGATGTAGATGATGGATTAACAGGCATCCAAACTGAGGGCTTCCTTGACATCAGGTAAAGACCTAGCACTCATTTTTCCAGCTGCACAACAATCATTCCTCCATCTGAACCAGAACTGATGAATCCTACCCCCTCTCCATGAACATTAGTGTTGCTTCCATTTCCCTAGTAGTTTAAACAGGACTGTGAAGAACATCCTTGAAAAGACATCTTTGAAAAATTGTGCAAGAATTTTAGTATGATCAACGGTAAGCATTAGCACTGCTCGAAAAGTGGTGCACTTGTGGATCTGTGATGCATCCTGCATACTGTTCTCCCAGAGAGGATAGTCTGCTCACTCTTCCCTACAGGGGATCTACTGTGGCCTCTGTCTCCTCATGTTGTCACTAGAGCTGGTTGTCACCAGGCTAAAGGCCTGCCAGTGTGATATTGACCAATGCTGTCTCCGAAGTGTGAACATCTTGCATTCTCACTTGCGAGGTCGAGCATCTCTAATATACACTGGCCACCTGCATTGCCTCTTGTTGGAATTGCATGTGTTTGTTCTGTTTCTGTTTAGAACACAGTGTTTCAAGATATTTTTGGACCACAGGGATGTGAAACCTTTCTCTGACTTTAGGTTATGAAAAATGATATTTCCATGTTGTGGTTTGTCTTTCATGGATTTTGATTATTATTATTATTTTTTATTTTGTTAGGTTATGTTTTGCCACAGGAAGAGCTAAGCATCTCCCTCCTGGCTCTGGTTTCACACAAAGAATAGCAGTGCCTATCTCGAGATTATGCACATAGTTACTAAAAATATTCATTTTGTACATCTCATCTTTAATCCACCTGTATTTCCCTTTGAAATAACCAAAATGCTACTTCAAGTGAAAAAAAAAACACCAATCCCTTGTTAAAATATGAGAGCAGACACAAACAGCCATCTTTTGTATGATTTCATTGATAGGGAACATCCAGTGTAGGGAAAGACACACAGAGAGAAAGAGGATTAGAGCTTGTCAGGGGTTGGGGGAGGGAGAAAAGAGAATGTGTGCTTTAGATACGGGGTTTTATTTTGAGGAAAGAAACAGTCTGAAACTAGACAGTGACGATGGTTACACAGCATTGTGAATGCACTTAATGCTCCTGAATTGCACAATTTAAAATGGAAAAAACATCTAAATTTTATTATGGTAAGCTTAAAACATAAAAATAGATGGTACTCTAAATGACATGAAAGAAAACAAGGAAATGACAGAAAAAAGAAACAAAAATGATGCCAGGAGAAGGGACGTAAAATTCGGGTCTGGGAGTGGGTTGATTCTTAGAATTAGATGACAGTGTTGGTGGTTGCAGAGACATCTCAGCCTGTAGGGGTGGTGATGCCTGAATTGGCTCTGGGCCTCATAGAATTATGTGTGTCGGTGCAGGAGGAGCTACAAAATCAGGCTCAGGGTCTCCCTGCAGGACTGGTAATGTAACCTGGCTCTAGGTCACCTGTAGGGCTAGTCCTACAGTCTGCAGAGCTGGTGGGATGTGACACGGTCCTGTGTGTATTGCAGGTGCAGGCTCGGGTTCCCCAGCAGGGTTGTTAGAATGGGACACAGTCCTGGGTCTCCTGAAGGAGCCATCTCAGGATCTCATTCAAGACCAGGCTCAGGGTATCCTTGTAAGGCTTGTGGAATGAGACCCCATCATTTTTCTCCTGCAGCAGCAGATTCAGGGTGTCCCTGCAAGGTTTTGCAATTTCACCCTGCTCTATAACTCCTGCAGGAGCAGGCTTGGACTGTCCCTGCTGGGTTATTGGAATATGACCCATCTCTGATTCTCTTTCAGAAGCAGGCTCAGGGTCCCCCTACAGGGCTAGTCGATTTTGTTCCAGTCTTAGGTCCTTTGCAGGTGCAGTACTGGGGTCTCCCTTCAGGGCTGGTGAAATGTGACTCAGCTGTTGGTCTCTTGCAGAAACAGGAAGAGTTTCTCCCTGCAAGCCTTGTGGAATGAGACCCAGTGCTGGGTCTCCTACAGGAGCATGCTCGGGGTCTACATGCAGGGCTAGTGGAATTGGACCTGGCTAATGGTGTCCCTGCAGTGCTGCTGGAATTGTTGCAATTCTTGGGTGTCTTGAAGGTGTAGGCTCTAAGTCTCCCTGCATTGCTAGTGAAATGTGACCCAGTTGTGGTTCTCCTGAAGGGACAGACTCAGGGTTTCCCTGCAGGGCTGGTGGATGGGACATAGTCCTGGGTCTCCTGGAGGAGCAGGCTCATGTTGCAACATGACGAATCTCAGGTTCTCCTGCAGGAGTAGGCTTGGGACCTTCCTGAAGGGCTAGTGGAATTGGACATGGCTCATGGTCTCCCTGCAGTGCCATTGGAATTGGTCCAATTCTTGGGTCTTTTGAAGGTGTAGGTTGCAGGCTGATAAATTACCTGTAGGGCTGGTGGAATGTGACATGGCTCTTAGTCTAATGCTAGAGCTGATTCAGGGTCTTTCCACAGGGTTGGTAGAATTGGTCCCAGGCCTGGGTCTCCTGCATGTGCAGGCTCTGGTATCCCTGTAGGGCTTGTGGAATGTGACTGGGTTTCTGTTTCCTGCAGGGGCAGGCTCAGAGTCTCCTTGCAGTGTTGCTGGAATGGCACATGGTTCTGAGTTTCCTGCAACAGCAGGCTTATGTCCTTCCTGCATGGCTAGTTGAATATGACTCAGACCTTGGTCACTTGCAGGAGCAGGCTAGTTTTCTCACTGCTGGGATGGTGGAATCAGACCCTGTCCTGAGTCTTCTGCAGAAGCAGCTCCAGTTCTTCCTGCAGGGCTGTTGGAACATGACCCATCACTGGTTCTGCTTCAGGAGTAGGCACAGAGTCTCCTTGCAAGGATAGTGTAATTGGTCCCAGCTCAGGGATCACTACAGGGCTGATTAAATGTGTCCTGGCTCTGTGGTTCCTGCAAGTGTAGATTCTGTGTCTCCCTTCAGGGTTGGTTTAGTGGGACCCATTCCTGGGTCTCCTGTAGTAGTAGGCTCAGAGTCTCCCTGCAGGGCTGGTGGAATGGGTCCCTTCTCTAGGTCACCTGCCAGAACAGATTTGGACTCTGCCTTCAGGCTGGTGGAATTGGGCCTGTTCTTGCATCTCCTGCAGGAGCAGGCCTTGGGTCTTCCTGGAAGAATACTGTAATATGACCCATCTCTGGTTCTCTTGCAGGAGAAGCTCATGGTCTCCCTAGAAGGTTAGCAGAATTTGTCCCATTCCTTGGTCCAAGGCTCAGGGTATCCCTGCAAGGTTGGTGGGATGGGACCTAGTCCTGTGTCTCCTGCAGTAGCAGGTTCTGTTCTCTTTGCAGGGCTGGTGGAATGTGACTCCACCCTGTGGTTCTTTTGCAGATGCAGGCTCAGGGACCCCACCAGAAATGATGGCTCTTAGTCTCCTATGGGAGCAGGTGAGGGATTCCCTGGAGAGCTGTTGGAATTGGTCCCAGTCCTGGGTCTCTTACAATTGCAGGCTCAGTGTCTCCCTGGAGGGTTTGTTGAATATGACTTGGCTGTGGGTATGCTGCAGGAGCAAGCTCAGTGTTTCCATGCAGGGTTGGTGGAATGGGATCTAGTTCTGGCTCTCCTGCAGGAGGAGGCTGGGGTTCTCCCTGGAGAGGCTGATGGAATTGGACTGGGATGTCTGTCTCCTGCAGGAGCAAGCCTATGGATTACCTGCAGAGCTGGTAGAATGTCACACAACTCTTGTTCTTCTGCAGGAGCTGGCTCATATTCTCTGTGAATGGCTTGGTCTCCCCCAGGAGCAGGTTTGTAGTCTCACTACAGGGCTGGTGTTATGTGACCCGCACTGTGTTTTCTGCAGATACAGTCTTAGTGTTTGACTGCAGGTTTGGTGGAATGGGACGAAGTTCTGGGTTTCCTGGAGTAGCAGGCTCACGGTCTCCCTTCTGGGGTATTGGAATGTGACCCAGTCATGTGTTTCCTGCCGAAGTGGCCTCAGGATATCCCTGCAGGGCTGTTGGAATTGTACCTCACTGTGTATCACCTGCAGGATAAGGTTTGTGCTCTCCCAGCAAGGCTGGTGTATTTGGACCTATTCCTGGGTCTCCTGCAGAAGCAGGCTTTCAGTCTTCCTGCAGGGCTTCTGGAATATGACATATCTCTAATTTTCCTGCAGGATCAGGCTTGTGGGTCACCCAGCAAGGCTAGTGGAATTGGACCCACTTCAAGGTCTTAGTGCATGATTGATGGAATGGGACCCAGTCCTGGGTCTCCTGCAGGAATTGGCTCAGAGTCTTCCTGCAGGACTGGTGAAATTGGACCAATTCCTGAGTCTCCTGCAGGAGGAGGCCCTGCATCTTCCTGGAGGGATGGTGGAAAATGACAGAGATCTGTTTCTCCTGCAGGAACAGGCTCAAGGTCTCCCTACAAGGCTAGTGTAATTGGACACATTCCTGGATCCATTGCAAGTGAAGGCATGATTGTCTTCCTATGCAGCTGGTGGAATGTGATTCGGCTCTCAGTCTCCAGCAGGAGTAGGCTTAGGGTCTCCTTGAAAGATTGGTGAAATGGGACACAGTGCTGTGTCTCCTGCAGTAGCAGGCTCAGGTTCTCCCTACAGTATTGGTAAAATTGGACCTGGATCTAATTCTCCTGCAGTAGCAGACTGAGGGTGTACCTGCATGGCTGGTTTAGTGTGAAGGAACAGCAAGTCTTAATACATTGGCCCACTCCTGGGAAAAGGATAAACAGGGCTTGGTGCATGGTCTCTTGTATTGTCTGAAAAAGCCCCTTGAGATGTGTTGATTCTGATGACCTCTTCCAAGAACTTGAACACTTTTAGAATCTCTGCCCATTCATCTTGTTTAGACTGAAGGAATCTGCCTTTCATCAGTTCTTGGAATAGAGATCAACACAAAAGGAAAGAGGGAAGAAAAAAATACCAATCTATCTGTTGAGAAATCAGCTGAAGACATTAAAAAGTTCTCTTGCAAGACACTTGTTTCTATTTTGGTGCAATTAGAATAATTTCCTTATTATCAATTTTTGCCATTTAAATTAGAATATATATTGTTGTAGGCCTACTGGGGTTCGTTATGCTTGGACGCTCTGTGCTTGTTGTGTTGAGATAGCCGGTTCTATATTTGGTTTAAGAAAATTTCAGTCTGATTTCTTCAAATACCTTTTCAAACCATTTGTCTTTATTCTTTTCCATGTGGGATCCCTATGAGTCATACACTGGTATGTTTTCTCTTATCCCAGATTTCATTTGCATTGCTTGCATTGGTTTTCACTAGCTTTTCTATGTCGTGTTCTGACTGAGTGATTGCGGTTATCCTGTTTTCTAAGTCATTTATTTGTTCCTGTGCATTATCTAGTCCGATTTGGACTGTCTTTAGCTTAGCTATTCTCACCATTGAGTTTTCTGATTATATTTGGCTCATCTAAAGTGTTTCTCTTTCCATTTATACTAGCCTGCATTTGTATTCATAGACTCAAGATTTCCTTCAATGTTTTTATGTCCTCCCTTTTCAAGTCATGTTCTATTAAATTTTGGGGGTCTAATACATTGGATGTTCTTTCAGGAGACTCCTGTTTTTTGAAAATTTGGAATAGTTCTTTTAACTTTATTATATCTCTCTATCGCTATGGGTTAAGGATTATCAGTTATCTATTATAGACTTGAACGGCTTTTGTAAGTGAAATCATTTCTGTGCACATTTAGTTTTAATGCTGTGAGGATTGTTTTTGGTATGTAATGATGCCATGCATTCCTTCTGTGTCTGTTGCCTGTTATATCTATGATTGCTACTGCGGTTTTTGTTGTGGTGAATATAACCTATTCTAGTAAAGTTAGCAGAGTGTCATTTTGGTTAAATGTTTATCATAGCTCTGACAGTGCTGGGACTACTAATTTTTGCTGGAATAGAGGTTTCCAAATGGTTTCTGGGCTGCAGGCTGGATATGTGGAGAGGGAATTGTTCCAATACACACTCATGAAAGTGCATTCGTCCTCACTGTTGCCACAGAAAAGTCAAAATTTTATAGTGGGTTCCCTCAGGTTCTCTGCAAACAAAAATAAAAGTGGAAACAAATCTAATGATGTCACGCATTAGAACCTGCTGAAACAATCCTGCAGTGCCACAATTGGGTCCTTAGTGTAGTACTGGGTCAGCACCACAACTATAGTTGCATTAGCATGTGGTAGGCAAGGTTGATGGAAAGGCTTCAAATTCTCCTATTTTTCATCAGATCTCTGCTCCAAGAACTTTTGTCAATAAGGCATGGGAACTCAAAGGCAAGCATGGAGCATTTCAAAAACCTCTGCACTGGACAATAAGAAATTTCAATCCTGCCTATGAAAGTTGCAGATCTTTTGGCTATAGAATCTTATTTCAACACTAAATTGCCCTGGATTCTAGAAACCAGATAAAGATGGCTCTGATTGAGACCATTTCTCCTTTATGGAGAAAATGAGCAATTATACTGTGGATGTGAAAAGACTGTGACAAAGTCCCTGGGTTACTAAGCTAATCCACAACACATATGCCAGCAGATTTAATATTAAGAGAGGACCCAGGCAGATCTGTTCTCTAGATAGTACCAACCACAGCCCAAAACAATCTCCAAACCCCTGGGAATAAATTTGTGACATCAGCCACACCCCTAACACACAGATTCCACAGGCACTCCTAACTCAAAATTGGCAGATGGAGTATTGGTCTGGGAATCAATTGCAGAGAAATTTTGTGATTATTGCTTTCAGTTATGTCAATCAAACGTCCACTATGCACTCTTTTAACCCTCAGCGCATCGTCTTCCATCTTAAATGACCTGTCCACTTTAGAGTGTGCATCCCAGTAAAACAGTTTCCCCTTTACTGCTCCTTCACCAAAGGTCAGGACCTGTACTGATTTCCATTCTCTACTTTGCCTTCTACTCTTTCCAGGTTATGTGAGAATTCTTTCTGACTTTTGAAGTAAGAGATGTTTGGCCATTATTCAGCAGGGATCCTGAGCCAAGGGCCGGGAGAGTGGATGTTTATCTTGCTGTATATATGGGAGAGAGTGAGCGAAGTTTGCACTGGTACTCTGCCAGTTTGGCATAGATAAATTTACACAATTTAGACATAACTCACAGACACTTGATCCTTGTTTAGATATTTTTCTCTATATCAATTGTGGAAGGATGTTTTCGAAGATTCCAAGTCTGACAATGTGTACATACCTCCATTGCAGACTTTCAAATAGTTAACAGAATTGAATTACATACTATGGGAAGTGTATCAAAATAAAGATAATTTTAGAAATATACTAAATCTAACTACAAGACAGAGTTGCCATATTTAGGTATCAGCTTGAAATACCCAAATAAGAAAAATACACAGAAAATATAAATTAGCAGCCAAAATTCATGAAGGAGGCAGGTCAACACTTTTCTCTTGGTGCTTCCAACACTAAGAAAAAAAATGAAATAATTCTTAGAATCATTAACAACCACAACCATGGGTTTCCATTGTTAATGTGGTGCCCTTTCCTAATAATGGCACATACTGGTCAATGTTGGCGATTCAAGGGGCAACATTACTATTTAGGAAAGCACAAAGAAATCCAAACAATGTATTTTTATATAGGCTTGGTTTCAATAGCACTTAGAGACATTATAGATACGAGAACACTGCAAAAGTTTTGCTAGGCTATTGAGAATCATGTGCTCTTCTATGAAAGATGAGAATGTTTAATCATCCAATTATGTTGAGAAACACAATTAAACCTGACAAATATGGCAACCACATATTTGCACCCGGTAAATGCCTGAAGGGAAAAATGGTCCACAAAAAATGTGTCACTACATATCTATGCCAACAATTACACTTCATTTCAATAACAGAATTATAATAGTTACAAATACTGTTTTGAAAAACTGAGGATAAATAAATATTCAAATTCAGGCAAAGAATCCACTCACTTACAAAACACCGTTCACACCAAAGTAGATATAACCCCAGCATGATCTGAACCTGGGGGAAGGTCATCATTTCACAGTGTGAGCTAAGAATTCAAACCAACCTATTTTAGTCCAGAGTAGTTGACCATGGAGGAGTTCACTGTTGTGCACAGAATGTGAAGGTGGAGGAACTCTGAATCTAGGAGGGTCTTCCTGTGCTCCTACTGGCTTCAATGCAGTTCAAGGGCTGATTCTCTGAAATGTATAACTGAGTGAAGGGGAGGGAAAAGCAAGTGCTTGAGAGCAAGGAACAACCCTGGGAAAAGGCTTAGCAGGGCTTGGTGCTTTGTCGTCTGAGTGGTTTGTAAATGCCCCGTGGAACGTTTGGAATTTCAAGACATCTTCGAAGAACATGAGAGCTTCTATCATTTCTATCTTCTCTTATGTTTTGGATGGAAGAAATCTTGGACACGTACTTGGAGCAGAGAATTAAGTACCTTCCTCAAGTGCACGTTCACATTCCACATGTTAATGACAGTATCAACGAGGCTCAATATGTCCATGAATGTCTTCCAAGCTTGGTATTCTCTACAGCTGTTTCCATGCCAGTATTATTCATTGTAGCAAAACAAATCTCATCAATGAGATCGCATCTCTCCTCAATCAATGCAGATATCTTTTCTGCCAGATTCACTTCGTGTCTCCTATAAAGTCAAATTCTAAAGGATTGGGCAATTCTGAAAGTACCTCGGAGAATCACCAGTGAGCAGATGACAGGCATTTCTTCCACTGTTTGCTCTTAAAGTTTCTGAAACTGACCCGTGAACACAGGCCATAGGGCAGCAACAGTATCTCGAACTTACACAGTTTCCCGGACCAAAGACTTAAGCCAAGCTCCACAGAGGGAGGCAGACCCTCCATCACACTGATCCACCCACAGAACTCTGCCCGGTTACCTAGGATCCACCAGCCACAACAAGCCTCGTGGTACACAACAATATTCCACCTGGAATCCAACAGATAACTGCCATCCCCAATGGCTGCTGCATCTTGTCAGTGTTGGGGGAGGGGCTGCATCCGACGAGAGGTTCCTAAGGTAAATGTGATTCTACCCACTAGCATCCCATGGGCCTTTCTTCTTCCCTCTTTCTTTGGTCCAGATCTGTATGCACAGTACCAACGGAGGGAAGTGTGTCCATTTTCAGTTAATGGTTTCACACGTCTTTAAACTTTCTAACAGTTCACAGCACACAGAGACCCAATAAAGGAAACTTATGTTCCTATAATATCTGTACACCCGGAACACATATCCGTTGTTTGATTTCTGCTGAAACACCCGCACTCTCAGGACATGGATCCATTTGGTTCATGGGGGCTGAAATTCCTAGAAATGAAACCAACCCCAATGTGCACTTTACTGTCTGTCTTTTTTGCCCTTAGTACACTATTGCAGAGCTAATTGTTTTTGTTATAGGCTTATGCCATTTCTTCTCTACCTAGGGAAGAATATGGCATTCATTCATCCTGTTGGAAGACTTGCAAGTCTATATCACGGACTAGGACTATATTTTCTTCCAAATCGGCATTTGGGTTAGGTCACTATATGCTCTTAAGAATCAATATTTACGAATATGAATGCACGCCTCTGATTTCCAAATACAAGTGTGTTGAGTACATGCAAGCCGCTATACTGGGTCGATGCGTGCTGAATGACCTTGACATCACCTTGAGTATTTTCTTTTGAATAATCATGGTTCCTTTGGTATATGTCAGCCAACCATACACAGTTGGTGCTTGTTTGTTTGTTTGAATCTTTGTTGGCCTGCATACCGTTAGTTTTGCAAAAACATCAGGCCATGAATTTCTCGGTTCGCTTCAGAGAGTCATATAAGCTGATTCACTTAAGATAGTGCTTCCAGTCACCAATGATTTCCTGCTTCCCTCTCCCAACTTTAGGGTTTTGATGTCCTCCTTGCATTCTTCTTGTTTCTTCTTTGCTACTCATGCTCTTCTTGCATTTCCAATAAAGGTCTCTTCTTTCCCCTTCACCTTGCTGATTTTTTATTCAGGGTAGATTTCTCAACCATTTTTGTAGGATAAGATTTGAACTGCTGAATTCTTTTAAGATTTGCCGGTCTGTGGAATTCTCTAGTTTTGCCGTTATTAGAAATGGCGGTCATGTGTCATAGGCTACCCTAGATGGCAGCATTTTCCCATTCAGGATGTGAATTATGTCCTGGCACTCCTCCCTGTCCTGCAATATTGCTGCCGAGATATCAGCTGAAACCTCTCTGGAGGTTCCATTGTGACTATGTTGTTTCCTCCAGGTGAATTTTAAATCAATGGGATATTCGTGAACTTTGTTGATTTGAATCATACCGCTGCTGGTAGGTCTATAGGGATTCCACCTTCTTTGGACGCTGTGTACTTCCTGAATTTGCATAGATGACTCTTTCTTGGCTTTCAGCAAGTTTCAGTCTGATATTCCTACAGATAAGTTCTCAGACATTTTTGTTTCTTTATCTCTTGCTTTTCCATCTGGGACTCTAATGAATTCTAGTCTTTCATGCCCTGTATTAACCCAGGATTCAACATCAATGTTTTCATTGGTTTGCACTTGCTTTCCTATGTCTGCTTCTGACCGAGGGATTTCTGTTCCCCTGTCTTCACAGTCATTCACGCGTTCCTCTGCATTATCTAGTCTGCTAAGGACTGAATTTTAGCCCTGATATATTCACATCCATTGAGTATTCTGATATACTTTGGCTCGTCTTCAGACATTATCTTCCCCCTTTTCTGGTATTATGCCTTTTGTGATTCTGAGACACTGATGTTTTTCAGTGATTTCCTGACCTCCATTTTCAACACTTGGTCTGGATAGCGTTTTGCAGTCTAGTTGTTTGAAAGCTTATCTTTTGGGCCTTCAATATCTTTGGAACTGAAAATGGTACTTATTGTTTCTTTTACTGTACTTCTTCAAATCTACTGATCACGTAATATCAGGTATCAAATGTAGTCTTCTAGGGCTTTGTTAAGTGAAAATTTTAGACACTTGTCTCTACGCAATTCCATGGGATTTCTGTGAGGACAATTTCTCCTAGACATTGATGCCATATTCTGTTCCTGAGTGTGCTGTCTGGTCTATCTCCAATTGCTGGTGTAGCCTTTGTTGTGATGAACACCCCATACTATTTCGATTAGGATAACCTCATTTTGATTACGCTTATCTCACAAATCTGAAAGAGCACAGGACACTTCCTGTGGTGGAAATGGAGCTTCTAAAGCTTCTCAGCTCTGCATTCTACTCTATGTTATTTTGGAGTGTTTCCAGAAGAGCAGAGTGTGAGTGCGCTTGTGCTTTGTAGTGCCACGGGAATGTCCCACTGAAACCAGTTCTTCCAAGAGCTTCTCTGTCTACAGAAACACCAGTGGAAGCATATCTATGGATGTCACACATCAGGGCCTGCTGGAATGATCCCGCAGCCCGAACTTGGTGTCCTCGCTGCCGAACCGTGCCGGTGCCATCCAAAATGTAGCATCCGCTTTTGAGAGATAAACTGAAGGAAATCCTTCCTCTTCTCACGCTGTGGTCTTGGACCACACTTCCTTGTCTTCTCATCCTTGTGGCACGGGTGCACGAAGGCAACCACAGAGCTGTTGCACATCCTGTGCCTCAAACGAAACCATAATCACAGCCCAGGTTATGAATGTAGTAGATCCTAAGGCTTTTCATTCTGAATTCAAACCCAAGGCCCCCTGGATCCCTCAGACCCGATGCACAATATCTCTGATTCAGCCCCACACATGCTCTATTGGCAAAATGCCAAATTGGTCTCTGGTCCTGCAGATGCACTGGGTGTGGCCATGGGACATATCGATAATTTCAACTGCGCGCGCCAGGGTGGTTGCTTGCTCATTGGGGTCCCAGGTCAGTTTGCTCTCTTGATAGGACCCACCACATCCCACAACGCACTCCAGATCCCTGAGACTCAGCGTGTGCCACTATCCGTAGCCCTATCCCTCCCTGAACGCTGCCTCTGCTACCTCAAATTTGGCAGCTCGGAGCTTGGTCTCAGAATCAACTGTGGGGATATTTTGCACTGGATTCTTTGAGTTCTGTCAGCCAAGCATCTGCTGTGCACTCTTCTAACACTCAGCGCATCACCTTCAATCCCATGTCTGCTGTCCGCTTGAGAGTGTGCGTCCAAGTTAAAGAGAGTTTCACCTTTACTGCTCCATCAACAGGGCTCAGACCATGCACTGGTATCCATTCCCTGCTTTTCCTTCTCCTGCTTCCAGGTGTTCTGAGGCCTCATCCTGTCTTTGGAAGTAACAGACCTCCCTTCGGCAAGTGTCCTGTGCCAAGGGCTGGGTGAGTGGATGTTTCCATTGCTGTGTTCATGGGAGCGAGTGAGCGCAGGTTGCACTGCTTCTCTGTCAACTGGGCATCGATGAATCAACACTTTCCAGATACATTTCACAGAAATGTGATTTTTTTTTATCTCTTGGTTTCTATACAGCCTTGGTGGGAGGGATTGTCCGAAGACTCCAGTTTTGACATTGTGTTGATATCTCATTTGCAGTCTTTAAAAATTTAATAGAATTGATATAAATGTTTTGGGAGTTATACGAAAATGAAGTTAGTTTCTGAAACATACTAAATCGACCTAGAAGCCAGACTTGTCAATTTCGGTAACATTTTGTCAGCTCTAAGGAAAACATAGACAGATAGAATGCAAACTAGCAGTCCGAACTGTTAAAGGGGTCATGTCAGCTCTTTACTGTTGAAGCCTCCGAAACCAACAGGAACCATGAAATAACTAATGGAAACATGAAATAACCCCCAAGCTTGGATTCACTTGTGCATGTGGTGCCCTTTAATCCCGATGACACCTACTGGTCAATGTTGGCATTTCAAGGTGTAACATCCCTCTCAAGGAAAATACAAGAGGAAACGGACTAAATATATACATTTAGCTTTGAATCCAAAGAACCTAGAGGCATTATAGCTATGAGAACCCTGCTGCAGCTATGCTAGGCTACTGAGAACCAGGTGTTCTTCTATCTGTGATGAGAACGCTTAATCATCCGATTATGTTGGGTAAAGCACTTGAATGCAACCAAGTCTGCACCCCCATGATAGATTGCCCCCGGGGGCTTGACTCAATTGAAAGACGGTCCACATAAGCTGTGTCTTTCATGTCATTGGTGACTTTTACAGTTCCGTTCACTATCTGACTTCTAATATTTACCTAGACTGTCTTGAAAAACGGAGGCCTAATACAGATTCAAGTTCAGTCAAAGATTCCCCTCACTTACCACACTCCCTTCACCCCAGAGAAGACATCAACCCAGCATTTGCTGAATCTAGCGGAAGGCCATCGTTTCTTTGTGGGAGCTAAGTATTCAATTCCTATCTATTTCATACGAGAGTATTTGACCTTTATGGGGTTCCCTGTTGTTCACAGAGGATGAAGCTAGAGGAACTCTGATTCTAGGAGGGGCTTGCTCTTCTCTTACTGGCTTCATTGCAGCTCAGGTACTGATCCCTCAAAATGGATGCCTGAGTGGAGGGGAGGGAAGAGCAAGTGCTTGATAGCTAGGCCCAAACCTGGGAAAAGGCTTACCTGGGCTTGGTGCACTTTGATCTGAATGGCTTGGAATTGCCCCTTGGGTCGTGTGGATTATCTGACCTCTTTCAAGAACATGAGCGTTTTTATCATCTCTGCCATCTCTTCTCTTTAGACGTCAGGGATCTTGGACCCGTTCTTGGAGCAGAGAATTGAGGAACTTCCTCCAGTCCACGGTGGCCCTCCGTATGTTTCTGCTAGTATCAGCGAGGTTCAATATGTCTCATGAATGCCTTTCGAGCCTGCTATCCTCTACAGCTGTCTCCAGGCCAGTATTCTCTATTGTAGCAGAACATCTCTCATCAATGTGTTCGCATCTCTCCTCAATCCGTGCAGCCATGTTTTCGGCCAGCTTCTCTTCGTGTCTCCCATAAAGTCGACTTCAACAGGACTGGGCAAGTCTGAAAGGACCTCGGAGCCTCTCCAGTAAGCTGAAGACAGGCATATCTTCCACTGTCTGCCCTTTCAGGTTCTGGAAACTGACCCGTGAACTCAGGTCTTTGGGCAGCAGCAGTATCTCGAACTGACACAGCTTCCCGGACCAAAGACCTAAGCCAAGCTCCACAGAGGGCGGCAGCCCCTCCATCGCACTGATCCACCCACAGAACTCTGCCCGGTTACCTAGGATCCACCAGCCACAACAAGCCTCGCGGTACACACCAACATTCCACCTGGAATCCAACCGCTAACTGCCATCCCCAATGGCTGCTGCATCTTGTCAGTGTTGGGGGAGGGGCTGCATCCAACGAGAGGTTCCTAAGGTAAATGTGATTCTACCCACTAGCGTCCCATGGGCCTTTGTTCTTCCCTCTTTCCTTTTGTTCAGATCTGTATGCACTGTAGCAACGGAGGGAAGTGTGTCCATTTTCAGTTGAATGTTTCACACGTCTTTAAACTTTCTAACAGTTCACAGTACACAGAGACCCACTAAGGGAAACTATTGTTCCTGTAATATGGGCACACCCGCAATACATAGCCGTCGGTTGATTTCTGCTGAAACACCCGCATTCACGGGACATCTATCCATTTGTTTCAAGGGGGCTGAAATTCCTAGGAATGATACAATCCCCAATGTGAACTTTACAGCCTGTCTCTTTTGAACTTAGTACACTTTTGCGGAGCTACTTTTCCTTGTTATAGGCTTGTGCCATTTCTTCTCGACGTAGTGTAGACTATGGCATTCATTCATCCTGTTGGAAGACTTGCAAGTCTATATCACGGACTAGGAATCCATTGGATTCCAAATCGGCATTTGGGTTAGGTCACGATATGCTCATATGAATCAATATTTACGAATATAAATGCACGCCTCTGATTTCCGAATACAGGTTTGCTGAGTACATTCAAGCCACGATACTGGGTCGATGCGTACTGAATGATCCTTGACATCACCTTGAGTAATTTCTTTTGAATATTCATGTTACCCTACCCTTTTTGTGTTGTTTGTTTGTTTGATTCTTTCTTGGTCTGCTTCTCGTTTGCTTTGCAAACACGTCAGGCCATGCATCTCTCCGTTTGCTTCCAACAGAGAGTCATATAAGCTGACTCCCTTAAGATAGTGCTTCCAATCCCCTATGATTTCCTGCTTCCCTCTCCCATTTTTAGGGTTTTGATGTCCTCCTTGCTTTCTTCTTGTTTCTTCTTTTCCACTCATGCTCTTCTTGCATTTCCAATAAGGGTTTTCTTCTTTCCATTTCATCTTGCTGCTTATCCCTTCAGGGGAGAATTCTCAACCTTTCTTTTAGGATAAGTTTCGAACTGCTGAATTCTTTTAAGATTTGCAGGTCTGTGGCATTCTCTAGCTCTGCTGTTATTAGAAATGGTGGTCATGTGGCATAGGCTACCCTAGATGGCAGCATTTTGCCATTCAAGCTATGGTCTATGTCCTGGCACTCCTCCCTGTCCTGCAATATTGCTGCTGAGATAGCAGCTGAAACCCCTCTGGAGGTTCTCTTGTGACTATGTTGCTTTCCTCCAGGCGCATTTTAAATCACTGGGATGCTCATGAACTTTGTTGATTTGGATCATACAGCTGCTGCTAAGTCTATTGGGATTCCACCTCTTTTGGACGCTGTGTACTTCCTGAATTCGCCTAGATGATTCTATCTTGGCTTTCAGCAAGTTTCAGTCTGATTTTTCTACACATAACTTTTCAAACATTGTTTGTTTCTTTGTCTCTTGCTTTTCCATCTGGGACTCTTTCGAATTTTAGTCTTTCATGCCTTGTCTTCAACCAGGATTCAACAGCAATGTTTTCATTGGTTTGCACTTGCTTTCCTATGTGTGCTTCTGACCGAGGGATTTCTGTTCCCCTGTCTTCAAAGTCATTCACGCGTCCCTCTGCAATATCTCGTCTGCTTAGGACGGAATGTTAGCCCTGATATTTTCTCATCCACTGAGTTATCTGATATTATTTGGCTCGTCTTTAGGCTTTCTCTTCCCCTTTTCTGGTATTCTGCCTTTTGTGATTCTGAGACACTCTTGTTCTTCAGTGTTTTCCTCACCTCCATTTTCAATACTTGCTCTGGAGAGCGTTTTGCAGTCTAGTTGTCTGAAAGCTTATCTTTAGGGCCTTCAATCTCTTTGGAACTGAAAATGGTACTTCCTTTTCCTTTTACTGTATTTCTTCATCTCTACTGGTCAGGTAATTTCAGGAATCTAATGTAGACTTCTAGGGCTTGGTTAAGTGAAAACTTTAGACTCTTGGCTCTACACAATTGCATGGGATTTCTGTGAGGACAAATTTTCCTAGACATTGATGCCATGTCCTATTCCTGTTTGTGTTGTCTGGTCTATCTCCAATTGCTGGTGTTGCCTTTGTTGTGATGAACACCCCATACTATTTCGATTAGGATAACCTCATTTTGATTATGCTTATCTCACAAATCTGAAAGAGCACAGGACACTTCCTCTGGTGGAAATGGAGCTTCTAAAGGTTCTCAGCTCTGCATTCTACTCTCTGATATTTTGGAGTGTTTCCAGAAGAGCAGAGTGTGAGTGCGCTTGTGCTTTGTAGTGCCACGGGAATGTCCCACTGAAACCAGTTCTTCCAAGAGCTTCTCTGTCTACAGAAACACCAGTGGAAGCATATCTATGGATGTCACACATCAGGGCCTGCTGGAATGATCCCGCAGCCCAAACTTGGTGTCCTCGCTGCCGAACCGTGCCGGTGCCATCCAAAATGTAGCATCCGCTTTTGAGAGATAAACTGAAGGAAATCCTTCTCTTCTCACGCTGTGGTCTTGGACCACACTTCCTTGTCCTCTCATCCTTGTGGCACGGGTGCACGAAGGCAACCACAGAGCTGTTGCACATCCTGTGCCTCAAACCAAACCATAATCACAGCCCAGGTTATGAATGTAGCAGATCCTAAGGCTTTTCATTCTGAATTCAAACCCAAGGCCCCCTGGATCCCTCAGACCTGATGCACAATATCTCTGATTCAGCCCCACACATGCTCTATTGGCAAAATGCCAAATTGGTCTCTGGTCCTGCAGATGCACTGGGTGTGGCCATGGGACATATCGATAATTTCAACTGCGCGCGCCAGGGTGGTTGCTTGCTCATTGGGGTCCCAGGTCGGTTTGCTCTCTTGATAGGACCCACCACATCCCACAATGCACTCCAGATCCCTGAGACTCAGCGTGTGCCATCAGCCGTAGCCCTATCCCTCCCTGAACGCTGCCTCTTCTACCTCAAATTTGGCAGCTCGGAGCTTGGTCTCAGAATCAACTGGGGGGATATTTTGCACTGGATTCTTTGAGTTCTGTCAGCCAAGCATCTGCTGTGCACTCTTCTAACACTCAGCGCATCACCTTCAATCCCATGTCTGCTGTCCGTTTGAGAGTGTGCGTCCAAGTTAAAGAGAGTTTCACCTTTACTGCTCCATCAACAGGGCTCAGACCATGCACTGGTATCCATTCCCTGCTTTTCCTTCTCCTGCTTCCAGGTGTTCTGAGGCCTCATCCTGTCTTTGGAAGTAACAGACCTCCCTTCGGCAAGTGTCCTGTGCCAAGGGCTGGGTGAGTGGATGTTTCCATTGCTGTGTTCATGGGAGCGAGTGAGCGCAGGTTGCACTGCTTCTCTGTCAACTGGGCATCGATGAATCAACACTTTCCAGATACATTTCACAGAAATGTGATTTTTTTTTATCTCTTGGTTTCTATACAGCCGTGGTGGGAGGGATTGTCCGAAGACTCCAGTTTTGACATTGTGTTGATATCTCATTTGCAGTCTTTAAAAATTTAATAGAATTGATATAAATGTTTTGGGAGTTATACGAAAATGAAGTTAGTTTCTGAAACATACTAAATCGACCTAGAAGCCAGACTTGTCAATTTCGGTAACATTTTGTCAGCTCTAAGGGAAACATAGACAGATAGAATGCAAACTAGCAGTCCGAACTGTTAAAGGGGTCATGTCAACTCTTTACTGTTGAAGCCTCCGAAACCAACAGGAACCATGAAATAACTAATGGAAACATGAAATAACCCCCAAGCTTGGATTCACTTGTGCATGTGGTGCCCTTTAATCCCGATGACACCTACTGGTCAATGTTGGCAATTCAAGGTGCAACATCCCTCTCAAGGAAAATACAAGAGGAAACGAACTAAATATATACATTTAGCTTTGAATCCAAAGAACCTAGAGGCATTATAGCTATGAGAACCCTGCTGCAGCTATGCTAGGCTACTGAGAACCAGGTGTTCTTCTATCAGTGATGAGAACGTTTAATCATCCGATCATGTTGGGTAAAGCACTTGAATGCAACCAAGTCTGCACCCCCATGATAGATTGCCCCCGGGGGCTTGACTCAATTGAAAGACGGTCCACATAAGCTGTGTCTTTCATGTCATTGGCGACTTTTACAGTTCCGTTCACTATCTGACTTCTAATATTTACCTAGACTGTCTTGAAAAACGGAGGCCTAATACAGATTCAAGTTCAGTCAAAGATTCCCCTCACTTACCACACTCCCTTCACCCCAGAGAAGACATCAACCCAGCATTTGCTGAATCTAGCGGAAGGCCATCGTTTCTTTGTGGGAGCTAAGTATTCAATTCCTATCTATTTCATACGAGAGTATTTGACCTTTATGGGGTTCCCTGTTGTTCACAGAGGATGAAGCTAGAGGAACTCTGATTCTAGGAGGGGCTTGCTCTTCTCTTACTGGTTTCATTGCAGCTCAGGTACTGATCCCTCAAAATGGATGCCTGAGTGGAGGGGAGGGAAGGGCAAGTGCTTGATAGCTAGGCCCAAACCTGGGAAAAGGCTTACCTGGGCTTGGTGCACTTTGATCTGAATGGCTTGGAATTGCCCCTTGGGTCGTGTGGATTATCGGACCTCTTTCAAGAACATGAGCGTTTTTATCATCTCTGCCATCTCTTCTCTTTAGACGTCAGGGATCTTGGACCCGTTCTTGGAGCAGAGAATTGAGGAACTTCCTCCAGTCCACGGTGGCCCTCCGTATGTTTCTGCTAGTATCAGCGAGGTTCAGTATGTCTCATGAATGCCTTTCGAGCCTGCTATCCTCTACAGCTGTCTCCAGGCCAGTATTCTCTATTGTAGCAGAACATCTCTCATCAATGTGTTCGCATCTCTCCTCAATCCGTGCAGCCATGTTTTCGGCCAGCTTCTCTTCGTGTCTCCCATAAAGTCGACTTCAACAGGACTGGGCAAGTCTGAAAGGACCTCGGAGCCTCTCCAGTAAGCTGAAGATAGGCAGATCTTCCACTTTCTGCCCTTTCAGGTTCTGGAAACTGACCCGTGAACTCAGGTCTTTGGGCAGCAGCAGTATCTCGAACTGACACAGTTTCCCGGACCAAAGACCTAAGCCAAGCTCCACAGAGGGCGGCAGCCCCTCCATCGCACTGATCCACCCACAGAACTCTGCCCGGTTACCTAGGATCCACCAGCCACAACAAGCCTCGCGGTACACACCAACATTCCACCTGGAATCCAACCGCTAACTGCCATCCCCAAAGGCTGCTGCATCTTGTCAGTGTTGGGGGAGGGGCTGCATCCAACGAGAGGTTCCTAAGGTAAAAGTGATTCTACCCACTAGCGTCCCATGGGCCTTTGTTCTTCCCTCTTTCCTTTTCTTCAGATCTGTATGCACTGTAGCAACGGAGGGAAGTGTGTCCATTTTCAGTTGAATGTTTCACACGTCTTTAAACTTTCTAACAGTTCACAGTACACAGAAACCCACTAAGGGAAACTATTGTTCCTGTAATATGGGCACACCCGCAATACATAGCCGTCGGATGATTTCTGCTGAAACACCCGCATTCACGGGACATCTATCCATTTGTTTCAAGGGGGCTGAAATTCCTAGGAATGATACAATCCCCAATGTGCAATTTACTGCCTGTCTCTTTTGATCTTAGTACACTTTTGCGGAGCTACTTTTCCTTGTTATAGGCTTGTGCCATTTCTTCTCGACGTAGTGTAGACTATGGCATTCATTCATCCTGTTGGAAGACTTGCAAGTCTATATCACGGACTAGGAATCCATTGGATTCCAAATCGGCATTTGGGTTAGGTCACGATATGCTCATATGGATCAATATTTACGAATATAAATGCACGCCTCTGATTTCCGAATACAGGTGTGCTGAGTACATTCAAGCCGTGATACTGGGTCGATGCGTACTGAATGATCCTTGACATCACCTTGAGTAATTTCTTTTGAATATTCATGTTACCCTACCCTTTTTGTGTTGTTTGTTTGTTTGATTCTTTCTTGGTCTGCTTCTCGTTTGCTTTGCAAACACGTCAGGCCATGCATCTCTCCGTTTGCTTCCAACAGAGAGTCATATAAGCTGACTCCCATAAGATAGTGCTTCCAATCCCCTATGATTTCCTGCTTCCCTCTCCCATTTTTAGGGTTTTGATGTCCTCCTTGCTTTCTTCTTGTTTCTTCTTTTCCACTCATGCTCTTCTTGCATTTCCAATAAGGGTTTTCTTCTTTCCATTTCATCTTGCTGCTTATCCCTTCAGGGGAGAATTCTCAACCTTTCTTTTACGATAAGTTTCGAACTGCTGAATTCTTTGAAGATTTGCAGGTCTGTGGCATTCTCTAGCTCTGCTGTTATTAGAAATGGTGGTCATGTGGCATAGGCTACCCTAGATGGCAGCATTTTGCCATTCAAGCTATGGCCTATGTCCTGGCACTCCTCCCTGTCCTGCAATATTGCTGCTGAGATAGCAGCTGAAACCCCTCTGGAGGTTCTCTTGTGACTATGTTGCTTTCCTCCAGGCGCATTTTAAATCACTGGGATGCTCATGAACTTTGTTGATTTGGATCATACAGCTGCTGCTAAGTCTATTGGGATTCCACCTCTTTTGGACGCTGTGTACTTCCTGAATTCGCCTAGATGATTCTATCTTGGCTTTCAGCAAGTTTCAGTCTGATTTTTCTACACATAACTTTTCAAACATTGTTTGTTTCTTTATCTCTTGCTTTTCCATCTGGGACTCTTTCGAATTTTAGTCTTTCATGCCTTGTCTTCAACCAGGATTCAACAGCAATGTTTTCATTGGTTTGCACTTGCTTTCCTATGTGTGCTTCTGACCGAGGGATTTCTGTTCCCCTGTCTTCAAAGTCATTCATGCGTCCCTCTGCAATATCTCGTCTGCTTAGGACGGAATGTTAGCCCTGATATTTTCTCATCCACTGAGTTATCTGATATTATTTGGCTCGTCTTTAGGCTTTCTCTTCCCCTTTTCTGGTATTCTGCCTTTTGTGATTCTGAGACACTGTTGTTCTTCAGTGTTTCCCTCATCTCCATTTTCAATACTTGCTCTGGAGAGCGTTTTGCAGTCTAGTTGTCTGAAAGCTTATCTTTAGGGCCTTCAATCTCTTTGGAACTGAAAATGGTACTTCCTTTTCCTTTTACTGTATTTCTTCATCTCTACTGGTCAGGTAATTTCAGGTATCTAATGTAGACTTCTAGGGCTTGGTTAAGTGAAAACTTTAGACTCTTGGCTCTACACAATTGCATGGGATTTCTGTGAGGATAAATTTTCCTAGACATTGATGCCATGTCCTGTTCCTGTGTGTGTTGTCTGGTCTATCTCCAATTGCTGGTGTTGCCTTTGTTGTGATGAACACCCCATACTATTTCGATTAGGATAACCTCATTTTGATTATGCTTATCTCACAAATCTGAAAGAGCACAGGACACTTCCTCTGGTGGAAATGGAGCTTCTAAAGGTTCTCAGCTCTGCATTCTACTCTCTGATATTTTGGAGTGTTTCCAGAAGAGCATAGTGTGAGTGCGCTTGTGCTTTGTAGTGCCACGGGAATGTCCCACTGAAACCAGTTCTTCCAAGAGCTTCTCTGTCTACAGAAACACCAGTGGAAGCATATCTATGGATGTCACACATCAGGGCCTGCTGGAATGATCCCGCAGCCCAAACTTGGTGTCCTCGCTGCCGAACCGTGCCGGTGCCATCCAAAATGTAGCATCCGCTTTTGAGAGATAAACTGAAGGAAATCCTTCCTCTTCTCACGCTGTGGTCTTGGACCACACTTCCTTGTCCTCTCATCCTTGTGGCACGGGTGCACGAAGGCAACCACAGAGCTGTTTCACATCCTGTGCCTCAAACCAAACCATAATCACAGCCCAGGTTATGAATGTAGCAGATCCTAAGGCTTTTCATTCTGAATTCAAACCCAAGGCCCCCTGGATCCCTCAGACCCGATGCACAATATCTCTGATTCAGCCCCACACATGCTCTATTGGCAAAATGCCAAATTGGTCTCTGGTCCTGCAGATGCACTGGGTGTGGCCATGGGACATATCGATAATTTCAACTGCGCGCGCCAGGGTGGTTGCCTGCTCATTGGGGTCCCAGGTCGGTTTGCTCTCTTGATAGGACACACCACATCCCACAATGCACTCCAGATCCCTGAGACTCAGCGTGTGCCACCATCCGTAGCCCTATCCCTCCCTGAACGCTGCCTCTGCTACCTCAAATTTGGCAGCTCGGAGCTTGGTCTCAGAATCAACTGTGGGGATATTTTGCACTGGATTCTTTGAGTTCTGTCAGCCAAGCATCTGCTGTGCACTCTTCTAACACTCAGCGCATCACCTTCAATCCCATGTCTCCTGTCCGCTTGAGAGTGTGCGTCCAAGTTAAAGAGAGTTTCACCTTTACTGCTCCATCAACAGGGCTCAGACCATGCACTGGTATCCATTCCCTGCTTTTCCTTCTCCTGCTTCCAGGTGTTCTGAGGCCTCATCCTGTCTTTGGAAGTAACAGACCTCTCTTCGGCAAGTGTCCTGTGCCAAGGGCTGGGTGAGTGGATGTTTCCATTGCTGTGTTCATGGGAGCGAGTGAGCGCAGGTTGCACTGCTTCTCTGTCAACTGGGCATCGATGAATCAACACTTTCCAGATACATTTCACAGAAATGTGATTTTTTTTTATCTCTTGGTTTCTATACAGCCGTGGTGGGAGGGATTGTCCGAAGACTCCAGTTTTGACATTGTGTTGATATCTCATTTGCAGTCTTTAAAAATTTAATAGAATTGATATAAATGTTTTGGGAGTTATACGAAAATGAAGTTAGTTTCTGAAACATACTAAATCGACCTAGAAGCCAGACTTGTCAATTTCGGTAACATTTTGTCAGCTCTAAGGAAAACATAGACAGATAGAATGCAAACTAACAGTCCAAACTGTTAAAGGGGTCATGTCAACTCTTTACTGTTGAAGCCTCTGAAACCAACAGGAACCATGAAATAACTAATGGAAACATGAAATAACCCCCAAGCTTGGATTCACTTGTGCATGTGGTGCCCTTTACTCCCGATGACACCTACTGGTCAATGTTGGCATTTCATGGTGTAACATAACTCTCAAGGAAAATACAAGAGGAAACAAACTAAATATATACATTTAGCTTTGAATCCAAAGAACCTAGAGGCATTATAGCTATGAGAACCCTGCTGCAGCTATGCTAGGCTACTGAGAACCAGGTGTTCTTCTATCAGTGATGAGAACGCTTAATCATCCAATCATGTTGGCTAAAGCACTTGAATGCAACCAAGTCTGCACCGCCATGATAGATTGCCCCCGGGGGCTTGACTCAATTGAAAGACGGTCCACATAAGCTGTGTCTTTCATGTCATTGGCGACTTTTACAGTTCCGTTCACTATCTGACTTCTAATATTTACCTAGACTGTCTTGAAAAACGGAGGCCTAATACAGATTCAAGTTCAGTCAAAGATTCCCCTCACTTACCACACTCCCTTCACCCCAGAGAAGACATCAACCCAGCATATGCTGAATCTAGCGGAAGGCCATCGTTTCTTTGTTGGAGCTAATTATTCAATTACTATCTATTTCATACGAGAGTATTTGACCTTTATGGGGTTCCCTGTTGTTCACAGAGGATGAAGCTAGAGGAACTCTGATTCTAGGAGGGGCTTGCTCTTCTCTTACTGGCTTCATTGCAGCTCAGGTACTGATCCCTCAAAATGGATGCCTGAGTGGAGGGGAGGGAAGGGCAAGTGCTTGATAGCTAGGCCCAAACCTGGGAAAAGGCTTACCTGGGCTTGGTGCACTTTGATCTGAATGGCTTGGAATTGCCCCTTGGGTCGTGTGGATTATCGGACCTCTTTCAAGAACATGAGCGTTTTTATCATCTCTGCCATCTCTTCTCTTTAGACGTCAGGGATCTTGGACCCGTTCTTGGAGCAGAGAATTGAGGAACTTCCTCCAGTCCACGGTGGCCCTCCGTATGTTTCTGCTAGTATCAGCGAGGTTCAATATGTCTCATGAATGACTTTCGAGCCTGCTATCCTCTACAGCTGTCTCCAGGCCAGTATTCTCTATTGTAGCAGAACATCTCTCATCAATGTGTTCGCATCTCTCCTCAATCCGTGCAGCCAAGATTTCGGCCAGCTTCTCTTCGTGTCTCCCATAAAGTCGACTTCAACAGGACTGGGCAAGTCTGAAAGGACCTCGGAGCCTCTCCAGTAAGCTGAAGACAGGCAGATCTTCCACTGTCTGCCCTTTCAGGTTCTGGAAAATGACCCGTGAACTCAGGTCTTTGGGCAGCAGCAGTATCTCGAACTGACACAGCTTCCCGGACCAAAGACCTAAGCCAAGCTCCACAGAGGGCGGCAGCCCCTCCATCGCACTGATCCACCCACAGAACTCTGCCCGGTTACCTAGGATCCACCAGCCACAACAAGCCTCGCGGTACACACCAACATTCCACCTGGAATCCAACCGCTAACTGCCATCCCCAATGGCTGCTGCATCTTGTCAGTGTTGGGGGAGGGGCTGCATCCAACGAGAGGTTCCTAAGGTAAATGTGATTCTACCCACTAGCGTCCCATGGGCCTTTCTTCTTCCCTCTTTCCTTTTGTTCAGATCTGTATGCACTGTAGCAACGGAGGGAAGTGTGTCCATTTTCAGTTGAATGTTTCACACGTCTTTAAACTTTCTAACAGTTCACAGTACACAGAGACCCACTAAGGGAAACTATTGTTCCTGTAATATGGGCACACCCGCAATACATAGCCGTCGGTTGATTTCTGCTGAAACACCCGCATTCACGGGACATCTATCCATTTGTTTCAAGGGGGCTGAAATTCCTAGGAATGATACAATCCCCAATGTGCACTTTACTGCCTGTCTCTTTTGATCTTAGTACACTTTTGCGGAGCTACTTTTCCTTGTTATAGGCTTGTGCCATTTCTTCTCGACGTAGTGTAGACTATGGCATTCATTCATCCTGTTGGAAGACTTGCAAGTCTATATCATGGACTAGGAATCCATTGGATTCCAAATCGGCATTTGGGTTAGGTCACGATATGCTCATATGAATCAATATTTACGAATATAAATGCACGCCTCTGATTTCCGAATACAGGTGTGCTGAGTACATTCAAGCCGCGATACTGGGTCGATGCGTACTGAATGATCCTTGACATCACCTTGAGTAATTTCTTTTGAATATTCATGTTACCCTCCCCTTTTTGTGTTGTTTGTTTGTTTGATTCTTTCTTGGTCTGCTTCTCGTTTGCTTTGCAAACACGTCAGGCCATGCATCTCTCCGTTTGCTTCCAACAGAGAGTCATATAAGCTGACTCCCATAAGATAGTGCTTCCAATCCCCTATGATTTCCTGCTTCCCTCTCCCATCTTTAGGGTTTTGATGTCCTCCTTGCCTTCTTCTTGTTTCTTCTTTTCCACTCATGCTCTTCTTGCATTTCCAATAAGGGTTTTCTTCTTTCCATTTCATCTTGCTGCTTATCCCTTCAGGGGAGAATTCTCAACCTTTCTTTTAGGATAAGTTTTGAACTGCTGAATTCTTTTAAGATTTGCAGGTCTGTGGCATTCTCTAGCTCTGCTGTTATTAGAAATGGTGGTCATGTGGCATAGGCTACCCTAGATGGCAGCATTTTGCCATTCAAGCTATGGTCTATGTCCTGGCACTCCTCCCTGTCCTGCAATATTGCTGCTGAGATAGCAGCTGAAACCCCTCTGGAGGTTCTCTTGTGACTATGTTGCTTTCCTCCAGGCGCATTTTAAATCACTGGGATGCTCATGAACTTTGTTGATTTGGACCATACAGCTGCTGCTAAGTCTATTGGGATTCCACCTCTTTTGGACGCTGTGTACCTCCTGAATTCGCCTAGATGATTCTATCTTGGCTTTCAGCAAGTTTCAGTCTGATTTTTCTACACATAACTTTTCAAACATTGTTTGTTTCTTTATCTCTTGCTTTTCCATCTGGGACTCTTTCGAATTTTAGTCTTTCATGCCTTGTCTTCAACCAGGATTCAACAGCAATGTTTTCATTGGTTTGCACTTGCTTTCCTATGTGTTCTTCTGACCGAGGGATTTCTGTTCCCCTGTCTTCAAAGTCATTCACGCGTCCCTCTGCAATAACTCGTCTGATTAGGACGGAATGCTAGCCCTGATATTTTCTCATCCACTGAGTTTTCTGATATTATTTGGCTCGTCTTTAGGCTTTCTCTTCCACTTTTCTGGTATTCTGCCTTTTGTGATTCTGAGACACTGTTGTTCTTCAGTGTTTCCCTCACCTCCTATTTCAATATTGCTCTGGAGAGCGTTTTGCAGTCTAGTTGTCTGAAAGCTTATCTTTAGGGCCTTCAATCTCTTTGGAAGTGAAAATGGTACTTCCTTTTCCTTTTACTGTATTTCTTCATCTCTACTGGTCAGGTAATTTCAGGTATCTAATGTAGACTTCTAGGGCTTGGTTAAGTGAAAACTTTAGACTCTTGGCTCTACACAATTGCATGGGATTTCTGTGAGGACAAATTTTCCTAGACATTGATGCCATGTCCTGTTCCTGTGTGTGCTGTCTGGTCTATCTCCAATTGCTTGTGTTGCCTTTGTTGTGATGAACACCCCATACTATTTCGATTTAGATAACCTCACTTTGATTACGCTTATCTCACAAATCTGAAAGAGCACAGGACACTTCCTCTGGTGGAAATGGAGCTTCTAAAGGTTCTCAGCTCTGCATTCTACTCTCTGTTATTTTGGAGTGTTTCCAGAAGAGCAGAGTGTGAGTGCGCTTGTGCTTTGTAGTGCCACGGGAATGTCCCACTGAAACCAGTTCTTCCAAGAGCTTCTCTGTCTACAGAAACACCAGTGGAAGCATATCTATGGATGTCACACATCAGGGCCTGCTGGAATGATCCCGCAGTCCGAACTTGGTGTCCTCGCTGCCGAACCGTGCCGGTGCCATCCAAAATGTCGCATCCGTTTTGAGAGATAAACTGAAGGAAATCCTTCCTCTTCTCACGCTGTGGTCTTGGACCACACTTCCTTGTCCTCTCATCCTTGTGGCACGGGTGCACGAAGGCAACCACAGAGCTGTTGCACATCCTGTGCTTCAAACCAAACCATAATCAAAGCACAGGTTATGAATGTAGCAGATCCTAAGGCTTTTCATTCTGAATTCAAACCCAAGGCCCCCTGGATCCCTCAGACCCGATGCACAATATCTCTGATTCAGCCCCACACATGCTCTATTGGCCAAATGCCAAATTGGTCTCTGGTCCTGCAGATGCACTGGGTGTGGCCATGGGACATATCGATAATTTCAACTGCGCGCAGCAGGGTGGTTGCCTGCTCATTGGGGTCCCAGGTCGGTTTGCTCTCTTGATAGGACCCACCACATCCCACAACTTACTCCAGATCCATGAGACACAGCGTGTGCCACCATCCGTAGCCCTATCCCTCCCTGAACGCTGCCTCTGCTACCTCAAATTTGGCAGCTCGGAGCTTGGTCTCAGAATCAACTGTGGGGATATTTTGCACTGGATTCTTTGAGTTCTGTCAGCCAAGCATCTGCTGTGCACTCTTCTAACACTCAGCGCATCACCTTCAATCCCATGTCTCCTGTCCGCTTGAGAGTGTGCGTCCAAGTTAAGAGAGTTTCACCTTTACTGCTCCATCAACCGGGCTCAGACCATGCACGGGTATCCATTCCCTGCTTTTCCTTCTCCTGCTTCCAGGTGTTCTGAGGCCTCATCCTGTCTTTGGAAGTAACAGACCTCTCTTCGGCAAGTGTCCTGTGCCAAGGGCTGGGTGAGTGGATGTTTCCATTGCTGTGTTCATGGGAGCGAGTGAGCGCAGGTTGCACTGCTTCTCTGTCAACTGGGCATCGATGAATCAACACTTTCCAGATACATTTCACAGAAATGTGATTTTTTTTTATCTCTTTGTTTCTATACAGCCGTGGTGGGAGGGATTGTCCGAAGACTCCAGTTTTGACATATCTCATTTGCAGTCTTTAAAAATTTATTAGAATTGATATAAATGTTTTGGGAGTTATACGAAAATGAAGTTAGTTTCTGAAACATACTAAATCGACCTAGAAGCCAGACTTGTCAATTTCGGTAACATTTTGTCAGCTCTAAGGAAAACATTGACAGATAGAATGCAAAGTAGCAGTCCGAACTGTTAAAGGGGTCATGTCAACTCTTTACTGTTGAAGCCTCCGAAACCAACAGGAACCATGAAATAACTAATGGAAACATGAAATAACCCCCAAGCTTGGATTCACTTGTGCATTTGGTGCCCTTTACTCCCGAAGAAACCTACTGGTCAATGTTGGCATTTCAAGGTGTAACATCCCTCTCAAGGAAAATACAAGAGGAAACAAACTAAATATATACATTTAGCTTTGAATCCACAGAACCTAGAGGCAATATAGCTATGAGAACCCTGCTGCAGTTATGCTAGGCTACTGAGAACCAGGTGTTCTTCTATCAGTGATGAGAACGCTTAATCATCCGATCATGTTGGCTAAAGCAATTGAATGTAACCAAGTCTGCACCCCCATGATAGATTGCCCCCGGGGATTTGACTCAATAGAAAGACGGTCCACATAAGCTGTGTCTTTCATGTCATTGGCGACTTTTACAGTTCCGTTCACTATCTGACTTCTAATATTTACCTAGACTGTCTTGAAAAACGGAGGCCTAATACAGATTCAAGTTCAGTAAAAGATTCCCCTCACTTACCACACTCCCTTCACCCCAGAGAAGACATCAACCCAGCATTTGCTGAATCTAGCGGAAGGCCATCGTTTCTTTGTGGGAGCTAAGTATTCAATTCCTATCTATTTCATACGAGAGTATTTGACCTTTATGGGGTTCCCTGTTGTTCACAGAGGATGAAGCTAGAGGAACTCTGATTCTAGGAGGGGCTTGCTCTTCTCTTACTGGCTTCATTGCAGCTCAGGTACTGATCCCTCAAAATGGATGCCTGAGTGGAGGGGAGGGAAGAGCAAGTGCTTGATAGCTAGGCCCAAACCTGGGAAAAGGCTTACCTGGGCTTGGTGCACTTTGATCTGAATGGCTTGGAATTGCCCCTTGGGTCGTGTGGATTATCGGACCTCTTTCAAGAACATGAGCGTTTTTATCATCTCTGCCATCTCTTCTCTTTAGACGTCAGGGATCTTGGACCCGTTCTTGGAGCAGAGAATTGAGGAACTTCCTCCAGTCCACGGTGGCCCTCCGTATGTTTCTGCTAGTATCAGCGAGGTTCAATATGTCTCATGAATGCCTTTCGAGCCTGCTATCCTCTACAGCTGTCTCCAGGCCAGTATTCTCTATTGTAGCAGAACATCTCTCATCAGTGTGTTCGCATCTCTCCTCAATCCGTGCAGCCATGTTTTCGGCCAGCTTCTCTTCGTGTCTCCCATAAAGTCGACTTCAACAGGACTGGGCAAGTCTGAAAGGACCTCGGAGCCTCTCCAGTAAGCTGAAGACAGGCAGATCTTCCACTGTCTGCCCTTTCAGGTTCTGGAAACTGACCCGTGAACTCAGGTCTTTGGGCAGCAGCAGTATCTCGAACTGACACAGCTTCCCGGACCAAAGAACTAAGCCAAGCTCCACAGAGGGCGGCAGCCCCTCCATCGCACTGATCCACCCACAGAAGTCTGCCCCGTTTCCTAGGATCCACCAGCCACAACAAGCCTCGCGGTACACACCAACATTCCACCTGGAATCCAACCACTAACTGCCATCCCCAATGGCTGCTGCATCTTGTCAGTGTTGGGGGAGGGGCTGCATCCGACGAGAGGTTCCTAAGGTAAATGTGATTCTACCCACTAGCGTCCCATGGGCCTTTGTTCTTCCCTCTTTCCTTTTGTTCAGATCTGTATGCACTGTAGCAACGGAGGGAAGTGTGTCCATTTTCAGTTGAATGTTTCACACGTCTTTAAACTTTCTAACAGTTCACAGTACACAGAGACCCACTAAGGGAAACTATTGTTCCTGTAATATGGGCACACCCGCAATACATAGCCGTCGGTTGATTTCTGCTGAAACACCCGCATTCACGGGACATCTATCCATTTGTTTCAAGGGGGCTGAAATTCCTAGGAATGATACAATCCCCAATGTGCACTTTGCTGCCTGTCTCTTTTGATCTTAGTACACTTTTGCGGAGCTACTTTTCCTTGTTATAGGCTTGTGCCATTTCTTCTCGACGTAGTGTAGACTATGGCATTCATTCATCCTGTTGGAAGACTTGCAAGTCTATATCACGGACTAGGAATCCATTGGATTCCAAATCGGCATTTGGGTTAGGTCACGATATGCTCATATGAATCAATATTTACGAATATAAATGCACGCCTCTGATTTCCGAATACAGGTTTGCTGAGTACATTCAAGCCGCGATACTGGGTCGATGCGTACTGAATGATCCTTGACATCACCTTAAGTAATTTCTTTTGAATATTCATGT
Source organism: Vicugna pacos (assembly GCF_048564905.1). Classification (NCBI taxonomy): domain Eukaryota; kingdom Metazoa; phylum Chordata; class Mammalia; order Artiodactyla; family Camelidae; genus Vicugna; species Vicugna pacos. The sequence continues at coordinate 90,084,328 of NW_027328741.1, read as the reverse complement.
TACCCTACCCTTTTTGTGTTGTTTGTTTGTTTGATTCTTTCTTGGTCTGCTTCTCGTTTGCTTTGCAAACACGTCAGGCCATGCATCTCTCCGTTTGCTTCCAAGAGAGAGTCATATAAGCTAACTCCCTTAAGATAGTGCTTCCAATCCCCTATGATTTCCTGCTTCCCTCTCCCATCTTTAGGGTTTTGATGTCCTCCTTGCCTTCTTCTTGTTTCTTCTTTTCCTCTCATGCTCTTCTTACATTTCCAATAAGGGTTTTCTTCTTTCCATTTCATCTTGCTGCTTATCCCTTCAGGGGAGAATTCTCAACCTTTCTTTTAGGATAAGTTTCGAACTGCTGAATTCTTTTAAGATTTGCAGGTCTGTGGCTTTCTCTAGCTCTGCTGTTATTAGAAATGGTGGTCATGTGGCATAGGCTACCCTAGATGGCAGCATTTTGCCATTCAAGCTATGGTCTATGTCCTGGCACTCCTCCCTGTCCTGCAATATTGCTGCTGAGATAGCAGCTGAAACCCCTCTGGAGGTTCTCTTGTGACTATGTTGCTTTCCTCCAGGCGCATTTTAAATCACTGGGATGCTCATGAACTTTGTTGATTTGGATCATACAGCTGCTGCTAAGTCTATTGGGATTCCACCTCTTTTGGACGCTGTGTACTTCCTGAATTCGCCTAGATGATTCTATCTTGGCTTTCAGCAAGTTTCAGTCTGATTTTTCTACACATAACTTTTCAAACATTGTTTGTTTCTTTATCTCTTGCTTTTCCATCTGGGACTCTTTCGAATTTTAGTCTTTCATGCCTTGTCTTCAACCAGGATTCAACAGCAATGTTTTCATTGGTTTGCACTTGCTTTCCTATGGGTGCTTCTGACCGAGGGATTTCTGTTCCCCTGTCTTCAAAGTCATTCACGCGTCCCTCTTCAATATCTCGTCTGCTTAGGACGGAATGTTAGCCCTGATATTTTCTCATCCACTGAGTTTCTGAGATTATTTGGCTCGTCTTTAGGCTTTCTCTTCCACTTTTCTGGTATTCTGCTTTTTGTGATTCTGAGACACTGTTATTCTTCAGTGTTTTCCTCACCTCCAATTTCAATACTTGCTCTGGAGAGCGTTTTGCAGTCTAGTTGTCTGAAAGCTTATCTTTATGGCCTTCAACCTCTTTGGAACTGAAAATGGTACTTCCTTTTCCTTTTACTGTATTTCTTCATCTCTACTGGTCAGGTAATTTCAGGTATCTAATGTAGACTTCTAGGGCTTGGTTAAGTGAAAACTTTAGACTCTTGGCTCTACACAATTGCATGGGATTTCTGTGAGGACAAATATTCCTAGACATTGATGCCATGTCCTGTTCCTGTGTGTGTTGTCTGGTCTATCTCGAATTGCTGGTGTTGCCTTTGTTGTGATGGACCCCCCATACTATTTCGATTAGGATAACCTCATTTTGATTACGCTTATCTCACAAATCTGAAAGAGCACAGGACACTTCCTCTGGTGGAAATGGAGCTTCTAAAGGTTCTCAGCTCTTCATTCTACTCTCTGTTATTTTGGAGTGTTTCCAGAAGAGCATAGTGTGAGTGCGCTTGTGCTTTGTAGTGCCACGGGAATGTCCCACTGAAACCAGTTCTTCCAAGAGCTTCTCTGTCTACAGAAACACCAGTGGAAGCATATCTATGGATGTCACACATCAGGGCCTGCTGGAATGATCCCGCAGCCCGAACTTGGTGTCCTCGCTGCCGAACCGTGCCGGTGCCATCCAAAATGTCGCATCCGCTTTTGAGAGATAAACTGAAGGAAATCCTTCGTCTTCTCACGCTGTGGTCTTGGACCACACTTCCTTGTCCTCTCATCCTTGTGGCACGGGTGCACGAAGGCAACTACAGAGCTGTTGCACATCCTGTGCCTCAAACCAAACAATAATCACAGCCCAGGTTATGAATGTAGCAGATCCTAAGGCTTTTCATTCTGAATTCAAACCCAAGGCCCCCTGGATCCCTCAGACCCGATGCACAATATCTCTGATTCAGCCCCACACATGCTCTATTGGCCAAATGCCAAATTGGTCTCTGGTCCTGCAGATGCACTGGGTGTGGCCATGGGACATATCGATAATTTCAACTGCGCGCGCCAGGGTGGTTGCTTGCTCATTGGGGTCCCAGGTCGGTTTGCTCTCTTGATAGGACCCACCACATCCCACAACACACTCCAGATCCCTGAGACTCAGCGTGTGCCATCATCCGTAGCCCTATCCCTCCCTGAACGCTGCCTCTGCTACCTCAAATTTGGCAGCTCGGAGCTTGGTCTCAGAATCAACTGTGGGGATATTTTGCACTGGATTCTTTGAGTTCTGTCAGCCAAGCATCTGCTGTGCACTCTTCTAACACTCAGCGCATCACCTTCAATCCCATGTCTCCTGTCCGCTTGAGAGTGTGCGTCCAAGTTAAAGAGAGTTTCACCTTTACTGCTCCATCAACAGGGCTCACTGGTATCCATTCCCTGCTTTTCCTTCTCCTGCTTCCAGGTGTTCTGAGGCCTCATCCTGTCTTTGGAAGTAACAGACCTCTCTTCGGCAAGTGTCCTGTGCCAAGGGCTGGGTGAGTGGATGTTTCCATTGCTGTGTTCATGGGAGCGAGTGAGCGCAGGTTGCACTGCTTCTCTGTCAACTGGGCATCGATGAATCAACACTTTCCAGATACATTTCACAGAAATGTGATTTTTTTTTATCTCTTTGTTTCTATACAGCCGTGGTGGGAGGGATTGTCCGAAGACTCCAGTTTTGACATATCTCATTTGCAGTCTTTAAAAATTTATTAGAATTGATATAAATGTTTTGGGAGTTATACGAAAATGAAGTTAGTTTCTGAAACATACTAAATCGACCTAGAAGCCAGACTTGTCAATTTCGGTAACATTTTGTCATCTCTAAGGAAAACATAGACAGATAGAATGCAAAGTAGCAGTCCGAACTGTTAAAGGGGTCATGTCAACTCTTTATTGTTGAAGCCTCCGAAACCAACAGGAACCATGAAATAACTAATGGAAACATGAAATAACCCCCAAGCTTGGATTCACTTGTGCATGTGGTGACCTTTACTCCCGAAGAAACCTACTGGTCAATGTTGGCATTTCAAGGTGTAACATCCCTCTCAAGGAAAATACAAGAGGAAACAAACTAAATATATACATTTAGCTTTGAATCCACAGAACCTAGAGGCAATATAGCTATGAGAACCCTGCTGCAGTTATGCTGGGCTACTGAGAACCAGGTGTTCTTCTATCAGTGATGAGAACGCTTAATCATCCGATCATGTTGGCTAAAGCAATTGAATGTAACCAAGTCTGCACCCCCATGATAGATTGCCCCCGGGGATTTGACTCAATAGAAAGACGGTCCACATAAGCTGTGTCTTTCATGTCATTGGCGACTTTTACAGTTCCGTTCACTATCTGACTTCTAATATTTACCTAGACTGTCTTGAAAAACGGAGGCCTAATACAGATTCAAGTTCAGTCAAAGATTCCCCTCACTTACCACACTCCCTTCACCCCAGAGAAGACATCAACCCAGCATTTGCTGAATCTAGCGGAAGGCCATCGTTTCTTTGTGGGAGCTAAGTATTCAATTCCTATCTATTTCATACGAGAGTATTTGACCTTTATGGGGTTCCCTGTTGTTCACAGAGGATGAAGCTAGAGGAACTCTGATTCTAGGAGGGGCTTGCTCTTCTCTTACTGGCTTCATTGCAGCTCAGGTACTGATCCCTCAAAATGGATGCCTGAGTGGAGGGGAGGGAAGAGCAAGTGCTTGATAGCTAGGCCCAAACCTGGGAAAAGGCTTACCTGGGCTTGGTGCACTTTGATCTGAATGGCTTGGAATTGCCCCTTGGGTCGTGTGGATTATCGGACCTCTTTCAAGAACATGAGCGTTTTTATCATCTCTGCCATCTCTTCTCTTTAGACGTCAGGGATCTTGGACCCGTTCTTGGAGCAGAGAATTGAGGAACTTCCTCCAGTCCACGGTGGCCCTCCGTATGTTTCTGCTAGTATCAGCGAGGTTCAATATGTCTCATGAATGCCTTTCGAGCCTGCTATCCTCTACAGCTGTCTCCAGGCCAGTATTCTCTATTGTAGCAGAACATCTCTCATCAGTGTGTTCGCATCTCTCCTCAATCCGTGCAGCCATGTTTTCGGCCAGCTTCTCTTCGTGTCTCCCATAAAGTCGACTTCAACAGGACTGGGCAAGTCTGAAAGGACCTCGGAGCCTATCCAGTAAGCTGAAGACAGGCAGATCTTCCACTGTCTGCCCTTTCAGGTTCTGGAAACTGACCCGTGAACTCAGGTCTTTGGGCAGCAGCAGTATCTCGAACTGACACAGCTTCCCGGACCAAAGAACTAAGCCAAGCTCCACAGAGGGCGGCAGCCCCTCCATCGCACTGATCCACCCACAGAAGTTTGCCCCGTTTCCTAGGATCCACCAGCCACAACAAGCCTCGCGGTACACACCAACATTCCACCTGGAATCCAACCGCTAACTGCCATCCCCAATGGCTGCTGCATCTTGTCAGTGTTGGGGGAGGGGCTGCATCCGACGAGAGGTTCCTAAGGTAAATGTGATTCTACCCACTAGCGTCCCATGGGCCTTTGTTCTTCCCTCTTTCCTTTTGTTCAGATCTGTATGCACTGTAGCAACGGAGGGAAGTGTGTCCATTTTCAGTTGAATGTTTCACACGTCTTTAAACTTTCTAACAGTTCACAGTACACAGAGACCCACTAAGGGAAACTATTGTTCCTGTAATATGGGCACACCCGCAATACATAGCCGTCGGTTGATTTCTGCTGAAACACCCGCATTCACGGGACATCTATCCATTTGTTTCAAGGGGGCTGAAATTCCTAGGAATGATACAATCCCCAATGTGCACTTTGCTGCCTGTCTCTTTTGATCTTAGTACACTTTTGCGGAGCTACTTTTCCTTGTTATAGGCTTGTGCCATTTCTTCTCGACGTAGTGTAGACTATGGCATTCATTCATCCTGTTGGAAGACTTGCAAGTCTATATCACGGACTAGGAATCCATTGGATTCCAAATCGGCATTTGGGTTAGGTCACGATATGCTCATATGAATCAATATTTACGAATATAAATGCACGCCTCTGATTTCCGAATACAGGTTTGCTGAGTACATTCAAGCCGCGATACTGGGTCGATGCGTACTGAATGATCCTTGACATCACCTTAAGTAATTTCTTTTGAATATTCATGTTACCCTACCCTTTTTGTGTTGTTTGTTTGTTTGATTCTTTCTTGGTCTGCTTCTCGTTTGCTTTGCAAACACGTCAGGCCATGCATCTCTCCGTTTGCTTCCAAGAGAGAGTCATATAAGCTAACTCCCTTAAGATAGTGCTTCCAATCCCTTATGATTTCCTGCTTCCCTCTCCCATCTTTAGGGTTTTGATGTCCTCCTTGCCTTCTTCTTGTTTCTTCTTTTCCTCTCATGCTCTTCTTACATTTCCAATAAGGGTTTTCTTCTTTCCATTTCATCTTGCTGCTTATCCCTTCAGGGGAGAATTCTCAACCTTTCTTTTAGGATAAGTTTCGAACTGCTGAATTCTTTTAAGATTTGCAGGTCTGTGGCTTTCTCTAGCTCTGCTGTTATTAGAAATGGTGGTCATGTGGCATAGGCTACCCTAGATGGCAGCATTTTGCCATTCAAGCTATGGTCTATGTCCTGGCACTCCTCCCTGTCCTGCAATATTGCTGCTGAGATAGCAGCTGAAACCCCTCTGGAGGTTCTCTTGTGACTATGTTGCTTTCCTCCAGGCGCATTTTAAATCACTGGGATGCTCATGAACTTTGTTGATTTGGATCATACAGCTGCTGCTAAGTCTATTGGGATTCCACCTCTTTTGGACGCTGTGTACTTCCTGAATTCGCCTAGATGATTCTATCTTGGCTTTCAGCAAGTTTCAGTCTGATTTTTCTACACATAACTTTTCAAACATTGTTTGTTTCTTTATCTCTTGCTTTTCCATCTGGGACTCTTTCGAATTTTAGTCTTTCATGCCTTGTCTTCAACCAGGATTCAACAGCAATGTTTTCATTGGTTTGCACTTGCTTTCCTATGGGTGCTTCTGACCGAGGGATTTCTGTTCCCCTGTCTTCAAAGTCATTCACGCGTCCCTCTTCAATATCTCGTCTGCTTAGGACGGAATGTTAGCCCTGATATTTTCTCATCCACTGAGTTTTCTGAGATTATTTGGCTCGTCTTTAGGCTTTCTCTTCCCCTTTTCTGGTATTCTGCCTTTTGTGATTCTGAGACACTGTTATTCTTCAGTGTTTTCCTCAACTCCAATTTCAATACTTGCTCTGGAGAGCGTTTTGCAGTCTAGTTGTCTGAAAGCTTATCTTTATGGCCTTCAACCTCTTTGGAACTGAAAATGGTACTTCCTTTTCCTTTTACTGTATTTCTTCATCTCTACTGGTCAGGTAATTTCAGGTATCTAATGTAGACTTCTAGGGCTTGGTTAAGTGAAAACTTTAGACTCTTGGCTCTACACAATTGCATGGGATTTCTGTGAGGACAAATATTCCTAGACATTGATGCCATGTCCTGTTCCTGTGTGTGTTGTCTGGTCTATCTCGAATTGCTGGTGTTGCCTTTGTTGTGATGAACCCCCCATACTATTTCGATTAGGATAACCTCATTTTGATTACGCTTATCTCACAAATCTGAAAGAGCACAGGACACTTCCTCTGGTGGAAATGGAGCTTCTAAAGGTTCTCAGCTCTGCATTCTACTCTCTGTTATTTTGGAGTGTTTCCAGAAGAGCATAGTGTGAGTGCGCTTGTGCTTTGTAGTGCCACGGGAATGTCCCACTGAAACCAGTTCTTCCAAGAGCTTCTCTGTCTACAGAAACACCAGTGGAAGCATATCTATGGATGTCACACATCAGGGCCTGCTGGAATGATCCCGCAGCCCGAACTTGGTGTCCTCGCTGCCGAACCGTGCCGGTGCCATCCAAAATGTCGCATCCGCTTTTGAGAGATAAACTGAAGGAAATCCTTCGTCTTCTCACGCTGTGGTCTTGGACCACACTTCCTTGTCCTCTCATCCTTGTGGCACGGGTGCACGAAGGCAACTACAGAGCTGTTGCACATCCTGTGCCTCAAACCAAACCATAATCACAGCCCAGGTTATGAATGTAGCAGATCCTAAGGCTTTTCATTCTGAATTCAAACCCAAGGCCCCCTGGATCCCTCAGACCCGATGCACAATATCTCTGATTCAGCCCCACACATGCTCTATTGGCAAAATGCCAAATTGGTCTCTGGTCCTGCAGATGCACTGGGTGTGGCCATGGGACATATCGATAATTTCAACTGCGCGCGCCAGGGTGGTTGCTTGCTCATTGGGGTCCCAGGTCGGTTTGCTCTCTTGATAGGACCCACCACATCCCACAACACACTCCAGATCCCTGAGACTCAGCGTGTGCCATCATCCGTAGCCCTATCCCTCCCTGAACGCTGCCTCTGCTACCTCAAATTTGGCAGCTCGGAGCTTGGTCTCAGAATCAACTGTGGGGATATTTTGCACTGGATTCTTTGAGTTCTGTCAGCCAAGCATCTGCTGTGCACTCTTCTAACACTCAGCGCATCACCTTCAATCCCATGTCTCCTGTCCGCTTGAGAGTGTGCGTCCAAGTTAAAGAGAGTTTCACCTTTACTGCTCCATCAACAGGGCTCACTGGTATCCATTCCCTGCTTTTCCTTCTCCTGCTTCCAGGTGTTCTGAGGCCTCATCCTGTCTTTGGAAGTAACAGACCTCTCTTCGGCAAGTGTCCTGTGCCAAGGGCTGGGTGAGTGGATGTTTCCATTGCTGTGTTCATGGGAGCGAGTGAGCGCAGGTTGCACTGCTTCTCTGTCAACTGGGCATCGATGAATCAACACTTTCCAGATACATTTCACAGAAATGTGATTTTTTTTTATCTCTTGGTTTCTATACAGCCGTGGTGGGAGGGATTGTCCGAAGACTCCAGTTTTGACATTGTGTTGATATCTCATTTGCAGTCTTTAAAAATTTAATAGAATTGATATAAATGTTTTGGGAGTTATACGAAAATGAAGTTAGTTTCTGAAACATACTAAATCGACCTAGAAGCCAGACTTGTCAATTTCGGTAACATTTTGTCAGCTCTAAGGAAAACATAGACAGATAGAATGCAAAGTAGCAGTCCGAACTGTTAAAGGGGTCATGTCAACTCTTTACTGTTGAAGCCTCCGAAACCAACAGGAACCATGAAATAACTAATGGAAACATGAAATAACCCCGAAGCTTGGATTCACTTGTGCATGTGGTGCCCTTTACTCCCGATGACACCTACTGGTCAATGTTGGCATTTCAAGGTGTAACATCCCTCTCAAGGAAAATACAAGAGGAAACGAACTAAATATATACATTTAGCTTTGAATCCAAAGAAACTAGAGGCATTATAGCTATGAGAACCCTGCTGCAGCTATGCTAGGCTACTGAGAACCAGGTGTTCTTCTATCAGTGATGAGAACGCTTAATCATCCGATCATGTTGGCTAAAGCACTTGAATGCAACCAAGTCTGCACCCCCATGATAGATTGCCCCCGGGGGCTTGACTCAATTGAAAGACGGTCCACATAAGCTGTGTCTTTCATGTCATTGGCGACTTTTACAGTTCCGTTCACTATCTGACTTCTAATATTTACCTAGACTGTCTTGAAAAACGGAGGCCTAATACAGATTCAAGTTCAGTCAAAGATTCCCCTCACTTACCACACTCCCTTCACCCCAGAGAAGACATCAACCCAGCATTTGCTGAATCTAGCGGAAGGCCATCGTTTCTTTGTGGGAGCTAAGTATTCAATTCCTATCTATTTCATACGAGAGTATTTGACCTTTATGGGGTTCCCTGTTGTTCACAGAGGATGAAGCTAGAGGAACTCTGATTCTAGGAGGGGCTTGCTCTTCTCTTACTGGCTTCATTGCAGCTCAGGTACTGATCCCTCAAAATGGATGCCTGAGTGGAGGGGAGGGAAGAGCAAGTGCTTGATAGCTAGGCCCAAACCTGGGAAAAGGCTTACCTGGGCTTGGTGCACTTTGATCTGAATGGCTTGGAATTGCCCCTTGGGTCGTGTGGATTATCGGACCTCTTTCAAGAACATGAGCGTTTTTATCATCTCTGCCATCTCTTCTCTTTAGACGTCAGGGATCTTGGACCCGTTCTTGGAGCAGAGAATTGAGGAACTTCCTCCAGTCCACGGTGGCCCTCCGTATGTTTCTGCTAGTATCAGCGAGGTTCAATATGTCTCATGAATGCCTTTCGAGCCTGCTATCCTCTACAGCTGTCTCCAGGCCAGTATTCTCTATTGTAGCAGAACATCTCTCATCAGTGTGTTCGCATCTCTCCTCAATCCGTGCAGCCATGTTTTCGGCCAGCTTCTCTTCGTGTCTCCCATAAAGTCGACTTCAACAGGACTGGGCAAGTCTGAAAGGACCTCGGAGCCTATCCAGTAAGCTGAAGACAGGCAGATCTTCCACTGTCTGCCCTTTCAGGTTCTGGAAACTGACCCGTGAACTCAGGTCTTTGGGCAGCAGCAGTATCTCGAACTGACACAGCTTCCCGGACCAAAGAACTAAGCCAAGCTCCACAGAGGGCGGCAGCCCCTCCATCGCACTGATCCACCCACAGAAGTTTGCCCCGTTTCCTAGGATCCACCAGCCACAACAAGCCTCGCGGTACACACCAACATTCCACCTGGAATCCAACCGCTAACTGCCATCCCCAATGGCTGCTGCATCTTGTCAGTGTTGGGGGAGGGGCTGCATCCGACGAGAGGTTCCTAAGGTAAATGTGATTCTACCCACTAGCGTCCCATGGGCCTTTGTTCTTCCCTCTTTCCTTTTGTTCAGATCTGTATGCACTGTAGCAACGGAGGGAAGTGTGTCCATTTTCAGTTGAATGTTTCACACGTCTTTAAACTTTCTAACAGTTCACAGTACACAGAGACCCACTAAGGGAAACTATTGTTCCTGTAATATGGGCACACCCGCAATACATAGCCGTCGGTTGATTTCTGCTGAAACACCCGCATTCACGGGACATCTATCCATTTGTTTCAAGGGGGCTGAAATTCCTAGGAATGATACAATCCCCAATGTGCACTTTGCTGCCTGTCTCTTTTGATCTTAGTACACTTTTGCGGAGCTACTTTTCCTTGTTATAGGCTTGTGCCATTTCTTCTCGACGTAGTGTAGACTATGGCATTCATTCATCCTGTTGGAAGACTTGCAAGTCTATATCACGGACTAGGAATCCATTGGATTCCAAATCGGCATTTGGGTTAGGTCACGATATGCTCATATGAATCAATATTTACGAATATAAATGCACGCCTCTGATTTCCGAATACAGGTTTGCTGAGTACATTCAAGCCGCGATACTGGGTCGATGCGTACTGAATGATCCTTGACATCACCTTAAGTAATTTCTTTTGAATATTCATGTTACCCTACCCTTTTTGTGTTGTTTGTTTGTTTGATTCTTTCTTGGTCTGCTTCTCGTTTGCTTTGCAAACACGTCAGGCCATGCATCTCTCCGTTTGCTTCCAAGAGAGAGTCATATAAGCTAACTCCCTTAAGATAGTGCTTCCAATCCCCTATGATTTCCTGCTTCCCTCTCCCATCTTTAGGGTTTTGATGTCCTCCTTGCCTTCTTCTTGTTTCTTCTTTTCCTCTCATGCTCTTCTTACATTTCCAATAAGGGTTTTCTTCTTTCCATTTCATCTTGCTGCTTATCCCTTCAGGGGAGAATTCTCAACCTTTCTTTTAGGATAAGTTTCGAACTGCTGAATTCTTTTAAGATTTGCAGGTCTGTGGCTTTCTCTAGCTCTGCTGTTATTAGAAATGGTGGTCATGTGGCATAGGCTACCCTAGATGGCAGCATTTTGCCATTCAAGCTATGGTCTATGTCCTGGCACTCCTCCCTGTCCTGCAATATTGCTGCTGAGATAGCAGCTGAAACCCCTCTGGAGGTTCTCTTGTGACTATGTTGCTTTCCTCCAGGCGCATTTTAAATCACTGGGATGCTCATGAACTTTGTTGATTTGGATCATACAGCTGCTGCTAAGTCTATTGGGATTCCACCTCTTTTGGACGCTGTGTACTTCCTGAATTCGCCTAGATGATTCTATCTTGGCTTTCAGCAAGTTTCAGTCTGATTTTTCTACACATAACTTTTAAAACATTGTTTGTTCCTTTATCTCTTGCTTTTCCATCTGGGACTCTTTCGAATTTTAGTCTTTCATGCCTTGTCTTCAACCAGGATTCAACAGCAATGTTTTCATTGGTTTGCACTTGCTTTCCTATGTGTGCTTCTGACCGAGGGATTTCTGTTCCCCTGTCTTCAAAGTCATTCACGCGTCCCTCTGCAAAATCTCGTCTGCTTAGGACGGAATGTTAGCCCTGATATTTTCTCATCCACTGAGTTTTCTGAGATTATTTGGCTCGTCTTTAGGCTTTCTCTTCCCCTTTTCTGGTATTCTGCCTTTTGTGATTCTGAGACACTGTTATTCTTCAGTGTTTTCCTCACCTCCAATTTCAATACTTGCTCTGGAGAGCGTTTTGCAGTCTAGTTGTCTGAAAGCTTATCTTTATGGCCTTCAACCTCTTTGGAACTGAAAATGGTACTTCCTTTTCCTTTTACTGTATTTCTTCATCTCTACTGGTCAGGTAATTTCAGGTATCTAATGTAGACTTCCAGGGCTTGGTTAAGTGAAAACTTTAGACTCTTGGCTCTACACAATTGCATGGGATTTCTGTGAGGACAAATATTCCTAGACATTAATGCCATGTCCTGTTCCTGTGTGTGTTGTCTGGTCTAACTCGAATTGCTGGTGTTGCCTTTGTTGTGATGAACCCCCCATACTATTTCGATTAGGATAACCTCATTTTGATTACGCTTATCTCACAAATCTGAAAGAGCACAGGACACTTCCTCTGGTGGAAATGGAGCTTCTAAAGGTTCTCAGCTCTTCATTCTACTCTCTGTTATTTTGGAGTGTTTCCAGAAGAGCATAGTGTGAGTGCGCTTGTGCTTTGTAGTGCCACGGGAATGTCCCACTGAAACCAGTTCTTCCAAGAGCTTCTCTGTCTACAGAAACACCAGTGGAAGCATATCTATGGATGTCACACATCAGGGCCTGCTGGAATGATCCCGCAGCCCGAACTTGGTGTCCTCGCTGCCGAACCGTGCCGGTGCCATCCAAAATGTCGCATCCGCTTTTGAGAGATAAACTGAAGGAAATCCTTCGTCTTCTCACGCTGTGGTCTTGGACCACACTTCCTTGTCCTCTCATCCTTGTGGCACGGGTGCACGAAGGCAACTACAGAGCTGTTGCACATCCTGTGCCTCAAACCAAACCATAATCACAGCCCAGGTTATGAATGTAGCAGATCCTAAGGCTTTTCATTCTGAATTCAAACCCAAGGCCCCCTGGATCCCTCAGACCCGATGCACAATATCTCTGATTCAGCCCCACACATGCTCTATTGGCAAAATGCCAAATTGGTCTCTGGTCCTGCAGATGCACTGGGTGTGGCCATGGGACATATCGATAATTTCCACTGCGCGCGCCAGGGTGGTTGCTTGCTCATTGGGGTCCCAGGTCGGTTTGCTCTCTTGATAGGACCCACCACATCCCACAACACACTCCAGATCCCTGAGACTCAGCGTGTGCCATCATCCGTAGCCCTATCCCTCCCTGAACGCTGCCTCTGCTACCTCAAATTTGGCAGCTCGGAGCTTGGTCTCAGAATCAACTGTGGGGATATTTTGCACTGGATTCTTTGAGTTCTGTCAGCCAAGCATCTGCTGTGCACTCTTCTAACACTCAGCGCATCACCTTCAATCCCATGTCTCCTGTCCGCTTGAGAGTGTGCGTCCAAGTTAAAGAGAGTTTCACCTTTACTGCTCCATCAACAGGGCTCACTGGTATCCATTCCCTGCTTTTCCTTCTCCTGCTTCCAGGTGTTCTGAGGCCTCATCCTGTCTTTGGAAGTAACAGACCTCTCTTCGGCAAGTGTCCTGTGCCAAGGGCTGGGTGAGTGGATGTTTCCATTGCTGTGTTCATGGGAGCGAGTGAGCGCAGGTTGCACTGCTTCTCTGTCAACTGGGCATCGATGAATCAACACTTTCCAGATACATTTCACAGAAATGTGATTTTTTTTTATCTCTTGGTTTCTATACAGCCGTGGTGGGAGGGATTGTCCGAAGACTCCAGTTTTGACATTGTGTTGATATCTCATTTGCAGTCTTTAAAAATTTAATAGAATTGATATAAATGTTTTGGGAGTTATACGAAAATGAAGTTAGTTTCTGAAACATACTAAATCGACCTAGAAGCCAGACTTGTCAATTTCGGTAACATTTTGTCAGCTCTAAGGAAAACATAGACAGATAGAATGCAAAGTAGCAGTCCGAACTGTTAAAGGGGTCATGTCAACTCTTTACTGTTGAAGCCTCCGAAACCAACAGGAACCATGAAATAACTAATGGAAACATGAAATAACCCCGAAGCTTGGATTCACTTGTGCATGTGGTGCCCTTTACTCCCGATGACACCTACTGGTCAATGTTGGCATTTCAAGGTGTAACATCCCTCTCAAGGAAAATACAAGAGGAAACGAACTAAATATATACATTTAGCTTTGAATCCAAAGAAACTAGAGGCATTATAGCTATGAGAACCCTGCTGCAGCTATGCTAGGCTACTGAGAACCAGGTGTTCTTCTATCAGTGATGAGAACGCTTAATCATCCGATCATGTTGGCTAAAGCACTTGAATGCAACCAAGTCTGCACCCCCATGATAGATTGCCCCCGGGGGCTTGACTCAATTGAAAGACGGTCCACATAAGCTGTGTCTTTCATGTCATTGGCGACTTTTACAGTTCCGTTCACTATCTGACTTCTAATATTTACCTAGACTGTCTTGAAAAACGGAGGCCTAATACAGATTCAAGTTCAGTCAAAGATTCCCCTCACTTACCACACTCCCTTCACCCCAGAGAAGACATCAACCCAGCATTTGCTGAATCTAGCGGAAGGCCATCGTTTCTTTGTGGGAGCTAAGTATTCAATTCCTATCTATTTCATACGAGAGTATTTGACCTTTATGGGGTTCCCTGTTGTTCACAGAGGATGAAGCTAGAGGAACTCTGATTCTAGGAGGGGCTTGCTCTTCTCTTACTGGCTTCATTGCAGCTCAGGTACTGATCCCTCAAAATGGATGCCTGAGTGGAGGGGAGGGAAGAGCAAGTGCTTGATAGCTAGGCCCAAACCTGGGAAAAGGCTTACCTGGGCTTGGTGCACTTTGATCTGAATGGCTTGGAATTGCCCCTTGGGTCGTGTGGATTATCGGACCTCTTTCAAGAACATGAGCGTTTTTATCATCTCTGCCATCTCTTCTCTTTAGACGTCAGGGATCTTGGACCCGTTCTTGGAGCAGAGAATTGAGGAACTTCCTCCAGTCCACGGTGGCCCTCCGTATGTTTCTGCTAGTATCAGCGAGGTTCAATATGTCTCATGAATGCCTTTCGAGCCTGCTATCCTCTACAGCTGTCTCCAGGCCAGTATTCTCTATTGTAGCAGAACATCTCTCATCAGTGTGTTCGCATCTCTCCTCAATCCGTGCAGCCATGTTTTCGGCCAGCTTCTCTTCGTGTCTCCCATAAAGTCGACTTCAACAGGACTGGGCAAGTCTGAAAGGACCTCGGAGCCTCTCCAGTAAGCTGAAGACAGGCAGATCTTCCACTGTCTGCCCTTTCAGGTTCTGGAAACTGACCCGTGAACTCAGGTCTTTGGGCAGCAGCAGTATCTCGAACTGACACAGCTTCCCGGACCAAAGAACTAAGCCAAGCTCCACAGAGGGCGGCAGCCCCTCCATCGCACTGATCCACCCACAGAAGTTTGCCCCGTTTCCTAGGATCCACCAGCCACAACAAGCCTCGCGGTACACACCAACATTCCACCTGGAATCCAACCGCTAACTGCCATCCCCAATGGCTGCTGCATCTTGTCAGTGTTGGGGGAGGGGCTGCATCCGACGAGAGGTTCCTAAGGTAAATGTGATTCTACCCACTAGCGTCCCATGGGCCTTTGTTCTTCCCTCTTTCCTTTTGTTCAGATCTGTATGCACTGTAGCAACGGAGGGAAGTGTGTCCATTTTCAGTTGAATGTTTCACACGTCTTTAAACTTTCTAACAGTTCACAGTACACAGAGACCCACTAAGGGAAACTATTGTTCCTGTAATATGGGCACACCCGCAATACATAGCCGTCGGTTGATTTCTGCTGAAACACCCGCATTCACGGGACATCTATCCATTTGTTTCAAGGGGGCTGAAATTCCTAGGAATGATACAATCCCCAATGTGCACTTTGCTGCCTGTCTCTTTTGATCTTAGTACACTTTTGCGGAGCTACTTTTCCTTGTTATAGGCTTGTGCCATTTCTTCTCGACGTAGTGTAGACTATGGCATTCATTCATCCTGTTGGAAGACTTGCAAGTCTATATCACGGACTAGGAATCCATTGGATTCCAAATCGGCATTTGGGTTAGGTCACGATATGCTCATATGAATCAATATTTACGAATATAAATGCACGCCTCTGATTTCCGAATACAGGTTTGCTGAGTACATTCAAGCCGCGATACTGGGTCGATGCGTACTGAATGATCCTTGACATCACCTTAAGTAATTTCTTTTGAATATTCATGTTACCCTACCCTTTTTGTGTTGTTTGTTTGTTTGATTCTTTCTTGGTCTGCTTCTCGTTTGCTTTGCAAACACGTCAGGCCATGCATCTCTCCTTTTGCTTCCAAGAGAGAGTCATATAAGCTAACTCCCTTAAGATAGTGCTTCCAATCCCCTATGATTTCCTGCTTCCCTCTCCCATCTTTAGGGTTTTGATGTCCTCCTTGCCTTCTTCTTGTTTCTTCTTTTCCACTCATGCTCTTCTTGCATTTCCAATAAGGGTTTTCTTCTTTCCATTTCATCTTGCTGCTTATCCCTTCAGGGGAGAATTCTCAACCTTTCTTTTAGGATAAGTTTCGAACTGCTGAATTCTTTTAAGATTTGCAGGTCTGTGGCTTTCTCTAGCTCTGCTGTTATTAGAAATGGTGGTCATGTGGCATAGGCTACCCTAGATGGCAGCATTTTGCCATTCAAGCTATGGTCTATGTCCTGGCACTCCTCCCTGTCCTGCAATATTGCTGCTGAGATAGCAGCTGAAACCCCTCTGGAGGTTCTCTTGTGACTATGTTGCTTTCCTCCAGGCGCATTTTAAATCACTGGGATGCTCATGAACTTTGTTGATTTGGATCATACAGCTGCTGCTAAGTCTATTGGGATTCCACCTCTTTTGGACGCTGTGTACTTCCTGAATTCGCCTAGATGATTCTATCTTGGCTTTCAGCAAGTTTCAGTCTGATTTTTCTACACATAACTTTTCAAACATTGTTTGTTTCTTTATCTCTTGCTTTTCCATCTGGGACTCTTTCGAATTTTAGTCTTTCATGCCTTGTCTTCAACCAGGATTCAACAGCAATGTTTTCATTGGTTTGCACTTGCTTTCCTATGGGTGCTTCTGACCGAGGGATTTCTGTTCCCCTGTCTTCAAAGTCATTCACGCGTCCCTCTTCAATATCTCGTCTGCTTAGGACGGAATGTTAGCCCTGATATTTTCTCATCCACTGAGTTTTCTGAGATTATTTGGCTCGTCTTTAGGCTTTCTCTTCCCCTTTTCTGGTATTCTGCCTTTTGTGATTCTGAGACACTGTTATTCTTCAGTGTTTTCCTCAACTCCAATTTCAATACTTGCTCTGGAGAGCGTTTTGCAGTCTAGTTGTCTGAAAGCTTATCTTTATGGCCTTCAACCTCTTTGGAACTGAAAATGGTACTTCCTTTTCCTTTTACTGTATTTCTTCATCTCTACTGGTCAGGTAATTTCAGGTATCTAATGTAGACTTCTAGGGCTTGGTTAAGTGAAAACTTTAGACTCTTGGCTCTACACAATTGCATGGGATTTCTGTGAGGACAAATATTCCTAGACATTGATGCCATGTCCTGTTCCTGTGTGTGTTGTCTGGTCTATCTCGAATTGCTGGTGTTGCCTTTGTTGTGATGAACCCCCCATACTATTTCGATTAGGATAACCTCATTTTGATTACGCTTATCTCACAAATCTGAAAGAGCACAGGACACTTCCTCTGGTGGAAATGGAGCTTCTAAAGGTTCTCAGCTCTTCATTCTACTCTCTGTTATTTTGGAGTGTTTCCAGAAGAGCATAGTGTGAGTGCGCTTGTGCTTTGTAGTGCCACGGGAATGTCCCACTGAAACCAGTTCTTCCAAGAGCTTCTCTGTCTACAGAAACACCAGTGGAAGCATATCTATGGATGTCACACATCAGGGCCTGCTGGAATGATCCCGCAGCCCGAACTTGGTGTCCTCGCTGCCGAACCGTGCCGGTGCCATCCAAAATGTCGCATCCGCTTTTGAGAGATAAACTGAAGGAAATCCTTCGTCTTCTCACGCTGTGGTCTTGGACCACACTTCCTTGTCCTCTCATCCTTGTGGCACGGGTGCACGAAGGCAACTACAGAGCTGTTGCACATCCTGTGCCTCAAACCAAACCATAATCACAGCCCAGGTTATGAATGTAGCAGATCCTAAGGCTTTTCATTCTGAATTCAAACCCAAGGCCCCCTGGATCCCTCAGACCCGATGCACAATATCTCTGATTCAGCCCCACACATGCTCTATTGGCAAAATGCCAAATTGGTCTCTGGTCCTGCAGATGCACTGGGTGTGGCCATGGGACATATCGATAATTTCAACTGCGCGCGCCAGGGTGGTTGCTTGCTCATTGGGGTCCCAGGTCGGTTTGCTCTCTTGATAGGACCCACCACATCCCACAACACACTCCAGATCCCTGAGACTCAGCGTGTGCCATCATCCGTAGCCCTATCCCTCCCTGAACGCTGCCTCTGCTACCTCAAATTTGGCAGCTCGGAGCTTGGTCTCAGAATCAACTGTGGGGATATTTTGCACTGGATTCTTTGAGTTCTGTCAGCCAAGCATCTGCTGTGCACTCTTCTAACACTCAGCGCATCACCTTCAATCCCATGTCTCCTGTCCGCTTGAGAGTGTGCGTCCAAGTTAAAGAGAGTTTCACCTTTACTGCTCCATCAACAGGGCTCACTGGTATCCATTCCCTGCTTTTCCTTCTCCTGCTTCCAGGTGTTCTGAGGCCTCATCCTGTCTTTGGAAGTAACAGACCTCTCTTCGGCAAGTGTCCTGTGCCAAGGGCTGGGTGAGTGGATGTTTCCATTGCTGTGTTCATGGGAGCGAGTGAGCGCAGGTTGCACTGCTTCTCTGTCAACTGGGCATCGATGAATCAACACTTTCCAGATACATTTCACAGAAATGTGATTTTTTTTTATCTCTTGGTTTCTATACAGCCGTGGTGGGAGGGATTGTCCGAAGACTCCAGTTTTGACATTGTGTTGATATCTCATTTGCAGTCTTTAAAAATTTAATAGAATTGATATAAATGTTTTGGGAGTTATACGAAAATGAAGTTAGTTTCTGAAACATACTAAATCGACCTAGAAGCCAGACTTGTCAATTTCGGTAACATTTTGTCAGCTCTAAGGAAAACATAGACAGATAGAATGCAAAGTAGCAGTCCGAACTGTTAAAGGGGTCATGTCAACTCTTTACTGTTGAAGCCTCCGAAACCAACAGGAACCATGAAATAACTAATGGAAACATGAAATAACCCCGAAGCTTGGATTCACTTGTGCATGTGGTGCCCTTTACTCCCGATGACACCTACTGGTCAATGTTGGCATTTCAAGGTGTAACATCCCTCTCAAGGAAAATACAAGAGGAAACGAACTAAATATATACATTTAGCTTTGAATCCAAAGAAACTAGAGGCATTATAGCTATGAGAACCCTGCTGCAGCTATGCTAGGCTACTGAGAACCAGGTGTTCTTCTATCAGTGATGAGAACGCTTAATCATCCGATCATGTTGGCTAAAGCACTTGAATGCAACCAAGTCTGCACCCCCATGATAGATTGCCCCCGGGGGCTTGACTCAATTGAAAGACGGTCCACATAAGCTGTGTCTTTCATGTCATTGGCGACTTTTACAGTTCCGTTCACTATCTGACTTCTAATATTTACCTAGACTGTCTTGAAAAACGGAGGCCTAATACAGATTCAAGTTCAGTCAAAGATTCCCCTCACTTACCACACTCCCTTCACCCCAGAGAAGACATCAACCCAGCATTTGCTGAATCTAGCGGAAGGCCATCGTTTCTTTGTGGGAGCTAAGTATTCAATTCCTATCTATTTCATACGAGAGTATTTGACCTTTATGGGGTTCCCTGTTGTTCACAGAGGATGAAGCTAGAGGAACTCTGATTCTAGGAGGGGCTTGCTCTTCTCTTACTGGCTTCATTGCAGCTCAGGTACTGATCCCTCAAAATGGATGCCTGAGTGGAGGGGAGGGAAGAGCAAGTGCTTGATAGCTAGGCCCAAACCTGGGAAAAGGCTTACCTGGGCTTGGTGCACTTTGATCTGAATGGCTTGGAATTGCCCCTTGGGTCGTGTGGATTATCGGACCTCTTTCAAGAACATGAGCGTTTTTATCATCTCTGCCATCTCTTCTCTTTAGACGTCAGGGATCTTGGACCCGTTCTTGGAGCAGAGAATTGAGGAACTTCCTCCAGTCCACGGTGGCCCTCCGTATGTTTCTGCTAGTATCAGCGAGGTTCAATATGTCTCATGAATGCCTTTCGAGCCTGCTATCCTCTACAGCTGTCTCCAGGCCAGTATTCTCTATTGTAGCAGAACATCTCTCATCAGTGTGTTCGCATCTCTCCTCAATCCGTGCAGCCATGTTTTCGGCCAGCTTCTCTTCGTGTCTCCCATAAAGTCGACTTCAACAGGACTGGGCAAGTCTGAAAGGACCTCGGAGCCTATCCAGTAAGCTGAAGACAGGCAGATCTTCCACTGTCTGCCCTTTCAGGTTCTGGAAACTGACCCGTGAACTCAGGTCTTTGGGCAGCAGCAGTATCTCGAACTGACACAGCTTCCCGGACCAAAGAACTAAGCCAAGCTCCACAGAGGGCGGCAGCCCCTCCATCGCACTGATCCACCCACAGAAGTTTGCCCCGTTTCCTAGGATCCACCAGCCACAACAAGCCTCGCGGTACACACCAACATTCCACCTGGAATCCAACCGCTAACTGCCATCCCCAATGGCTGCTGCATCTTGTCAGTGTTGGGGGAGGGGCTGCATCCGACGAGAGGTTCCTAAGGTAAATGTGATTCTACCCACTAGCGTCCCATGGGCCTTTGTTCTTCCCTCTTTCCTTTTGTTCAGATCTGTATGCACTGTAGCAACGGAGGGAAGTGTGTCCATTTTCAGTTGAATGTTTCACACGTCTTTAAACTTTCTAACAGTTCACAGTACACAGAGACCCACTAAGGGAAACTATTGTTCCTGTAATATGGGCACACCCGCAATACATAGCCGTCGGTTGATTTCTGCTGAAACACCCGCATTCACGGGACATCTATCCATTTGTTTCAAGGGGGCTGAAATTCCTAGGAATGATACAATCCCCAATGTGCACTTTGCTGCCTGTCTCTTTTGATCTTAGTACACTTTTGCGGAGCTACTTTTCCTTGTTATAGGCTTGTGCCATTTCTTCTCGACGTAGTGTAGACTATGGCATTCATTCATCCTGTTGGAAGACTTGCAAGTCTATATCACGGACTAGGAATCCATTGGATTCCAAATCGGCATTTGGGTTAGGTCACGATATGCTCATATGAATCAATATTTACGAATATAAATGCACGCCTCTGATTTCCGAATACAGGTTTGCTGAGTACATTCAAGCCGCGATACTGGGTCGATGCGTACTGAATGATCCTTGACATCACCTTAAGTAATTTCTTTTGAATATTCATGTTACCCTACCCTTTTTGTGTTGTTTGTTTGTTTGATTCTTTCTTGGTCTGCTTCTCGTTTGCTTTGCAAACACGTCAGGCCATGCATCTCTCCGTTTGCTTCCAAGAGAGAGTCATATAAGCTAACTCCCTTAAGATAGTGCTTCCAATCCCCTATGATTTCCTGCTTCCCTCTCCCATCTTTAGGGTTTTGATGTCCTCCTTGCCTTCTTCTTGTTTCTTCTTTTCCTCTCATGCTCTTCTTACATTTCCAATAAGGGTTTTCTTCTTTCCATTTCATCTTGCTGCTTATCCCTTCAGGGGAGAATTCTCAACCTTTCTTTTAGGATAAGTTTCGAACTGCTGAATTCTTTTAAGATTTGCAGGTCTGTGGCTTTCTCTAGCTCTGCTGTTATTAGAAATGGTGGTCATGTGGCATAGGCTACCCTAGATGGCAGCATTTTGCCATTCAAGCTATGGTCTATGTCCTGGCACTCCTCCCTGTCCTGCAATATTGCTGCTGAGATAGCAGCTGAAACCCCTCTGGAGGTTCTCTTGTGACTATGTTGCTTTCCTCCAGGCGCATTTTAAATCACTGGGATGCTCATGAACTTTGTTGATTTGGATCATACAGCTGCTGCTAAGTCTATTGGGATTCCACCTCTTTTGGACGCTGTGTACTTCCTGAATTCGCCTAGATGATTCTATCTTGGCTTTCAGCAAGTTTCAGTCTGATTTTTCTACACATAACTTTTAAAACATTGTTTGTTCCTTTATCTCTTGCTTTTCCATCTGGGACTCTTTCGAATTTTAGTCTTTCATGCCTTGTCTTCAACCAGGATTCAACAGCAATGTTTTCATTGGTTTGCACTTGCTTTCCTATGTGTGCTTCTGACCGAGGGATTTCTGTTCCCCTGTCTTCAAAGTCATTCACGCGTCCCTCTGCAAAATCTCGTCTGCTTAGGACGGAATGTTAGCCCTGATATTTTCTCATCCACTGAGTTTTCTGAGATTATTTGGCTCGTCTTTAGGCTTTCTCTTCCCCTTTTCTGGTATTCTGCCTTTTGTGATTCTGAGACACTGTTATTCTTCAGTGTTTTCCTCACCTCCAATTTCAATACTTGCTCTGGAGAGCGTTTTGCAGTCTAGTTGTCTGAAAGCTTATCTTTATGGCCTTCAACCTCTTTGGAACTGAAAATGGTACTTCCTTTTCCTTTTACTGTATTTCTTCATCTCTACTGGTCAGGTAATTTCAGGTATCTAATGTAGACTTCCAGGGCTTGGTTAAGTGAAAACTTTAGACTCTTGGCTCTACACAATTGCATGGGATTTCTGTGAGGACAAATATTCCTAGACATTAATGCCATGTCCTGTTCCTGTGTGTGTTGTCTGGTCTAACTCGAATTGCTGGTGTTGCCTTTGTTGTGATGAACCCCCCATACTATTTCGATTAGGATAACCTCATTTTGATTACGCTTATCTCACAAATCTGAAAGAGCACAGGACACTTCCTCTGGTGGAAATGGAGCTTCTAAAGGTTCTCAGCTCTTCATTCTACTCTCTGTTATTTTGGAGTGTTTCCAGAAGAGCATAGTGTGAGTGCGCTTGTGCTTTGTAGTGCCACGGGAATGTCCCACTGAAACCAGTTCTTCCAAGAGCTTCTCTGTCTACAGAAACACCAGTGGAAGCATATCTATGGATGTCACACATCAGGGCCTGCTGGAATGATCCCGCAGCCCGAACTTGGTGTCCTCGCTGCCGAACCGTGCCGGTGCCATCCAAAATGTCGCATCCGCTTTTGAGAGATAAACTGAAGGAAATCCTTCGTCTTCTCACGCTGTGGTCTTGGACCACACTTCCTTGTCCTCTCATCCTTGTGGCACGGGTGCACGAAGGCAACTACAGAGCTGTTGCACATCCTGTGCCTCAAACCAAACCATAATCACAGCCCAGGTTATGAATGTAGCAGATCCTAAGGCTTTTCATTCTGAATTCAAACCCAAGGCCCCCTGGATCCCTCAGACCCGATGCACAATATCTCTGATTCAGCCCCACACATGCTCTATTGGCAAAATGCCAAATTGGTCTCTGGTCCTGCAGATGCACTGGGTGTGGCCATGGGACATATCGATAATTTCCACTGCGCGCGCCAGGGTGGTTGCTTGCTCATTGGGGTCCCAGGTCGGTTTGCTCTCTTGATAGGACCCACCACATCCCACAACACACTCCAGATCCCTGAGACTCAGCGTGTGCCATCATCCGTAGCCCTATCCCTCCCTGAACGCTGCCTCTGCTACCTCAAATTTGGCAGCTCGGAGCTTGGTCTCAGAATCAACTGTGGGGATATTTTGCACTGGATTCTTTGAGTTCTGTCAGCCAAGCATCTGCTGTGCACTCTTCTAACACTCAGCGCATCACCTTCAATCCCATGTCTCCTGTCCGCTTGAGAGTGTGCGTCCAAGTTAAAGAGAGTTTCACCTTTACTGCTCCATCAACAGGGCTCACTGGTATCCATTCCCTGCTTTTCCTTCTCCTGCTTCCAGGTGTTCTGAGGCCTCATCCTGTCTTTGGAAGTAACAGACCTCTCTTCGGCAAGTGTCCTGTGCCAAGGGCTGGGTGAGTGGATGTTTCCATTGCTGTGTTCATGGGAGCGAGTGAGCGCAGGTTGCACTGCTTCTCTGTCAACTGGGCATCGATGAATCAACACTTTCCAGATACATTTCACAGAAATGTGATTTTTTTTTATCTCTTGGTTTCTATACAGCCGTGGTGGGAGGGATTGTCCGAAGACTCCAGTTTTGACATTGTGTTGATATCTCATTTGCAGTCTTTAAAAATTTAATAGAATTGATATAAATGTTTTGGGAGTTATACGAAAATGAAGTTAGTTTCTGAAACATACTAAATCGACCTAGAAGCCAGACTTGTCAATTTCGGTAACATTTTGTCAGCTCTAAGGAAAACATAGACAGATAGAATGCAAAGTAGCAGTCCGAACTGTTAAAGGGGTCATGTCAACTCTTTACTGTTGAAGCCTCCGAAACCAACAGGAACCATGAAATAACTAATGGAAACATGAAATAACCCCGAAGCTTGGATTCACTTGTGCATGTGGTGCCCTTTACTCCCGATGACACCTACTGGTCAATGTTGGCATTTCAAGGTGTAACATCCCTCTCAAGGAAAATACAAGAGGAAACGAACTAAATATATACATTTAGCTTTGAATCCAAAGAAACTAGAGGCATTATAGCTATGAGAACCCTGCTGCAGCTATGCTAGGCTACTGAGAACCAGGTGTTCTTCTATCAGTGATGAGAACGCTTAATCATCCGATCATGTTGGCTAAAGCACTTGAATGCAACCAAGTCTGCACCCCCATGATAGATTGCCCCCGGGGGCTTGACTCAATTGAAAGACGGTCCACATAAGCTGTGTCTTTCATGTCATTGGCGACTTTTACAGTTCCGTTCACTATCTGACTTCTAATATTTACCTAGACTGTCTTGAAAAACGGAGGCCTAATACAGATTCAAGTTCAGTCAAAGATTCCCCTCACTTACCACACTCCCTTCACCCCAGAGAAGACATCAACCCAGCATTTGCTGAATCTAGCGGAAGGCCATCGTTTCTTTGTGGGAGCTAAGTATTCAATTCCTATCTATTTCATACGAGAGTATTTGACCTTTATGGGGTTCCCTGTTGTTCACAGAGGATGAAGCTAGAGGAACTCTGATTCTAGGAGGGGCTTGCTCTTCTCTTACTGGCTTCATTGCAGCTCAGGTACTGATCCCTCAAAATGGATGCCTGAGTGGAGGGGAGGGAAGAGCAAGTGCTTGATAGCTAGGCCCAAACCTGGGAAAAGGCTTACCTGGGCTTGGTGCACTTTGATCTGAATGGCTTGGAATTGCCCCTTGGGTCGTGTGGATTATCGGACCTCTTTCAAGAACATGAGCGTTTTTATCATCTCTGCCATCTCTTCTCTTTAGACGTCAGGGATCTTGGACCCGTTCTTGGAGCAGAGAATTGAGGAACTTCCTCCAGTCCACGGTGGCCCTCCGTATGTTTCTGCTAGTATCAGCGAGGTTCAATATGTCTCATGAATGCCTTTCGAGCCTGCTATCCTCTACAGCTGTCTCCAGGCCAGTATTCTCTATTGTAGCAGAACATCTCTCATCAGTGTGTTCGCATCTCTCCTCAATCCGTGCAGCCATGTTTTCGGCCAGCTTCTCTTCGTGTCTCCCATAAAGTCGACTTCAACAGGACTGGGCAAGTCTGAAAGGACCTCGGAGCCTATCCAGTAAGCTGAAGACAGGCAGATCTTCCACTGTCTGCCCTTTCAGGTTCTGGAAACTGACCCGTGAACTCAGGTCTTTGGGCAGCAGCAGTATCTCGAACTGACACAGCTTCCCGGACCAAAGAACTAAGCCAAGCTCCACAGAGGGCGGCAGCCCCTCCATCGCACTGATCCACCCACAGAAGTTTGCCCCGTTTCCTAGGATCCACCAGCCACAACAAGCCTCGCGGTACACACCAACATTCCACCTGGAATCCAACCGCTAACTGCCATCCCCAATGGCTGCTGCATCTTGTCAGTGTTGGGGGAGGGGCTGCATCCGACGAGAGGTTCCTAAGGTAAATGTGATTCTACCCACTAGCGTCCCATGGGCCTTTGTTCTTCCCTCTTTCCTTTTGTTCAGATCTGTATGCACTGTAGCAACGGAGGGAAGTGTGTCCATTTTCAGTTGAATGTTTCACACGTCTTTAAACTTTCTAACAGTTCACAGTACACAGAGACCCACTAAGGGAAACTATTGTTCCTGTAATATGGGCACACCCGCAATACATAGCCGTCGGTTGATTTCTGCTGAAACACCCGCATTCACGGGACATCTATCCATTTGTTTCAAGGGGGCTGAAATTCCTAGGAATGATACAATCCCCAATGTGCACTTTGCTGCCTGTCTCTTTTGATCTTAGTACACTTTTGCGGAGCTACTTTTCCTTGTTATAGGCTTGTGCCATTTCTTCTCGACGTAGTGTAGACTATGGCATTCATTCATCCTGTTGGAAGACTTGCAAGTCTATATCACGGACTAGGAATCCATTGGATTCCAAATCGGCATTTGGGTTAGGTCACGATATGCTCATATGAATCAATATTTACGAATATAAATGCACGCCTCTGATTTCCGAATACAGGTTTGCTGAGTACATTCAAGCCGCGATACTGGGTCGATGCGTACTGAATGATCCTTGACATCACCTTAAGTAATTTCTTTTGAATATTCATGTTACCCTACCCTTTTTGTGTTGTTTGTTTGTTTGATTCTTTCTTGGTCTGCTTCTCGTTTGCTTTGCAAACACGTCAGGCCATGCATCTCTCCTTTTGCTTCCAAGAGAGAGTCATATAAGCTAACTCCCTTAAGATAGTGCTTCCAATCCCCTATGATTTCCTGCTTCCCTCTCCCATCTTTAGGGTTTTGATGTCCTCCTTGCCTTCTTCTTGTTTCTTCTTTTCCACTCATGCTCTTCTTGCATTTCCAATAAGGGTTTTCTTCTTTCCATTTCATCTTGCTGCTTATCCCTTCAGGGGAGAATTCTCAACCTTTCTTTTAGGATAAGTTTCGAACTGCTGAATTCTTTTAAGATTTGCAGGTCTGTGGCTTTCTCTAGCTCTGCTGTTATTAGAAATGGTGGTCATGTGGCATAGGCTACCCTAGATGGCAGCATTTTGCCATTCAAGCTATGGTCTATGTCCTGGCACTCCTCCCTGTCCTGCAATATTGCTGCTGAGATAGCAGCTGAAACCCCTCTGGAGGTTCTCTTGTGACTATGTTGCTTTCCTCCAGGCGCATTTTAAATCACTGGGATGCTCATGAACTTTGTTGATTTGGATCATACAGCTGCTGCTAAGTCTATTGGGATTCCACCTCTTTTGGACGCTGTGTACTTCCTGAATTCGCCTAGATGATTCTATCTTGGCTTTCAGCAAGTTTCAGTCTGATTTTTCTACACATAACTTTTAAAACATTGTTTGTTCCTTTATCTCTTGCTTTTCCATCTGGGACTCTTTCGAATTTTAGTCTTTCATGCCTTGTCTTCAACCAGGATTCAACAGCAATGTTTTCATTGGTTTGCACTTGCTTTCCTATGTGTGCTTCTGACCGAGGGATTTCTGTTCCCCTGTCTTCAAAGTCATTCACGCGTCCCTCTGCAAAATCTCGTCTGCTTAGGACGGAATGTTAGCCCTGATATTTTCTCATCCACTGAGTTTTCTGAGATTATTTGGCTCGTCTTTAGGCTTTCTCTTCCCCTTTTCTGGTATTCTGCCTTTTGTGATTCTGAGACACTGTTATTCTTCAGTGTTTTCCTCACCTCCAATTTCAATACTTGCTCTGGAGAGCGTTTTGCAGTCTAGTTGTCTGAAAGCTTATCTTTATGGCCTTCAACCTCTTTGGAACTGAAAATGGTACTTCCTTTTCCTTTTACTGTATTTCTTCATCTCTACTGGTCAGGTAATTTCAGGTATCTAATGTAGACTTCCAGGGCTTGGTTAAGTGAAAACTTTAGACTCTTGGCTCTACACAATTGCATGGGATTTCTGTGAGGACAAATATTCCTAGACATTAATGCCATGTCCTGTTCCTGTGTGTGTTGTCTGGTCTATCTCGAATTGCTGGTGTTGCCTTTGTTGTGATGAACCCCCCATACTATTTCGATTAGGATAACCTCATTTTGATTACGCTTATCTCACAAATCTGAAAGAGCACAGGACACTTCCTCTGGTGGAAATGGAGCTTCTAAAGGTTCTCAGCTCTGCATTCTACTCTCTGTTATTTTGGAGTGTTTCCAGAAGAGCATAGTGTGAGTGCGCTTGTGCTTTGTAGTTCCACGGGAATGTCCCACTGAAACCAGTTCTTCCAAGAGCTTCTCTGTCTACAGAAACACCAGTGGAAGCATATCTATGGATGTCACACATCAGGGCCTGCTGGAATGATCCCGCAGCCCGAACTTGATGTCCTCGCTGCCGAACCGTGCCGGTGCCATCCAAAATGTAGCATCCGCTTTTGAGAGATAAACTGAAGGAAATCCTTCGTCTTCTCACGCTGTGGTCTTGGACCACACTTCCTTGTCCTCTCATCCTTGTGGCACGGGTGCACGAAGGCAAACACAGAGCTGTTGCACATCCTGTGCCTCAAACCAAACAATAATCACAGCCCAGGTTATGAATGTAGCAGATCCTAAGGCTTTTCATTCTGAATTCAAACCCAAGGCCCCCTGGATCCCTCAGACCCGATGCACAATATCTCTGATTCAGCCCCACACATGCTCTATTGGCAAAATGCCAAATTGGTCTCTGGTCCTGCAGATGCACTGGGTGTGGCCATGGGACATATCGATAATTTCCACTGCGCGCGCCAGGGTGGTTGCTTGCTCATTGGGGTCCCAGGTCGGTTTGCTCTCTTGATAGGACCCACCACATCCCACAACACACTCCAGATCCCTGAGACTCAGCGTGTGCCATCATCCGTAGCCCTATCCCTCCCTGAACGCTGCCTCTGCTACCTCAAATTTGGCAGCTCGGAGCTTGGTCTCAGAATCAACTGTGGGGATATTTTGCACTGGATTCTTTGAGTTCTGTCAGCCAAGCATCTGCTGTGCACTCTTCTAACACTCAGCGCATCACCTTCAATCCCATGTCTCCTGTCCGCTTGAGAGTGTGCGTCCAAGTTAAAGAGAGTTTCACCTTTACTGCTCCATCAACAGGGCTCACTGGTATCCATTCCCTGCTTTTCCTTCTCCTGCTTCCAGGTGTTCTGAGGCCTCATCCTGTCTTTGGAAGTAACAGACCTCTCTTCGGCAAGTGTCCTGTGCCAAGGGCTGGGTGAGTGGATGTTTCCATTGCTGTGTTCATGGGAGCGAGTGAGCGCAGGTTGCACTGCTTCTCTGTCAACTGGGCATCGATGAATCAACACTTTCCAGATACATTTCACAGAAATGTGATTTTTTTTTATCTCTTGGTTTCTATACAGCCGTGGTGGGAGGGATTGTCCGAAGACTCCAGTTTTGACATTGTGTTGATATCTCATTTGCAGTCTTTAAAAATTTAATAGAATTGATATAAATGTTTTGGGAGTTATACGAAAATGAAGTTAGTTTCTGAAACATACTAAATCGACCTAGAAGCCAGACTTGTCAATTTCGGTAACATTTTGTCAGCTCTAAGGAAAACATAGACAGATAGAATGCAAAGTAGCAGTCCGAACTGTTAAAGGGGTCATGTCAACTCTTTACTGTTGAAGCCTCCGAAACCAACAGGAACCATGAAATAACTAATGGAAACATGAAATAACCCCGAAGCTTGGATTCACTTGTGCATGTGGTGCCCTTTACTCCCGATGACACCTACTGGTCAATGTTGGCATTTCAAGGTGTAACATCCCTCTCAAGGAAAATACAAGAGGAAACGAACTAAATATATACATTTAGCTTTGAATCCAAAGAACCTAGAGGCATTATAGCTATGAGAACCCTGCTGCAGCTATGCTAGGCTACTGAGAACCAGGTGTTCTTCTATCAGTGATGAGAACGCTTAATCATCCGATCATGTTGGCTAAAGCACTTGAATGCAACCAAGTCTGCACCCCCATGATAGATTGCCCCCGGGGGCTTGACTCAATTGAAAGACGGTCCACATAAGCTGTGTCTTTCATGTCATTGGCGACTTTTACAGTTCCGTTCACTATCTGACTTCTAATATTTACCTAGACTGTCTTGAAAAACGGAGGCCTAATACAGATTCAAGTTCAGTCAAAGATTCCCCTCACTTACCACACTCCCTTCACCCCAGAGAAGACATCAACCCAGCATTTGCTGAATCTAGCGGAAGGCCATCGTTTCTTTGTGGGAGCTAAGTATTCAATTCCTATCTATTTCATACGAGAGTATTTGACCTTTATGGGGTTCCCTGTTGTTCACAGAGGATGAAGCTAGAGGAACTCTGATTCTAGGAGGGGCTTGCTCTTCTCTTACTGGCTTCATTGCAGCTCAGGTACTGATCCCTCAAAATGGATGCCTGAGTGGAGGGGAGGGAAGAGCAAGTGCTTGATAGCTAGGCCCAAACCTGGGAAAAGGCTTACCTGGGCTTGGTGCACTTTGATCTGAATGGCTTGGAATTGCCCCTTGGGTCGTGTGGATTATCTGACCTCTTTCAAGAACATGAGCGTTTTTATCATCTCTGCCATCTCTTCTCTTTAGACGTCAGGGATCTTGGACCCGTTCTTGGAGCAGAGAATTGAGGAACTTCCTCCAGTCCACGGTGGCCCTCCGTATGTTTCTGCTAGTATCAGCGAGGTTCAATATGTCTCATGAATGCCTTTCGAGCCTGCTATCCTCTACAGCTGTCTCCAGGCCAGTATTCTCTATTGTAGCAGAACATCTCTCATCAGTGTGTTCGCATCTCTCCTCAATCCGTGCAGCCATGTTTTCGGCCAGCTTCTCTTCGTGTCTCCCATAAAGTCGACTTCAACAGGACTGGGCAAGTCTGAAAGGACCTCGGAGCCTCTCCAGTAAGCTGAAGACAGGCAGATCTTCCACTGTCTGCCCTTTCAGGTTCTGGAAACTGACCCGTGAACTCAGGTCTTTGGGCAGCAGCAGTATCTCGAACTGACACAGCTTCCCGGACCAAAGAACTAAGCCAAGCTCCACAGAGGGCGGCAGCCCCTCCATCGCACTGATCCACCCACAGAAGTTTGCCCCGTTTCCTAGGATCCACCAGCCACAACAAGCCTCGCGGTACACACCAACATTCCACCTGGAATCCAACCGCTAACTGCCATCCCCAATGGCTGCTGCATCTTGTCAGTGTTGGGGGAGGGGCTGCATCCGACGAGAGGTTCCTAAGGTAAATGTGATTCTACCCACTAGCGTCCCATGGGCCTTTGTTCTTCCCTCTTTCCTTTTGTTCAGATCTGTATGCACTGTAGCAACGGAGGGAAGTGTGTCCATTTTCAGTTGAATGTTTCACACGTCTTTAAACTTTCTAACAGTTCACAGTACACAGAGACCCACTAAGGGAAACTATTGTTCCTGTAATATGGGCACACCCGCAATACATAGCCGTCGGTTGATTTCTGCTGAAACACCCGCCTTCACGGGACATCTATCCATTTGTTTCAAGGGGGCTGAAATTCCTAGGAATGATACAATCCCCAATGTGCACTTTACTGCCTCTCTCTTTTGATCTTAGTACACTTTTGCGGAGCTACTTTCCTTGTTATAGGCTTGTGCCATTTCTTCTCGACGTAGTGTAGAATATGGCATTCATTCATCCTGTTGGAAGACTTGCAAGTCTATATCACGGACTAGGAATCCATTGGATTCCAAATCGGCATTTGGGTTAGGTCACGATATGCTCATATGAATCAATATTTACGAATATAAATGCACGCCTCTGATTTCCGAATACAGGTGTGCTGAGTACATTCAAGCCGCGATACTGGGTCGATGCGTACTGAATGATCCTTGACATCACCTTGAGTAATTTCTTTTGAATATTCATGTTACCCTACCCTTTTTGTGTTGTTTGTTTCTTTGATTCTTTCTTGGTCTGCTTCTCGTTTGCTTTGCAAACACGTCAGGCCATGCATCTCTCCGTTTGCTTCCAACAGAGAGTCATATAAGCTGACTCCCTTAAGATAGTGCTTCCAATCCCCTATGATTTCCTGCTTCCCTCTCCCATCTTTAGGGTTTTGATGTCCTCCTTGCCTTCTTCTTGTTTGTTCTTTTCCTCTCATGCTCTTCTTACATTTCCAATAAGGGTTTTCTTCTTTCCATTTCATCTTGCTGCTTATCCCTTCAGGGGAGAATTCTCAACCTTTCTTTTAGGATAAGTTTCGAACTGCTGAATTCTTTGAAGATTTGCAGGTCTGTGGCATTCTCTAGCTCTGCTGTTATTAGAAATGGTGGTCATGTGGCATAGGCTACCCTAGATGGCAGCATTTTGCCATTCAAGCTATGGTCTATGTCCTGGCACTCCTCCCTGTTCTGCAATATTGCTGCTGAGATAGCAGCTGAAACCCCTCTGGAGGTTCTCTTGTGACTATGTTGCTTTCCTCCAGGCGCATTTTAAATCACTGGGATGCTCATGAACTTTGTTGATTTGGATCATACAGCTGCTGCTAAGTCTATTGGGATTCCACCTCTTTTGGACGCTGTGTACTTCCTGAATTCGCCTAGATGATTCTATCTTGGCTTTCAGCAAGTTTCAGTCTGATTTTTCTACACATAACTTTTCAAACATTGTTTGTTTCTTTATCTCTTGCTTTTCCATCTGGGACTCTTTCGAATTTTAGTCTTTCATGCCTTGTCTTCAACCAGGATTCAACAGCAATGTTTTCATTGGTTTGCACTTGCTTTCCTATGTGTGCTTCTGACCGAGGGATTTCTGTTCCCCTGTCTTCAAAGTCATTCACGCGTCCCTCTGCAATAACTCGTCTGCTTAGGACGGAATGTTAGCCCTGATATTTTCTCATCCACTGAGTTTTCTGAGATTATTTGGCTCGTCTTTAGGCTTTCTCTTCCCCTTTTCTGGTATTCTGCCTTTTGTGATTCTGAGACACTGTTGTTCTTCAGTGTTTCCCTCACCTCCATTTTCAATACTTGCTCTGGAGAGCGTTTTGCAGTCTAGTTGTCTGAAAGCTTATCTTTAGGGCCTTCAATCTCTTTGGAACTGAAAATGGTACTTCCTTTTCCTTTTACTGTATTTCTTCATCTCTACTGGTCAGGTAATTTCAGGTATCTAATGTAGACTTCTAGGGCTTGGTTAAGTGAAAACTTTAGACACTTGGCTCTACATAATTGCATGGGATTTCTGTGAGGACAAATATTCCTAGACATTGATGCCATGTCCTGTTCCTGTGTGTGCTGTCTGGTCTATCTCCAATTGCTAGTGTTGCCTTTGTTGTGATGAACACCCCATACTATTTCGATTTAGATAACCTCACATTGATTACGCTTATCTCACAAATCTGAAAGAGCACAGGACACTTCCTCTGGTGGAAATGGAGCTTCTAAAGCTTCTCAGCTCTGCATTCTACTCTCTGTTATTTTGGAGTGTTTCCAGAAGTGCATAGTGTGAGTGCGCTTGTGCTTTGTAGTGCCACGGGAATGTCCCACTGAAACCAGTTCTTCCAAGAGCTTCTCTGTCTACAGAAACACCAGTGGAAACATATCTATGGATGTCACACATCAGGGCCTGCTGGTATGATCCCGCAGCCCGAACTTGGTGTCCTCGCTGCCGAACCCTGCCGGTGCCATCCAAAATGTCGCATCCGCTTTTGAGAGATAAACTGAAGGAAATCCTTCGTCTTCTCACGCTGTGGTCTTGGACCACACTTCCTTGTCCTCTCATCCTTGTGGCACGGGTGCACGAAGGCAAACACAGAGCTGTTGCACATCCTGTGCCTCAAACCAAACCATAATCACAGCCCAGGTTATGAATGTAGCAGATCCTAAGGCTTTTCATTCTGAATTCAAACCCAAGGCCCCCTGGATCCCTCAGACCCGATGCACAATATCTCTGATTCAGCCCCACACATGCTCTATTGGCAAAATGCCAAATTGGTCTCTGGTCCTGCAGATGCACTGGGTGTGGCCATGGGACATATCGATAATTTCCACTGCGCGCGCCAGGGTGGTTGCTTGCTCATTGGGGTCCCAGGTCGGTTTGCTCTCTTGATAGGACCCACCACATCCCACAACACACTCCAGATCCCTGAGACTCAGCGTGTGCCATCATCCGTAGCCCTATCCCTCCCTGAACGCTGCCTCTGCTACCTCAAATTTGGCAGCTCGGAGCTTGGTCTCAGAATCAACTGTGGGGATATTTTGCACTGGATTCTTTGAGTTCTGTCAGCCAAGCATCTGCTGTGCACTCTTCTAACACTCAGCGCATCACCTTCAATCCCATGTCTCCTGTCCGCTTGAGAGTGTGCGTCCAAGTTAAAGAGAGTTTCACCTTTACTGCTCCATCAACAGGGCTCACTGGTATCCATTCCCTGCTTTTCCTTCTCCTGCTTCCAGGTGTTCTGAGGCCTCATCCTGTCTTTGGAAGTAACAGACCTCTCTTCGGCAAGTGTCCTGTGCCAAGGGCTGGGTGAGTGGATGTTTCCATTGCTGTGTTCATGGGAGCGAGTGAGCGCAGGTTGCACTGCTTCTCTGTCAACTGGGCATCGATGAATCAACACTTTCCAGATACATTTCACAGAAATGTGATTTTTTTTTATCTCTTGGTTTCTATACAGCCGTGGTGGGAGGGATTGTCCGAAGACTCCAGTTTTGACATTGTGTTGATATCTCATTTGCAGTCTTTAAAAATTTAATAGAATTGATATAAATGTTTTGGGAGTTATACGAAAATGAAGTTAGTTTCTGAAACATACTAAATCGACCTAGAAGCCAGACTTGTCAATTTCGGTAACATTTTGTCAGCTCTAAGGAAAACATAGACAGATAGAATGCAAAGTAGCAGTCCGAACTGTTAAAGGGGTCATGTCAACTCTTTACTGTTGAAGCCTCCGAAACCAACAGGAACCATGAAATAACTAATGGAAACATGAAATAACCCCGAAGCTTGGATTCACTTGTGCATGTGGTGCCCTTTACTCCCGATGACACCTACTGGTCAATGTTGGCATTTCAAGGTGTAACATCCCTCTCAAGGAAAATACAAGAGGAAACGAACTAAATATATATATTTAGCTTTGAATCCAAAGAACCTAGAGGCATTATAGCTATGAGAACCCTGCTGCAGCTATGCTAGGCTACTGAGAACCAGGTGTTCTTCTATCAGTGATGAGAACGCTTAATCATCCGATCATGTTGGCTAAAGCACTTGAATGCAACCAAGTCTGCACCCCCATGATAGATTGCCCCCGGGGGCTTGACTCAATTGAAAGACGGTCCACATAAGCTGTGTCTTTCATGTCATTGGCGACTTTTACAGTTCCGTTCACTATCTGACTTCTAATATTTACCTAGACTGTCTTGAAAAACGGAGGCCTAATACAGATTCAAGTTCAGTCAAAGATTCCCCTCACTTACCACACTCCCTTCACCCCAGAGAAGACATCAACCCAGCATTTGCTGAATCTAGCGGAAGGCCATCGTTTCTTTGTGGGAGCTAAGTATTCAATTCCTATCTATTTCATACGAGAGTATTTGACCTTTATGGGGTTCCCTGTTGTTCACAGAGGATGAAGCTAGAGGAACTCTGATTCTAGGAGGGGCTTGCTCTTCTCTTACTGGCTTCATTGCAGCTCAGGTACTGATCCCTCAAAATGGATGCCTGAGTGGAGGGGAGGGAAGAGCAAGTGCTTGATAGCTAGGCCCAAACCTGGGAAAAGGCTTACCTGGGCTTGGTGCACTTTGATCTGAATGGCTTGGAATTGCCCCTTGGGTTGTGTGGATTATCTGACCTCTTTCAAGAACATGAGCGTTTTTATCATCTCTGCCATCTCTTCTCTTTAGACGTCAGGGATCTTGGACCCGTTCTTGGAGCAGAGAATTGAGGAACTTCCTCCAGTCCACGGTGGCCCTCCGTATGTTTCTGCTAGTATCAGCGAGGTTCAATATGTCTCATGAATGCCTTTCGAGCCTGCTATCCTCTACAGCTGTCTCCAGGCCAGTATTCTCTATTGTAGCAGAACATCTCTCATCAGTGTGTTCGCATCTCTCCTCAATCCGTGCAGCCATGTTTTCGGCCAGCTTCTCTTCGTGTCTCCCATAAAGTCGACTTCAACAGGACTGGGCAAGTCTGAAAGGACCTCGGAGCCTCTCCAGTAAGCTGAAGACAGGCAGATCTTCCACTGTCTGCCCTTTCAGGTTCTGGAAACTGACCCGTGAACTCAGGTCTTTGGGCAGCAGCAGTATCTCGAACTGACACAGATTCCCGGAACAAAGACCTAAGCCAAGCTCCACAGAGGGCGGCAGCCCTCCATCGCACTGATCCACCCACAGAACTCTGCCCGGTTACCTAGGATCCACCAGCCACAACAAGCCTCGTGGTACACACCAACATTCCACCTGGAATCCAACCGCTAACTGCCATCCCCAATGGCTGCTGCATCTTGTCAGTGTTGGGGGAGGGGCTGCATCCGACGAGAGGTTCCTAAGGTAAATGTGATTCTACCCACTAGCGTCCCATGGGCCTTTGTTCTTCCCTCTTTCCTTTTGTTCAGATCTGTATGCACTGTAGCAACGGAGGGAAGTGTGTCCATTTTCAGTTAAATGTTTCACACGTCTTTAAACTTTCTAACAGTTCACAGTACACAGAGACCCACTAAGGGAAACTATTGTTCCTGTAATATGGGCACACCCGCAATACATAGCCGTCGGTTGATTTCTGCTGAAACACCCGCATTCACGGGACATCTATCTATTTGTTTCAAGGGGGCTGAAATTCCTAGCAATGATACAATCCCCAATGTGCACTTTACTGCCTGTCTCTTTTGATCTTAGTACACTTTTGCGGAGCTACTTTTCCTTGTTATAGGCTTGTGCCATTTCTTCTCGACGTAGTGTAGAATATGGCATTCATTCATCCTGTTGGAAGACTTGCAAGTCTATATCACGGACTAGGAATCCATTGGATTCCAAATCGGCATTTGGGTTAGGTCACGATATGCTCATATGAATCAATATTTACGAATATAAATGCACGCCTCTGATTTCCGAATACAGGTGTGCTGAGTACATTCAAGCCACGATACTGGGTCGATGCGTACTGAATGATCCTAGACATCACCTTGAGTAATTTCTTTTGAATATTCATGTTATCCTACCCTTTTTGTGTTGTTTGTTTGTTTGATTCTTTCTTGGTCTGCTTCTCGTTTGCTTTGCAAACACGTCAGGCCATGCATCTCTCCGTTTGCTTCCAACAGAGAGTCGTATAAGCTGACTCCCTTAAGATAGTGCTTCCAATCCCCTATGATTTCCTGCTTCCCTCTCCCATCTTTAGGGTTTTGATGTCCTCCTTGCTTTCTTCTTGTTTCTTCTTTTCCTCTCATGCTCTTTTTGCATTTCGAATAAGGGTTTTCTTCTTTCCATTTCATCTTGCTGCTTATCCCTTTAGGGGAGAATTCTCAACCTTTCTTTTAGGATAAGTTTCGAACTGCTGAATTCTTTTAAGATTTGCAGGTCTGTGGCATTCTCTAGCTCTGCTGTTATTAGAAATGGTGGTCATGTGGCATAGGGTACCCTAGATGGCAGCATTTTGCCATTCAAGCTATGGTCTATGTCCTGGCACTCCTCCCTGTCCTGCAATATTGCTGCTGAGATAGCAGCTGAAACCCCTCTGGAGGTTCTCTTGTGACTATGTTGCTTTCCTCCAGGCGCATTTTAAATCACTGGGATGCTCATGAACTTTGTTGATTTGGATCATACAGCTGCTGCTAAGTCTATTGGGATTCCACCTCTTTTGGACGCTGTGTACTTCCTGAATTCGCCTAGATGATTCTATCATGGCTTTCAGCAAGTTTCATTCTGATTTTTCTACACATAACTTTTCAAACATTGTTTGTTTCTTTATCTCTTGCTTTTCCATCTGGGACTCTTTCGAATTTTAGTCTTTCATGCCTTGTCTTCAACCAGGATTCAACAGCAATGTTTTCATTGGTTTGCACTTGCTTTCCTATGTGTGCTTCTGACCGAGGGATTTCTGTTCCCCTGTCTTCAAAGTCATTCACGCGTCCCTCTGCAATACCTCGTCTGCTTAGGACGGAATGTTAGCCCTGATATTTTCTCATCCACTGAGTTTTCTGAGATTATTTGGCTCGTCTTTAGGCTTTCTCTTCCCCTTTTCTGGTATTCTGCCTTTTTTGATTCTGAGACACTGTTGTTTTTCAGTGTTTCCCTCACCTCCATTTTCAATACTTGCTCTGGAGAGCGTTTTGCAGTCTAGTTGTCTGAAAGCTTATCTTTAGGGCCTTCAATCTCTTTGGAACTGAAAATGGTACTTCCTTTTCCTTTTACTGTATTTCTTCATCTCTACTGGTCAGGTAATTTCAGGTATCTAATGTAGACTTCTAGGGCTTGGTTAAGTGAAAACTTTAGACACTTGGCTCTACATAATTGCATGGGATTTCTGTGAGGACAAATATTCCTAGACATTGATGCCATGTCCTGTTCCTGTGTGTGCTGTCTGGTCTATCTCCAATTGCTGGTGTTGCCTTTGTTGTGATGAACACCCCATACTATTTCGATTTAGATAACCTCACATTGATTACGCTTATCTCACAAATCTGAAAGAGCACAGGACACTTCCTCTGGTGGAAATGGAGCTTCTAAAGGTTCTCAGCTCTGCATTCTACTCTCTGTTATTTTGGAGTGTTTCCAAAAGTGCATAGTGTGAGTGCGCTTGTGCTTTGTAGTGCCACGGGAATGTCCCACTGAAACCAGTTCTTCCAAGAGCTTCTCTGTCTACAGAAACACCAGTGGAAGCATATCTATGGATGTCACACATCAGGGCCTGCTGGAATGATCCCGCAGCCCGAACTTGGTGTCCTCGCTGCCGAACCGTGCCGGTGCCATCCAAAATGTCGCATCCGCTTTTGAGAGATAAACTGAAGGAAATCCTTCGTCTTCTCACGCTGTGGTCTTGGACCACACTTCCTTGTCCTCTCATCCTTGTGGCACGGGTGCACGAAGGCAACTACAGAGCTGTTGCACATCCTGTGCCTCAAACCAAACCATAATCACAGCCCAGGTTATGAATGTAGCAGATCCTAAGGCTTTTCATTCTGAATTCAAACCCAAGGCCCCCTGGATCCCTCAGACCCGATGCACAATATCTCTGATTCAGCCCCACACATGCTCTATTGGCCAAATGCCAAATTGGTCTCTGGTCCTGCAGATGCACTGGGTGTGGCCATGGGACATATCGATAATTTCAACTGCGCGCGCCAGGGTGGTTGCTTGCTCATTGGGGTCCCAGGTCGGTTTGCTCTCTTGATAGGACCCACCACATCCCACAACACACTCCAGATCCCTGAGACTCAGCGTGTGCCATCATCCGTAGCCCTATCCCTCCCTGAACGCTGCCTCTGCTACCTCAAATTTGGCAGCTCGGAGCTTGGTCTCAGAATCAACTGTGGGGATATTTTGCACTGGATTCTTTGAGTTCTGTCAGCCAAGCATCTGCTGTGCACTCTTCTAACACTCAGCGCATCACCTTCAATCCCATGTCTCCTGTCCGCTTGAGAGTGTGCGTCCAAGTTAAAGAGAGTTTCACCTTTACTGCTCCATCAACAGGGCTCACTGGTATCCATTCCCTGCTTTTCCTTCTCCTGCTTCCAGGTGTTCTGAGGCCTCATCCTGTCTTTGGAAGTAACAGACCTCTCTTCGGCAAGTGTCCTGTGCCAAGGGCTGGGTGAGTGGATGTTTCCATTGCTGTGTTCATGGGAGCGAGTGAGCGCAGGTTGCACTGCTTCTCTGTCAACTGGGCATCGATGAATCAACACTTTCCAGATACATTTCACAGAAATGTGATTTTTTTTTATCTCTTGGTTTCTATACAGCCGTGGTGGGAGGGATTGTCCGAAGACTCCAGTTTTGACATTGTGTTGATATCTCATTTGCAGTCTTTAAAAATTTAATAGAATTGATATAAATGTTTTGGGAGTTATACGAAAATGAAGTTAGTTTCTGAAACATACTAAATCGACCTAGAAGCCAGACTTGTCAATTTCGGTAACATTTTGTCAGCTCTAAGGAAAACATAGACAGATAGAATGCAAAGTAGCAGTCCGAACTGTTAAAGGGGTCATGTCAACTCTTTACTGTTGAAGCCTCCGAAACCAACAGGAACCATGAAATAACTAATGGAAACATGAAATAACCCCGAAGCTTGGATTCACTTGTGCATGTGGTGCCCTTTACTCCCGATGACACCTACTGGTCAATGTTGGCATTTCAAGGTGTAACATCCCTCTCAAGGAAAATACAAGAGGAAACGAACTAAATATATACATTTAGCTTTGAATCCAAAGAACCTAGAGGCATTATAGCTATGAGAACCCTGCTGCAGCTATGCTAGGCTACTGAGAACCAGGTGTTCTTCTATCAGTGATGAGAACGCTTAATCATCCGATCATGTTGGCTAAAGCACTTGAATGCAACCAAGTCTGCACCCCCATGATAGATTGCCCCCGGGGGCTTGACTCAATTGAAAGACGGTCCACATAAGCTGTGTCTTTCATGTCATTGGCGACTTTTACAGTTCCGTTCACTATCTGACTTCTAATATTTACCTAGACTGTCTTGAAAAACGGAGGCCTAATACAGATTCAAGTTCAGTCAAAGATTCCCCTCACTTACCACACTCCCTTCACCCCAGAGAAGACATCAACCCAGCATTTGCTGAATCTAGCGGAAGGCCATCGTTTCTTTGTGGGAGCTAAGTATTCAATTCCTATCTATTTCATACGAGAGTATTTGACCTTTATGGGGTTCCCTGTTGTTCACAGAGGATGAAGCTAGAGGAACTCTGATTCTAGGAGGGGCTTGCTCTTCTCTTACTGGCTTCATTGCAGCTCAGGTACTGATCCCTCAAAATGGATGCCTGAGTGGAGGGGAGGGAAGAGCAAGTGCTTGATAGCTAGGCCCAAACCTGGGAAAAGGCTTACCTGGGCTTGGTGCACTTTGATCTGAATGGCTTGGAATTGCCCCTTGGGTCGTGTGGATTATCGGACCTCTTTCAAGAACATGAGCGTTTTTATCATCTCTGCCATCTCTTCTCTTTAGACGTCAGGGATCTTGGACCCGTTCTTGGAGCAGAGAATTGAGGAACTTCCTCCAGTCCACGGTGGCCCTCCGTATGTTTCTGCTAGTATCAGCGAGGTTCAGTATGTCTCATGAATGCCTTTCGAGCCTGCTATCCTCTACAGCTGTCTCCAGGCCAGTATTCTCTATTGTTGCAGAACATCTCTCATCAGTGTGTTCGCATCTCTCCTCAATCCGTGCAGCCATGTTTTCGGCCAGCTTCTCTTCGTGTCTCCCATAAAGTCGACTTCAACAGGACTGGGCAAGTCTGAAAGGACCTCGGAGCCTCTCCAGTAAGCTGAAGACAGGCAGATCTTCCACTGTCTGCCCTTTCAGGTTCTGGAAACTGACCCGTGAACTCAGGTCTTTGGGCAGCAGCAGTATCTCGAACTGACACAGCTTCCCGGACCAAAGAACTAAGCCAAGCTCCACAGAGGGCGGCAGCCCCTCCATCGCACTGATCCACCCACAGAAGTTTGCCCCGTTTCCTAGGATCCACCAGCCACAACAAGCCTCGCGGTACACACCAACATTCCACCTGGAATCCAACCGCTAACTGCCATCCCCAATGGCTGCTGCATCTTGTCAGTGTTGGGGGAGGGGCTGCATCCGACGAGAGGTTCCTAAGGTAAATGTGATTCTACCCACTAGCGTCCCATGGGCCTTTGTTCTTCCCTCTTTCCTTTTGTTCAGATCTGTATGCACTGTAGCAACGGAGGGAAGTGTGTCCATTTTCAGTTGAATGTTTCACACGTCTTTAAACTTTCTAACAGTTCACAGTACACAGAGACCCACTAAGGGAAACTATTGTTCCTGTAATATGGGCACACCCGCAATACATAGCCGTCGGTTGATTTCTGCTGAAACACCCGCATTCACGGGACATCTATCCATTTGTTTCAAGGGGGCTGAAATTCCTAGGAATGATACAATCCCCAATGTGCACTTTGCTGCCTGTCTCTTTTGATCTTAGTACACTTTTGCGGAGCTACTTTTCCTTGTTATAGGCTTGTGCCATTTCTTCTCGACGTAGTGTAGACTATGGCATTCATTCATCCTGTTGGAAGACTTGCAAGTCTATATCACGGACTAGGAATCCATTGGATTCCAAATCGGCATTTGGGTTAGGTCACGATATGCTCATATGAATCAATATTTACGAATATAAATGCACGCCTCTGATTTCCGAATACAGGTTTGCTGAGTACATTCAAGCCGCGATACTGGGTCGATGCGT
Organism: Vicugna pacos; assembly: GCF_048564905.1. Lineage (NCBI taxonomy): Eukaryota > Metazoa > Chordata > Mammalia > Artiodactyla > Camelidae > Vicugna > Vicugna pacos. The sequence continues at coordinate 90,042,215 of NW_027328741.1, read as the reverse complement.
ACTGAATGATCCTTGACATCACCTTAAGTAATTTCTTTTGAATATTCATGTTACCCTACCCTTTTTGTGTTGTTTGTTTGTTTGATTCTTTCTTGGTCTGCTTCTCGTTTGCTTTGCAAACACGTCAGGCCATGCATCTCTCCGTTTGCTTCCAAGAGAGAGTCATATAAGCTAACTCCCTTAAGATAGTGCTTCCAATCCCCTATGATTTCCTGCTTCCCTCTCCCATCTTTAGGGTTTTGATGTCCTCCTTGCCTTCTTCTTGTTTCTTCTTTTCCTCTCATGCTCTTCTTACATTTCCAATAAGGGTTTTCTTCTTTCCATTTCATCTTGCTGCTTATCCCTTCAGGGGAGAATTCTCAACCTTTCTTTTAGGATAAGATTCGAACTGCTGAATTCTTTTAAGATTTGCAGGTCTGTGGCTTTCTCTAGCTCTGCTGTTATTAGAAATGGTGGTCATGTGGCATAGGCTACCCTAGATGGCAGCATTTTGCCATTCAAGCTATGGTCTATGTCCTGGCACTCCTCCCTGTCCTGCAATATTGCTGCTGAGATAGCAGCTGAAACCCCTCTGGAGGTTCTCTTGTGACTATGTTGCTTTCCTCCAGGCGCATTTTAAATCACTGGGATGCTCATGAACTTTGTTGATTTGGATCATACAGCTGCTGCTAAGTCTATTGGGATTCCACCTCTTTTGGACGCTGTGTACTTCCTGAATTCGCCTAGATGATTCTATCTTGGCTTTCAGCAAGTTTCAGTCTGATTTTTCTACACATAACTTTTCAAACATTGTTTGTTCCTTTATCTCTTGCTTTTCCATCTGGGACTCTTTCGAATTTTAGTCTTTCATGCCTTGTCTTCAACCAGGATTCAACAGCAATGTTTTCATTGGTTTGCACTTGCTTTCCTATGTGTGCTTCTGACCGAGGGATTTCTGTTCCCCTGTCTTCAAAGTCATTCACGCGTCCCTCTGCAATATCTCGTCTGCTTAGGACGGAATGTTAGCCCTGATATTTTCTCATCCACTGAGTTTTCTGAGATTATTTGGCTCGTCTTTAGGCTTTCTCTTCCCCTTTTCTGGTATTCTGCCTTTTGTGATTCTGAGACACTGTTATTCTTCAGTGTTTTCCTCACCTCCAATTTCAATACTTGCTCTGGAGAGCGTTTTGCAGTCTAGTTGTCTGAAAGCTTATCTTTATGGCCTTCAACCTCTTTGGAACTGAAAATGGTACTTCCTTTTCCTTTTACTGTATTTCTTCATCTCTACTGGTCAGGTAATTTCAGGTATCTAATGTAGACTTCCAGGGCTTGGTTAATTGAAAACTTTAGACTCTTGGCTCTACACAATTGCATGGGATTTCTGAGAGGACAAATATTCCTAGACATTGATGCCATGTCCTGTTCCTGTGTGTGTTGTCTGGTCTATCTCGAATTGCTGGTGTTGCCTTTGTTGTGATGAACCCCCCATACTATTTCGATTAGGATAACCTCATTTTGATTACGCTTATCTCACAAATCTGAAAGAGCACAGGACACTTCCTCTGGTGGAAATGGAGCTTCTAAAGGTTCTCAGCTCTGCATTCTACTCTCTGTTATTTTGGAGTGTTTCCAGAAGAGCATAGTGTGAGTGCACTTGTGCTTTGTAGTGCCACGGGAATGTCCCACTGAAACCAGTTCTTCCAAGAGCTTCTCTGTCTAGAGAAACACCAGTGGAAGCATATCTATGGATGTCACACATCAGGGCCTGCTGGAATGATCCCGCAGCCCGAACTTGATGTCCTCGCTGCCGAACCGTGCCGGTGCCATCCAAAATGTCGCATCCGCTTTTGAGAGATAAACTGAAGGAAATCCTTCGTCTTCTCACGCTGTGGTCTTGGACCACACTTCCTTGTCCTCTCATCCTTGTGGCACGGGTGCACGAAGGCAAACACAGAGCTGTTGCACATCCTGTGCCTCAAACCAAACCATAATCACAGCCCAGGTTATGAATGTAGCAGATCCTAAGGCTTTTCATTCTGAATTCAAACCCAAGGCCCCCTGGATCCCTCAGACCCGATGCACAATATCTCTGATTCAGCCCCACACATGCTCTATTGGCAAAATGCCAAATTGGTCTCTGGTCCTGCAGATGCACTGGGTGTGGCCATGGGACATATCGATAATTTCCACTGCGCGCGCCAGGGTGGTTGCTTGCTCATTGGGGTCCCAGGTCGGTTTGCTCTCTTGATAGGACCCACCACATCCCACAACACACTCCAGATCCCTGAGACTCAGCGTGTGCCATCATCCGTAGCCCTATCCCTCCCTGAACGCTGCCTCTGCTACCTCAAATTTGGCAGCTCGGAGCTTGGTCTCAGAATCAACTGTGGGGATATTTTGCACTGGATTCTTTGAGTTCTGTCAGCCAAGCATCTGCTGTGCACTCTTCTAACACTCAGCGCATCACCTTCAATCCCATGTCTCCTGTCCGCTTGAGAGTGTGCGTCCAAGTTAAAGAGAGTTTCACCTTTACTGCTCCATCAACAGGGCTCACTGGTATCCATTCCCTGCTTTTCCTTCTCCTGCTTCCAGGTGTTCTGAGGCCTCATCCTGTCTTTGGAAGTAACAGACCTCTCTTCGGCAAGTGTCCTGTGCCAAGGGCTGGGTGAGTGGATGTTTCCATTGCTGTGTTCATGGGAGCGAGTGAGCGCAGGTTGCACTGCTTCTCTGTCAACTGGGCATCGATGAATCAACACTTTCCAGATACATTTCACAGAAATGTGATTTTTTTTTATCTCTTGGTTTCTATACAGCCGTGGTGGGAGGGATTGTCCGAAGACTCCAGTTTTGACATTGTGTTGATATCTCATTTGCAGTCTTTAAAAATTTAATAGAATTGATATAAATGTTTTGGGAGTTATACGAAAATGAAGTTAGTTTCTGAAACATACTAAATCGACCTAGAAGCCAGACTTGTCAATTTCGGTAACATTTTGTCAGCTCTAAGGAAAACATAGACAGATAGAATGCAAAGTAGCAGTCCGAACTGTTAAAGGGGTCATGTCAACTCTTTACTGTTGAAGCCTCCGAAACCAACAGGAACCATGAAATAACTAATGGAAACATGAAATAACCCCGAAGCTTGGATTCACTTGTGCATGTGGTGCCCTTTACTCCCGATGACACCTACTGGTCAATGTTGGCATTTCAAGGTGTAACATCCCTCTCAAGGAAAATACAAGAGGAAACGAACTAAATATATACATTTAGCTTTGAATCCAAAGAACCTAGAGGCATTATAGCTATGAGAACCCTGCTGCAGCTATGCTAGGCTACTGAGAACCAGGTGTTCTTCTATCAGTGATGAGAACGCTTAATCATCCGATCATGTTGGCTAAAGCACTTGAATGCAACCAAGTCTGCACCCCCATGATAGATTGCCCCCGGGGGCTTGACTCAATTGAAAGACGGTCCACATAAGCTGTGTCTTTCATGTCATTGGCGACTTTTACAGTTCCGTTCACTATCTGACTTCTAATATTTACCTAGGCTGTCTTGAAAAACGGAGGCATAATACAGATTCAAGTTCAGTCAAAGATTCCCCTCACTTACCACACTCCCTTCACCCCAGAGAAGACATCAACCCAGCATTTGCTGAATCTAGCGGAAGGCCATCGTTTCTTTGTGGGAGCTAAGTATTCAATTCCTATCTATTTCATACGAGAGTATTTGACCTTTATGGGGTTCCCTGTTGTTCACAGAGGATGAAGCTAGAGGAACTCTGATTCTAGGAGGGGCTTGCTCTTCTCTTACTGGCTTCATTGCAGCTCAGGTACTGATCCCTCAAAATGGATGCCTGAGTGGAGGGGAGGGAAGAGCAAGTGCTTGATAGCTAGGCCCAAACCTGGGAAAAGGCTTACCTGGGCTTGGTGCACTTTGATCTGTATGGCTTGGAATTGCCCCTTGGGTCGTGTGGATTATCGGACCTCTTTCAAGAACATGAGCGTTTTTATCATCTCTGCCATCTCTTCTCTTTAGACGTCAGGGATCTTGGACCCGTTCTTGGAGCAGAGAATTGAGGAACTTCCTCCAGTCCACGGTGGCCCTCCGTATGTTTCTGCTAGTATCAGCGAGGTTCAATATGTCTCATGAATGCCTTTCGAGCCTGCTATCCTCTACAGCTGTCTCCAGGCCAGTATTCTCTATTGTAGCAGAACACCTCTCATCAATGTGTTCGCATCTCTCCTCAATCCGTGCAGCCATGTTTTCGGGCAGCTTCTCTTCGTGTCTCCCATAAAGTCGACTTCAACAGGACTGGGCAAGTCTGAAAGGACCTCGGAGCCTCTCCAGTAAGCTGAAGACAGGCAGATCTTCCACTGTCTGCCCTTTCAGGTTCTGGAAACTGACCCGTGAACTCAGGTCTTTGGGCAGCAGCAGTATCTCGAACTGACACAGTTTCCCGGACCAAAGACCTAAGCCAAGCTCCACAGAGGGCGGCAGCCCCTCCATCGCACTGATCCACCCACAGAACTCTGCCCGGTTACCTAGGATCCACCAGCCACAACAAGCCTCGCGGTACACACCAACATTCCACCTGGAATCCAACCGCTAACTGCCATCCCCAATGGCTGCTGCATCTTGTCAGTGTTGGGGGAGGGGCTGCATCCGACGAGAGGTTCCTAAGGTAAATGTGATTCTACCCACTAGCGTCCCATGGGCCTTTCTTCTTCCCTCTTTCCTTTTGTTCAGATCTGTATGCACTGTAGCAACGGAGGGAAGTGTGTCCATTTTCAGTTGAATGTTTCACACGTCTTTAAACTTTCTAACAGTTCACAGTACACAGAGACCCACTAAGGGAAACTATTGTTCCTGTAATATGGGCACACCCGCAATACATAGCCGTCGGTTGATTTCTGCTGAAACACCCGCATTCACGGGACATCTATTCATTTGTTTCAAGGGGGCTGAAATTCCTAGGAATGATACAATCCCCAATGTGCACTTTACTGCCTCTCTCTTTTGATCTTAGTACACTTTTGCGGAGCTACTTTCCTTGTTATAGGCTTGTGCCATTTCTTCTCGACGTAGTGTAGAATATGGCATTCATTCATCCTGTTGGAAGACTTGCAAGTCTATATCACGGACTAGGAATCCATTGGATTCCAAATCGGCATTTGGGTTAGGTCACGATATGCTCATATGAATCAATATTTACGAATATAAATGCACGCCTCTGATTTCCGAATACAGGTGTGCTGAGTACATTCAAGCCGCGATACTGGGTCGATGCGTACTGAATGATCCTTGACATCACCTTGAGTAATTTCTTTTGAATATTCATGTTACCCTACCCTTTTTGTGTTGTTTGTTTCTTTGATTCTTTCTTGGTCTGCTTCTCGTTTGCTTTGCAAACACGTCAGGCCATGCATCTCTCCGTTTGCTTCCAACAGAGAGTCATATAAGCTGACTCCCTTAAGATAGTGCTTCCAATCCCCTATGATTTCCTGCTTCCCTCTCCCATCTTTAGGGTTTTGATGTCCTCCTTGCCTTCTTCTTGTTTCTTCTTTTCCACTCATGCACTTCTTGCATTTCCAATAAGGGTTTTCTTCTTTCCATTTCATCTTGCTGCTTATCCCTTCAGGGGAGAATTCTCAACCTTTCTTTTAGGATAAGTTTCGAACTGCTGAATTCTTTGAAGATTTGCAGGTCTGTGGCATTCTCTAGCTCTGCTGTTATTAGAAATGGTGGTCATGTGGCATAGGCTACCCTAGATGGCAGCATTTTGCCATTCAAGCTATGGTCTATGTCCTGGCACTCCTCCCTGTCCTGCAATATTGCTGCTGAGATAGCAGCTGAAACCCCTCTGGAGGTTCTCTTGTGACTATGTTGCTTTCCTCCAGGCGCATTTTAAATCACTGGGATGCTCATGAACTTTGTTGATTTGGATCATACAGCTGCTGCTAAGTCTATTGGGATTCCACCTCTTTTGGACGCTGTGTACTTCCTGAATTCGCCTAGATGATTCTATCTTGGCTTTCAGCAAGTTTCAGTCTGATTTTTCTACACATAACTTTTCAAACATTGTTTGTTTCTTTATCTCTTGCTTTTCCATCTGGGACTCTTTCGAATTTTAGTCTTTCATGCCTTGTCTTCAACCAGGATTCAACAGCAATGTTTTCATTGGTTTGCACTTGCTTTCCTATGTGTGCTTCTGACCGAGGGATTTCTGTTCCCCTGTCTTCAAAGTCATTCACGCGTCCCTCTGCAATATCTCGTCTGCTTAGGACGGAATGTTAGCCCTGATATTTTCTCATCCACTGAGTTTTCTGAGATTATTTGGCTCGTCTTTAGACTTTCTCTTCACCTTTTCTGGTATTCTGCCTTTTGTGATTCTGAGACACTGTTGTTCTTCAGTGTTTCCCTCACCTCCATTTTCAATACTTGCTCTGGAGAGCGTTTTGCAGTCTAGTTGTCTGAAAGCTTACCTTTAGGGCCTTCAATCTCTTTGGAACTGAAAATGGTACTTCCTTTTCCTTTTACTGTATTTCTTCATCTCTACTGATCAGGTAATTTCAGGTATCTAATGTAGACTTCTAGGGCTTGGTTAAGTGAAAACTTTAGACTCTTGGCTCTACACAATTGCATGGGATTTCTGTGAGGACAAATATTCCTAGACATTGAAGCCATGTCCTGTTCCTGTGTGTGTTGTCTGATCTATCTCCAATTGCTTGTGTTGTTTTTGTTGTGATGAACCCCCCATACTATTTAGAATAGGATAACCTCATTTTGGTTACGCTTATCTCACAAATCTGAAAGAGCACAGGACACTTCCTCTGGTGGAAATGGAGTTTCTAAAGGTTCTCAGCTCTGCATTCTACTCTATGTTATTTTGGAGTGTTTCCTGAAGGGCATAGTGTGAGTGCGCTTGTGCTTTGTAGTGCCACGGGAATGTCCCACTGAAACCAGTTCTTCCAAGAGCTTCTCTGTCTACAGAAACCCCAGTGGAAGCATATCTATGGATGTCACACATCAGGGCCTGCTGGAATGATCCCGCAGCCCGAACTTGTTGTCCTCGCTGACGAACCGTGCCGGTGCCATCCAAAATGTAGCATCCGCTTTTGAGAGATATACTGAAGGAAATCCTTCGTCTTCTCACGCTGTGGTCTTGGACCACACTTCCGTGTCCTCTCATCTTTGTGGCACGGGTGCACGAAGGCAACCACAGAGCTGTTGCACATCCTGTGCCTCAAACCAAACCATAATCACAGCCCACGTTATGAATGTAGCAGATCCTAAGGCTTTTCATTCTGAATTCAAACCCAAGGCCCCCTGGATCCCTCAGACCCGATGCACAATATCTCTGATTCAGCCCCACACATGCTCTATTGGCAAAATGCCAAATTGGTCTCTGGTCGTGCAGATGCACTGGGTGTGGCCATGGGAAATATCGATAATTTCAACTGCGCGCGCCAGGGTGGTTGCTTGCTCATTGGGGTCCCAGGTCGGTTTGCTCTTTTGATAGGACCCACCATATCCCACAACGTACTCCAGATCCCTGAGACTCAGCGTGTGCCATCATCCGTAGCCCTATCCCTCCCTGAACCCTGCCTCTGCTACCTCAAATTTGGCAGCTCTGAGCTTGGTGTCAGAATCAAATGTGGGGATATTTTGCACTGGATTCTTTGAGTTCTGTCAGCCAAGCATCTGCTGTGCACTCTTCTAACACTCAGCGCATCACCTTCAGTCCCATGTCTCCTGCCGCTTGAGAGTGTGCGTCCAATTTAAAGAGAGTTTCACCTTTACTGCTCCATCAACAGGGCTCATAAAATGCACTGGTATCCATTGCTTGCTTTTCCTTCTCCTGCTTCCAGGTTTTCTGAGGCCTCATCCTGTCTTTGGAAGTAACAGACCTCTCTTCGGCAAGTGTCCTGTGACAAGGGCTGGGTGAGTGGATGTTTCCATTGCTGTGTTCATGGGAGCGAGTGAGCGCAGGTTGCACTGCTTCTCTGTCAACTGGGCATCGATGAATCAACACTTTCCAGATACATTTCACAGAAATGTGATTTTTTTTAATCTCTTTGTTTCTATACAGCCGTGGTGGGAGGGATTGTCCGAAGACTCCAGTTTTGACATTGTGTTGATATCTCATTTGCAGTCTTTAAAAATTTAATAGAATTGATATAAATGTTATGGGAGTTATACGAAAATGAAGTTAGTTTCTGAAACATACTAAATCGACCTAGAAGCCAGACTTGTCAATTTCGGTAACATTTTGTCAGCTCTAAGGAAAACATAGACAGATAGAATGCAAAATAGCAGTCCGTACTGTTAAAGGGGTCATGTCAACTCTTTACTGTTGAAGCCTCCGAAACCAACAGGAACCATGAAATAACTAATGGAAACATGAAATAACCCCCAAGCTTGGATTCACATGTGCATGAGGTGCCCTTTACTCCCGATGACACCTACTGGTCAATGTTGGCATTTCAAGGTGTAACATCCCTCTCAAGGAAAATACAAGAGGAAACGAACTAAATATATACATTTAGCTTTGAATCCAAAGAACCTAGAGGCATTATAGCTATGAGAACCCTGCTGCAGCTATGCTAGGCTACTGAGAACCAGGTGTACTTCTATCAGTGATGAGAACGCTTAATCATCCGATCATGTTGGGTAAAGCACTTGAATGCAACCAAGTCTGCACCCCCATGATAGATTGCCCCCGGGGGCTTGACTCAATTGAAAGACGGTCCACATAAGCTGTGTCTTTCATGTCATTGGCAACTTTTACAGTTCCGTTCACTATCTGACTTCTAATATTTACCTAGACTGTCTTGAAAAACGGAGGCCTAATACAGATTCAAGTTCAGTCAAAGATTCCCCTCACTTACCACACTCCCTTCACCCCAGAGAAGACATCAACCCAGCATTTGCTGAATCTAGCGGAAGGCCATCGTTTCTTTGTGGGAGCTAAGTATTCAATTCCTATCTATTTCATACGAGAGTATTTGACCTTTATGGGGTTCCCTGTTGTTCACAGAGGATGAAGCTAGAGGAACTCTGATTCTAGGAGGGGCTTGCTCTTCTCTTACTGGCTTCATTGCAGCTCAGGTACTGATCCCTCCAAATGGATGCCTGAGTGGAGGGGAGGGAAGAGCAAGTGCTTGATAGCTAGGCCCAAACCTGGGAAAAGGCTTACCTGGGCTTGGTGCACTTTGATCTGAATGGCTTGGAATTGCCCCTTGGGTCGTGTGGATTATCTGACCTCTTTCAAGAACATGAGCGTTTTTATCATCTCTGCCATCTCTTCTCTTTAGACGTCAGGGATCTTGGACCCGTTCTTGGAGCAGAGAATTGAGGAACTTCCTCCAGTCCACGGTGGCCCTCCGTATGTTTCTGCTAGTATCAGCGAGGTTCAATATGTCTCATGAATGCCTTTCGAGCCTGCTATCCTCTACAGCTGTCTCCAGACCAGTATTCTCTATTGTAGCAGAACATCTCTCATCAATGTGTTCGCATCTCTCCTCAATCCGTGCAGCCATATTTTCGGCCAGCTTCTCTTCGTGTCTCCCATAAAGTCGACTTCAACAGGACTGGGCAAGTCTGAAAGGACCTCGGAGCCTCTCCAGTAAGCTGAAGACAGGCAGATCTTCCACTGTCCGCACTTTCAGGTTCTGGAAACTGACCCGTGAACTCAGGTCTTTGGGCAGCAGCAGTATCTCGAACTGACACAGCTTCCCGGACCAAAGACCTAAGCCTAGCTCCACAGATGGCGGCAGCCCCTCCATCACACTGATCCACCCACAGAACTCTGCCCGGTTACCTAGGATCCACCAGCCACAACAAGCCTCGCGGTACACACCAACAATCCACCTGGAATCCAACCGCTAACTGCCATCCCCAAAGGCTGCTGCATCTTGTCAGTGTTGGGGGAGGGGCTGCATCCGACGAGAGGTTCCTAAGGTAAAAGTGATTCTACCCACTAGCGTCCCATGGGCCTTTGTTCTTCCCTCTTTCCTTTTGTTCAGATCTGTATGCACTGAAGCAATGGAGGGAAGTGTGTCCATTTTCAGGTGAATGTTTCACACGTCTTTAAACTTTCTAACAGTTCACAGTACACAGAGACCCAATAAGGGAAACTATTGTTCCTGTTATATGGGCACACCCGCAATACATAGCCGTCGGTTGATTTCTGCTGAAACACCCGCATTCACGGGATATCTATCCATTTATTTCAAGGGGGCTGAAATTCCTAGGAATGATACAATCCCCAATGTGCACTTTACTGCCTGTCTCTTTTGATCTTAGTACACTTTTGATGAGCTACTTTTTATTCTTATAGGCTTGTGCCATTTCTTCTCAACGTAGTGTAGCATATGGCATTCATTCATCCTGTTGGAAGACTTGCAAGTCTATATCACGGACTAGGAATCCATTGGATTCCAAATCGGCATTTGGGTTAGGTCACGATATGCTCATATGAATCAATATTTACGAATATAAATGCACGCCTCTGACTACCGAATACAGGTGTGCTGAGTACATTCAAGCCGCGATACTGGGTCGATGCGTACTGAATGATCCTTGACATAACCTTGAGTAATTTCTTTTGAATATTCATGTTACCCTACCCTTTTTGTGTTGTTTGTTTGTTTGATTCTTTCTTGGTCTGCTTCTCGTTTGCTTTGCAAACACGTCAGGCCATGCATCTCTCCGTTTGCTTCCAATAGAGAGTCATATAAGCTGACTCCCTTAAGATAGTGCTTCCAATCCCCTATGATTTCCTGCTTCCCTCTCCCATCTTTAGGGTTTTGATGTCCTCCTTGCCTTCTTGTTTCTTCTTTTCCACTCATGCTCTTCTTGCATTTCCAATAAGGGTTTTCTTCTTTCCATTTCATCTTGATACTTATCCCTTCAGGGGAGTATTCTCAACCTTTCTTTTAGGATAAGTTTCGAACTGCTGAATTCTATTAGGGTTTGCAGGCCTGTGGCATTCTCTAGCTCTGCTGTTATTAGAAATGGTGGTCATGTGGCATAGGCTACCCTAGATGGCAGCATTTTGCCATTCATGGTAAAGTCTATGTCCTGGCACTCCTCCCTGTCCTGCAATAATGCTGCTGATATAGCAGCTGAAACCCCTCTGGAGGTTCTCTTGTGACTATGTTGCTTTCCTCCAGGCGCATTTTAAATCACTGGGATGCTCATGAACTTTGTTGATTTGGATCATACTGCTGCTGCTAAGTCTATTGGGATTCCACCTCTTTTGGACGCTGTGTACTTCCTGAATTCGCCTAGATGATTCTATCTTGGCTTTCAGCAAGTTTCAGTCTGATTATTCTACACATAACTTTTCAAACATTATTTGTTTATTTATCTCTTGCTTTTCCATCTGGGACTCTTTCGAATTTTAGTCTTTCATGCCTTGTCTTCCACCAGGATTCAACAGCAATGTTTTCATTGTTTTGTACTTGCTTTCCTATGTGTGCTTTTGACCGAGGGATTTCTGTTCCCCTGTCTTCAAAGTCATTCACGCGTCCCTCTGCAATAATTCGTCTGCTTAGGATGGAATGTTAGCCCTGATATTTTCTCATCCACTTAGTTTTCTGAAATTATTTAGCTCGTCTTTAGGCTTTCTCTTCACCTTTTCTGGTTTTCTGCCTTTTGTGATTCTGAGACACTGTTGTTCTTCAGTATTTCCTTCACCTCCATTTTCAATACTTGCTCTGGAGAGCGTTTTGCAGACTAGTTGTCTGAAAGCTTATCTTTAGGGCCTTCAATCTCTTTGGAACTGAAAATGGTACTTCCTTTTCCTTTTACTGTATTTCTTCATCTCAACTGGTCAAGTAATTTCAGGTACCTAATGTAGAATTCTAGGGCTTGGCTAAGTGAAAACTTTAGACTCTTGGCTCTACAAAATTGCAAGGGATTTCTGTGAGGACAAATTTTCCTAGACATTGATGCCATGTCCTTTTCCTGTGTGTGCTGTTTTGTCTATCTCCAATTGCTGGTGTTGCCTATGTTGTGATGAAAACCCCATACTATTTCGATTTAGATAACCTCACTTTGATTACGCTTATGTCACAAATCAGATAGTGCACAGGACACTTCCTCTGGTGAAAATGGAGCTTCTAAAGGTTCTCAGCTCTGCATTCTACTCTCTGTTATTTTGGAGTGTTTCCAGAAGTGCATAGTGTGAGTGCGCTTGTGCTTTGTAGTGCCACGGGAATGTCCCACTGAAACCAGTTCTTCCAAGAGCTTCTCGGTCTACAGAAACACCAGTGGAAGCATATCTATGGATATCAAACATCAGGGCCTGCTGGAATGACCCTGCAGCCCGAACTTGGTGTCCTCGCTGCCGAACCGTGCCGGTGCCATCCAAAATATAGTATCCGCTTTTGAGAGATATACTGAAGGAAATCCTTCCTCTTCTCACGCTGTTGTCTTGGACCACACTTCCTTGTCCTCTCATCCTTGTGGCACGGGGGCACGAAGGCAACCACAGAGCTGTTGCACATCCTGTGCCTCAAACCAAACAATAATCACAGCCCAGGTTATGAATGTAGCTGTATGGGGATTCCATCACAACAAAGGCAACACCAGTAATTCGAGATAGACCAGACAACACACACAGGAACAGGACATGGCATCAATGTCTAGGACAATTTGTCCTCACAGAAATCCCATGCAATTGTGTAGAGCCAAGAGTCTAAAGTTTTCACTTAACCAAGCCCTAGAAGTCTACATTAGATACCTGAAATTACCTGACCAGTAGAGATGAAGAAATACAGTAAAAGGAAAAGGAAGTACCATTTTCAGTTCCAAAGAGTTTGAAGGCCCTAAAGATAAGCTTTCAGACAACTAGACTGCAAAACGCTCTCCAGAGCAAGTATTGAAAATGGAGGAGAGGGAAACACTGAAGAACAAAAGTGTCTCAGAATCACAAAAGACAGAATACCAGAAAAGGGGAAGAGAAAGCCTAAAGACGAGAAAAATAATCTCAAAAAACTCAGTGGATGAGAAAATATCAGGGCTAACATTCCGTCCTAAGCAGACAAGATATTGAAGAGGGACGCGTGAATGACTTTGAAGACAGGGGAACAGAAATCCCTCGGTCAGAAGCACACATAGGAAAGCAAGTGAAAACCAATGAAAACATTGCTGTTGAATCCTGGTTGAAGACAAGGCATGAAAGACTAAAATTTGAAAGAGTCCCAGATGGAAAAGCAAGAGATAAAGAAACAAACAATGTTTGAAAAGTTATGTGTAGAAAAATCAGACTGAAACTTGCTGAAAGCCAAGATAGAATCATCTAGGCGAATTCAGGAAGTACACAGCGTCCAAAAGAGGTGGAATCCCAATAGACTTAGCAGCAGCTCTATGATCCAAATCAACAAAGTTCATGAGCATCCCAGTGATTTAAAATGCGCCTGGAGGAAAGCAACATAGTCACAAGAGAACCTCCAGAGGGGTTTCAGCTGCTATCTCAGCAGCAATATTGCAGGACAGGGAGGAGTGCCAGGACATAGACCATAGCTTGAATGGCAAAATGCTGCCATCTAGGGAAGCCTATGCCACATGACCACCATTTCTAATAACAGCAGAGCTAGAGAATGCCACAGGCCTGCAAAACTTAAAAGAATTCAGCAGTTCGATACTTATCCTAAAAGAAAAGTTGAGAATTCTCCCCTGAAGGGATAAGCAGCAAGATGAAATGGAAAGAAGAAAACCGTTATTGGAAATGCAAGAAGAGCATGAGTGGAAAAGAAGAAACAAGAAGAAGGCAAGGAGGACATCAAAACCCTAAAGATGGGAGAGGGTAGCAGGAAATCATAGGGGATTGGAAGCACTATCTTAAGGGGGTCAGCTTATATGACTCTCTGTTGGAAGCAAACGGAGAGATGCATGGCCTGACGTGTTTGCGAAACAAAGGAGAAGCAGACCAAGAAAGAATCAAACAAACAAACAACACAATAAGGGTAGGGTAACATGAATATTCAAAAGAAATTACTCAAGGTGATGTCAAGGATCATTGAGTACGCATCGACCCAGTATCGCGCCTTGAATGTACTCAGCACACCTGTATTCGGAAATCAGAGGCGTGCATTTATATTCGTAAATATTGTTTCAGATGAGCATATCGTGACCTAACCCAAATGCCGATTTGGAATCCAATGGATTCCTAGTCCGTGATATAGACTTGCAAGTCTTCCAACAGGATGAATGAATGCCATAATCTACACTACGTCGAGAAGAAATGGCACAAGCCTATAACAAGGAAAAGTAGCTCCGCAAAAGTGTACTTAGATCAAAAGAGACAGGCAGCAAAGTGCACATTGGGGATTGTATCATTCCTAGGAATTTCAGCCCCCTTGAAACAAATGGATAAATCTCCCGTGAATGCGGGTGTTTCAGCAGAAATCAACCGACGGCTATGTATTGCGGGTGTGCCCATATTACAGGAACAATAGGTTCCCTTAGTGGGTCCCTGTGTACTGTGAACTGTTAGAAAGTTTAAAGACGTGTGAAACATTCAACTGAAAATGGACACACTTCCTTCCGTTGCTACAGTGCATACAGATCTGAACAAAAGGAAAGAGGGAAGAACAAAGGCCCATGGGACGCTAGTGGGTAGAATCACATTTAGCTTAGGAACCTCTCGTCGGATGCAGTCCCTCCCCTAACACTGACAAGATGAAGCAGCCTTTGGGGATGGCAGTTAGCGGTTGGATTCCAGGTGGAATGTTGGTGTGTACCGCGAGGCTTGTTGTGGCTGGTGGATCCTAGGTAACCGGGCAGAGTTCTGTGGGTGGATCAGTGCGATGGAGGGGCTGCCGCCCTCTGTGGAGCTTGGCTTAGGTCTTTGGTCCAGGAAGCTGTGTCAGTTCGAGATACTGCTGCTGCCCAAAGACCTGAGTTCACGGGTCAGTTTCCAGAACCTGAAAGGGCAGACAGTGGAAGATCTGCCTGTCTTCAGCTTACTGGAGAGGCTCCGAGGTCCTTTCAGACTTGCCCAGTCCTGTTGAAGTCGACTTTATGGGAGACACGAAGAGAAGCTGGCCGAAAATATGGCTGCACGGATTGAGGAGAGATGCGAACACATTGATGAGAGATGTTCTGCTGCAATAGGGAATACTGGCCTGGAGACAGCTCTAGAGGATAGCAGGCTCGAAAGGTATTCATGAGACATATTGAACCTCGCTGATACTAGCAGAAACATACGGAGGGCCACCGTGGACTGGAGGAAGTTCCTCAATTCTCTGCCCCTAGAACGGGTCCAAGATCCCTGACCTCTAAAAAGAAGAGATGGCAGAGATGATAAAAACGCTCATGTTCTTGAAAGAGGTCAGATAATCCACACGACCCAAGGGGCAATTCCAAGCCATTCAGATCAAAGTGCACCAAGCCCAGGTAAGCCTTTTCCCAGGTTTGGGCCTAGCTATCAAGCACTTGCTCTTCCCTCCCCTCCACTCAGGCATCCATTTTGAGGGATCAGTACCTGAGCTGCAATGAAGCCAGTAAGAGGAGAGCAAGCCCGTCCTAGATTCAGAGTTCCTCTAGCTTCATCCTTTGTGAACAACAGGGAACCCCATAAAGGTCAAAAACTCTCGTATGAAATAGATAGGAATTGAATACTTAGCTCCCACAAAGAAACGATGGCCTTCCGCTTGATTCAGCAAATGCTGGGTTTATGTCTTCTCTGGGGTGAAGGGAGTGTGGTAAGTGAGGGGAATCTTTGAATGAACTTGAATCTGTATTAGGCCTCCGTTTTTCAAGACAGTCTAGGTAAATATTAGAAGTAAGATAGTGAACGGAACAGTAAAAGTCGCCCATGACATGAAAGACACAGCTTATTTGGACCGTCTTTCAATTCAGTCAAGCCCCCGGGGGCAATCTATCATGGGGGTGCAGACTTGGTTGCATTCAAGTGCTTTACCCAACATGATCGGATGATTAAGTGTTCTCATCACTGATAGAAGAACACCTGGTTCTCAGTAGCCTAGCATAGCTGCAGCAGGGTTCTCATAGCTATAATGCCTCTAGGTTCTTTGGATTCAAAGCTAAATGTATATATTTAGTTCGTTTTCTCTTGTATTTTCCTTGAGAGGGATGTTACACCTTTAAATGCCAACATTGACCAGTAGGTGTCATCGGGAGTAAAGGGCACCACATGCACAAGTGAATTCAAGCTTGGGGGTTATTTCATGTTTCCATTAGTTATCTCATGGTTCCTGTTGGTTTCGGAGGCTTCAACAGTAAAGAGTTGACATGACCCCTTTAAAAGTTCGGACTGCTAGTTTGCATTCTATCTGTCTTTGTTTTCCTTAGAGCTGACAAAATGTTACCAAAATTGACAAGTCTGGCTTCTAGGTCGATTTAGTATGTTTCAGAAACTAACTTCATTTTCGTATAACTCCCAAAACATTTATATAAATTCTATTAAATTTTTAAAGACTGCAAATGAGATATCAACACAATATCAAAACTGGAGACTTCGCACAATCCCTCCCACCACGGCTGTATAGAAACTAAGAGATAAAAAAAAATCACATTTCTGTGAAATGTATCTGGAAAGTGTTGATTCATCGATGCCCAGTTGACAGAGAAGCAGTGCAACATGCACTCACTCGCTCCCATGAACACAGGAATGGAAACATCCACTCACCCAGCCCTTGGCACAGGACACTTGCCGAAGAGAGGTCTGTTACTTCCAAAGACAGAATGAGGCCTCAGAACACCTGGAAGCAGGAGAAGGAAAAGCAGGGAATGAATACCAGTGCATGGTCTGAGCCCTGTTGATGGAGCAGTAAGGTGAAACTCTCTTTAACTTGGACGCACACTCTCAAGCGGACGGGAGACATGAGATTGAAGGTGATGCGCTGAGTGTTAGAAGAGTGCACAGCAGATGCTTGGCTGACAGAACTCAAAGAATCCAGTGCAAAATATCCCCACAGTTGATTCTGAGACCAAGCTCCGAGCTGCCAAATTTGAGGTAGCAGAGGCAGCGTTCAGGGAGGGATAGGGCTACGGATGATGGCACACGCTGAGTCTCAGGAATCTGGAGTGCGTTGTGGGATGTGGTGGGTCCTATCAAGAGAGCAAACCGACCTGGGACCCCAAAGAACAAGCAACCACCCTGGCGCGCGCAGTTGAAATTATCGATATATCCCATGGCCACACCCAGTGCATCTGCAGGACCAGAGACCAATTTGGCCTTTTGCCAATAGAGCATGTGTGGGGCTGAATCAGAGATATTGTGCATCGAGTCTGAGGGATCCAGGGGGCCTTGGGTTTGAATTCAGAATGAAAAGCCTTAGGATCTGCTACATTCATAACCTGGGCTGTGATTATGGTTTGGTTTGAGGCACAGGATGTGCAACAGCTCTGTGGTTGCCTTCGTGCACCCGTGCCACAAGGATGAGAGGACAAGGAAGTGTGGTCCAAGACCACAGCGTGAGAAGAGGAAGGATTTCCTTCAGTTTATCTCTCAAAAGCGGATGCTACATTTTGGATGGCACCGGCAAGGTTCGGTAGCGAGGACACCTAGTTCGGGCTGCGGGATCATTCCAGCAGGCCCTGATGTGTGACATCCATAGATATGCTTCCACTGGTGTTTCTCTAGACAGAGAAGCTCTTGGAAGAACTGGTTTCAGTGGGACATTCCCGTGGCACTACAAAGCACAAGCGCACTCACACTCTGCTCTTCTGGAAACACTCCAAAATAACATAGAGTAGAATGCAGAGCTGAGAAATTTTAGAAGCTCCATTTCCACCAGAGGAAGTGTCCTGTGCTCTTTCAGATTTGTGAGAGAAGCGTAATCAAAATGAGGTTATCCTAATCGAAATAGTATGGGGTGTTCATCACAACAAAGGCAACACCAGCAATTGGAGATAGACCAGACAACACACACAGGAACAGGACATGGCATCAATGTCTAGGAAGATTTGTCCTCACAGAAATCCCATGCAATTGTGTAGAGCCAAGAGTCTAAACTTTTCACTTAACCATGCCCTAGAAGTCTACATTAGATACCTGAAATTACCTGACCAGTAGAGATGAAGAAATACAGTAAAAGGAAAAGGAAGTACAATTTTTAGTTCCAAAGAAATTGAAGGCCCTAAAGATAAGCTTTCAGACAACTAGACTGCAAAACGCTCTCCAGAGCAAGTATTGAAAATGGAAGTGAGGGAAACACTGAAGAACAAAAGTGTCTCAGAATCACAAAAGGCAGAATACTAGAAAAGGGGAACAGAAAGCCTAAAGACGAGCCAAATAATCTCAGAAAACTCAGTGGATGAGAAAATATCAGGGCTAACATTCCGTCCTAAGCAGACGAGATATTGCAGAGGGACGCGTGAATTACTTTGAAGACAGGGGAACACAAATCCCTCGGTTAGAAGCACACATAGGAAAGCAAGTGCAAACCAATGAAAACATTGCTGTTGAATCCTGGTTGAAGACAAGGCATGAAAGAATAAAATTCGAAAGAGTCCCAGAAGGAAAAGCAAGAGATAAAGAAACAAACAGTGTTTGAAAAGTTATGTGTAGAAAAATCAGACTGAAACTTGCTGAAAGCCAAGATAGAATCATCTAGGCGAATTCAGGAAGTACACAGCGTCCAAAAGAGGTGGAATCCCAATAGACTTAGCAGCAGCTGTATGATCCAAATCAACAAAGTTCATGAGCATCCCAGTGATTTAAAATGCGCCTGGAGGAAAGCAACATAGTCACAAGAGAACCTCCAGAGGGGTTTCAGCTGCTATCTCAGCAGCAATATTGCAGGACAGGGAGGAGTGCCAGGACATAGACCATAGCTTGAATGGCAAAATGCTGCCATCTAGGGTAGCCTATGCCACATGACCACCATTTCTAATAACAGCAGAGCTAGAGAATGCCCCAGGCCTGAAAAACTTAAAAGAATTCAGCAGTTCGAAACTTATCCTAAAAGAAAGGTTGAGAATTCTCCCCTGAAGGGATAAGCAGCAAGATGAAATGGAAAGAAGTAAACCCTTATTGGAAATGCAAGAAGAGCATGAGTGGAAAAGAAGAAACAAGAAGAAGGCAAGGAGGACATCAAAACCCTAAAGATGGGAGAGGGAAGCAGGAAATCATAGGGGATTGGAAGCACTATCTTAAGGGAGTCAGCTTATATGACTCTCTGTTGGAAGCAAACGGAGAGATGCATGGTCTGACGTGTTTGCAAAACAAACGAGAAGCAGACCAAGAAAGAATCAAACAAACAAACAACACAAAAAGGGTAGGGTAACATGAATATTCAAAATAAATTACTCAAGGTGATGTCAAGAATAATTGAGGACTCATCGACCCAGTATCGCGGCTTGAATGTACTCAGCACACCTGTATTCGGAAATCAGAGGCGTGCATTTATATTCGTAAATATTGATTCATATGAGCATATCGTGACCTAACCCAAATGCCGATTTGGAATCCAATGGATTCCTAGTCCGTGATATACACTTGCAAGTCTTCCAAAATGATGAATGAATGCCATATTCTACACTACGTCGAGAAGAAATGGCACAAGCCTATAACAAGGAAAAGTAGCTCCGCAAAAGTGTACTAAGATCAAAAGAGACAGGCAGTATAGTGCACATTGGGGATTGTATCATTCCTAGGAATTTCAGCCCCCTTGAAACAAATGGATAGATGTTCCGTGAATGTGGGTGTTTCAGCAGAAATCATCCGACGGCTATGTATTTCGGGTGTGCCCATATTACAGGAACAATAGTTTCCCTTAGTGGGTCTCTGTGTACTGTGAACTGTTAGAAAGTTTTAAGACGTGTGAAAATTTCAACTGAAAATGGACACACTTCCCTCCGTTGCTACAGTGCATACAGATCTGAACAAAAGGAAATAGGGAAGAACAAAGGCCCATGGAACGCTAGTGGGTAGAATCACATATACCTTAGGAACCTCTCATCGGATGCAGCCCCCGCCAACACTGACAAGATGCAGCAGCCATTGGGGATGGCAGTTAGCCATTGGATTCCAGGTGGAATGTTGGTGTGTACCGTGAGGCCTGTTGTGGCTGGTGGATCCTAGGTAACCGGGCAGAGTTCTGTGGGTGGATCCGTGCGATGGAGGGGCTGCCGCCCTCTGTGGAGCTTGGCTTAGGTCTTTGGTCCGGGAAGCTGTGTCAGTTCGAGATACTGCTGCTGCCCAAAGACCTGAGATCACGGGTCAGTTTCCAGAACCTGAAAGGGCAGACAGTGGAAGATCTGCCTGTCTTCAGCTTACTGGAGAGGCTCCGAGGTCCTTTCAGACTTGCCCAGTCCTGTTGAATTCGACTTTATGGGAGACACGAAGAGAAGCTGGCCGATAATATGGCTGCACGGATTGAGGAGAGATGCAAACACATTGATGAGAGATGTTCTGCTACAACAGAGAATACTGGCCTGGAGACAGCTGTAGAGGATAGCAGGCTCGAAAGGCATTCATGAGACATATTGAACCTCGCTGATACTAGCAGAAACATACGGATGGCCACTGTGGACTGGAGGAAGTTCCTCAATTCTCTGCTCCAAGAACGGGTCCAAGATCCCTGACGTCTAAAGAGAAGAGATGGCAGAGATGATAAAAACGCTCATGTTCTTGAAAGAGGTCAGATCATCCACACGACTCAAGGGGCAATTCCAAGCCATTCAGATCAAAGTGCACCAAGCCCAGGTAAGCCTTTTCCCAGGTTTGGGCCTAGTTATCAAACATTTGCTCTTCCCTCCCCTCCACTCAGGCATCCATTTTGAGGGATCAGTACCTGAGCTGCAATGAAGCCAGTAAGAGATCACGAAGCCCTTCCTAGAATCAGAGTTCCTCTATCTTCATCCTCTGTGAACAACAGGGAACCCCATAAAGGTCAAATACTCTCGTATGTAATAGATAGGAATTGAATACTTAGCTTCCACAAAGAAACGATGGCCTTCCGCTAGATTCAGCAAATGCTGGGTTTATGTCTTCTCTGGGGTGAAGGGAGTGTGGTAAGTGAGGGGAAACTTTGACTGAACTTGAATCTGTATTAGGCCTCCGTTTTTCAAGACAGTCTAGGTAAATATTAGAAGTCAGATAGTGAACGGAACAGTAAAAGTCGCCCATGAAATTAAAGACACAGCTTATGTGGACCGTCTTTCAATTGAGTCAAGCCCCCGGGGGCAATCTATCATGGGGGTGCAGACTTGGTTGCATTCAAGTGCTTTACCCAACATGATCGGATGATTAAGCGTTCTCATCACTGATAGAAGAACACCTGGTTCTCAGTAGCCTAGCATAGCTGCAGCAGGGTTATCATAGCTATAATGCCTCTAGGTTCTTTAGATTCAAAGCTAAATGTATATATTTAGTTCGTTTTCTCTTGTATTTTCCTTGAGAGCGATGTTACACCTTGAAATGCCAACATTGACCAGTAGGTGTCATCGGGAGTAAAGGGCACCACATGCACAAGTGGATCCAATCTTGGGGGTTATTTCATGTTTCCATTAGTTATTTCATGGTTCCTGTTGGTTTCGGAGGCTTCAACAGTAAAGAGTTGACATGACCCCTTTAAAAGTTCGTACTGCTAGTTTGCATTCTATCTGTCAATGTTTTCTTTAGAGCTGACAAAATGTTACCGAAATTGACAAGTCTGGCTTCTAGGTCGATTTAGTATGTTTCAGAAACTAACTTCATTTTCGTATAACTCCCAAAACATTTATATCAATTCTATTAAATTTTTAAAGACTGCAAATGAGATATCAACACAATGTCAAAATTGGAGTCTTCGGACAATCCCTCCCACCATGGCTGTATAGAAACAAAGAGATAAAAAAAATCACATTCTGCGAAATGTATCTGGAAATTGTTGATTCATCGATGCCCAGTTGATAGAGAAGCAATGCAACCTGCGCTCACTCGCTCCCATGAACACAGCCATGGAAACATCCACTCACTCAGCCCTTGGCACAGGACACTTGCCGAAGAGAGGTCTGTTACTTCCAAAGCAGGATGAGGCCTCAGAACACCTGGAAGCAGGAGAAGGAAAAGCAGGTAATGGATACCAGTGAGCCCTGTTGATGGAGCAGTAAAGGTGAAACTCTCTTTAACTTCGACGCACACTCTCAAGCGGACGGGAGACATGGGTTTGAAGATGATGTGCTGAGTGTTAGAAGAGTGCACAGCAGATGCTTGGCTGACAGACCTCAAAGAATCCAGTGCAAAATATCCCCACAGTTGATTCTGAGACCAAGCTCCAAGCTGCCAAATTTGAGGTAGCAGAGGCAGCGTTCAGGAAGGGATAGGGCTACGGATGATGGCACACGCTGAGTCTCAGGGATCTGGAGTGCGTTCTGGGATATGGTGGGTCCTTTCAAGAGAGCAAACCGACCTGGGACCCCAATGAGCAAGCAACCACCCTGGCGCGCGCAGTTGAAAATATCGATATGTCCCATGGCCACACCCAGTGCATCTGCAGGACCAGAGACCAATTTGGCATTTTGCCAATAGAGCATGTGTGGGGCTGAATCAGAGATATTGTGCATCGGGTCTGAGGGATCCAGGGGGCCTTGGTCTTGAATTCAGAATGAAAAGCCTTAGGATCTGCTACATTCATAACCTGGGCTGTGATTATGGTTTGGTTTGAGGCACAGGATGTGCAACAGCTCTGTGGTTGCCTTCGTGAAACCGTGCCACAAGGATGAGAGGACAAGGAAGTGTGGTCCAAGACCACAGCGTGAGAAGAGGAAGGATTTCCTTCAGTTTATCTCTCAAAAGCGGATGCTACATTTTGGATGGCACCGGCACGGTTCGGCAGCGAGGACAACTAGTTCGGGCTGCGGGATCATTCCAGCAGGCCCTGATGTGTGACATCCATAGATATGCTTCCACTGGTGTTTCTCTAGACAGAGAAGCTCTTGGAAGAACTGGTTTCAGTGGGACATTCCCGTGGCATTACAAAGCACAAGCGCACTCACACTCTGCACTTCTGGAAACACTCCAAAATAACAGAGAGTAGAATGCAGAGCTGAGAACCTTTAGAAGCTAAATTTCCACAAGAGGAAGTGTCCTGTGCTCTTTCAGATTTGTGAGAGAAGCGTAATCAAAATGAGGTTATCCTAATCGAAATAGTAGGGGGGTTCATCACAACAAAGGCAACAACAGCAATTGGAGATAGACCAGACAACACACACAGGAACAGGACATGGCATCAATGTCTAGGAAAATTTGTCCTCACAGAAATCCCATGCAATTGTGTAGAGCCAAGAGTCTAAAATTTTCACTTAACCAAATCCTAGAAGTCAACATTAGATACCTGAAATTACCTGACCAGTAGAGATGAAGAAATACAGTAAAAGGAAAAGGAAGTACCATTTTCAGTTCCAAAGAGATTGAAGGCCCTAAAGATAAGCTTTCAGACAACTAGACTGCAAAACGCTCTCCAGAGCAAGTATTGAAAATGGAGGTGAGGGAAACACTGAAGTACAACAGTGTCTCAGAATCACAAAAGGCAGAATACCAGAAAAGGGGAAGAGAAAGCCTAAAGACGAGCCAAATAATCTCAGAAAACTCAGTGGATGAGAAAATATCAGGGCTAACATTCCGTCCTAAGCAGACGAGATATTGCAGAGGGACGCGTGAATGACTTTGAAGACAGGGGAACAGAAATCCCTCGGTCAGAAGCACACATAGGAAAGCAAGTGCAAACCAATGAAAACATTGATGTTGAATCCTGGTTGAAGACAAGGCATGAAAGACTAAAATTCGAAAATGTCCCATGTGGAAAAGCAAGAGATAAGGAAACAAACAATGTTTGAAAATTTATGTGTAGAAAAATCAGACAGAAACTTGCTGAAAGCCCAGATAGTATCATCTAGGCGAATTCAGGAAGTACACAGCGTCCAAAAGAGGTGGAATCCCAATAGACTTAGCAGCAGCTGTATGATCCAAATCAACAAAGTTCATGAGCATCCCAGTGATTTAAAATGCGCCTGGAGGAAAGCAACATAGTCACAAGAGAACCTCCAGAGGGGTTTCAGCTGCTATCTCAGCAGCAATATTGCAGGACAGGGAGGAGTGCCAGGACATAGACCATAGCTTGAATGGCAAAATGCTGCCATCTAGGGTAGCCTATGCCACATGACCACCATTTCTAATAACAGCAGAGCTAGAGAATGCCGCAGACCTGCAAATCTTAAAAGAAAACAGCAGTTCGAAACTTATCCTAAAAGAAAGGTTGAGAATTCTCCCCTGAAGGGATAAGCAGCAAGATGAAATGGAATGAAGAAAACCCTTATTGGAAATGCAAGAAGAGCATGAGTGGAAAAGAAGAAACAAGAAGAAGGCAAGGAGGACATCAAAACCCTAAAGATGGGAGAGGGAAGCAGGAAATCATAGGGGATTGGAAGCACTATCTTAAGGGAGTCAGCTTATGACCCTCTGTTGGAAGCAAACGGAGAGATGCATGGCCTGACGTGTTTGCAAAGCAAACGAGAAGCAGACCAAGAAAGAATCAAACAAACAAACAACACAAAAAGGGTAGGGTAACATGAATATTCAAAAGAAATTACTCAAGGTGCTGTCAAGGATCATTCAGTACGCATCGACCCAGTATCGCGGCTTGAATGTACTCAGCACACCTGTATTCGGAAATCAGAGGCGTGCATTTATATTCGTAAATATTGATTCATATGAGCATATCGTGACCTAACCCAAATGACGATTTGGAATCCAATGGATTCCTAGCCCGTGATATAGACTTGCATGTCTTCCAACAGGATGAATGAATGCCATATTCTACACTACGTCGAGAAGAAATGGCACAAGCCTATAACAAGGAAAAGTAGCTCCGCAAAAGTGTACTAAGTTCAAAAGAGACAGGCAGTAATGTGCACATTGGGGATTGTATCATTCCTAGGAATTTCAGCCCCCTTGAAACAAATGGATAGATGTCCCGTGAATGCGGGTGTTTCAGCAGAAATCAACCGACGGCTATGTATTGCGGGTGTGCCCATATTACAGGAACAATAGTTTCCCTTAGTGGGTCTCTGTGTACTGTGAACTGTTAGAAAGTTTAAAGACGTGTGAAACATTCAACTGAAAATGGACACACTTCCCTCCGTTGCTACAGTGCATACAGATCTGAACAAAAGGAAAGAGGGAAGAACAAAGGCCCATGGGACGCTAGTGGGTAGAATCACATTTACCTTAGGAACCTCTCGTCGAATGCAGCCCCTCCCCCAACACTGACAAGATGCAGCAGCCATTGGGGATGTCAGTTAGCGGTTGGATTCCAGGTGGAATGTTGGTGTGTACCGCGAGGCTTGTTGTGGCTGGTGGATCCTAGGTAACAGGGCAGAGTTCTGTGGGTGGATCAGTGTGATGGAGGGGCTGCCGCCCTCTGTGGAGTTTGGCTTAGGTCTTTGTTCCGGGAAGTTGTGTCAGTTCGAGATACTGCTGCTGCCCAAAGACCTGAGTTCACGGGTCAGTTTCCAGAAACTGAAAGGGCAGACAGTGGAAGATCTGCCTGTCTTCAGCTTACTGGAGAGGCTCCGAGGTCCTTTCAGACTTGCCCAGTCCTGTTGAAGTCGACTTTATGGGAGACACGAAGAGAAGCTGGCCAAAAATATGGCTGCACGGATTGAGGAGAGATGCGAACACATTGATGAGAGATGTTCTGCTACAATAGAGAATACTGGCCTGGAGACAGCTGTAGAGGATAGCAGGCTCGAAAGGCATTCATGAGACATATTGAACCTCGCTGATACTAGCAGAAACATACGGAGGGACACCGTCGACTGGAGGAAGTTCCTCAATTCTCTGCTCCAAGAACGGGTCCAAGATCCCTAACGTCTATAGAGAAGAGATGGCAGAGATGATATAAACGCTCATGTTCTTGAAAGAGGTCAGATAATCCACACGACCCAAGGGGCATTTCCAAGCCATTCAGATCAAAGTGCACCAAGCCCAGGTAAGCCTTTTCCCAGGTTTGGGCCTAGCTATCAAGCACTTGCTCTTCCCTCCCTTCCACTCAGGCATCCATTTGGAGGGATCAGTACCTGAGCTGCAATGAAGCCAGTAAGAGAAGAGCAAGCCCCTCCTAGATTCAGAGTTCCTCTAGCTTCATCCTCTGTGAACAACAGGGAACCCCATAAAGGTCAAATACTCTCGTATGAAATAGATAGGAATTGAATACTTAGCTCCCACAAAGAAACGATGGCCTTCCGCTAGATTCAGCAAATGCTGGGTTGATGTCTTCTCTGGGGTGCAGGGAGTGTGATAAGTGAGGGGAATCTTTGACTGAACTTGAATCTGTATTAGGCCTCCGTTTTTCAAGACAGTCTAGGTAAATATTAGAAGTCAGATAGTGAACGGAACTGTAAAAGTCGCCAATGACATGAAAGACACAGCTTATGTGGACCGTCTTTCAATTGAGTCAAGCCCCCGGGGGCAATCTATCATAGGGGTGCAGACTTGGTTGCATTCAAGTGCTTTAGCCAACATGATCGGATGATTAAGCGTTCTCATCACTGATAGAAGAACACCTGGTTCTCAGTAGCCTAGCATAGCTGCAGCAGGGTTCTCATAGCTATAATGCCTCTAGGTTCTTTGGATTCAAAGCTAAATGTATATATTTAGTTCGTTTCCTCTTGTATTTTCCTTGAGAGGGATGTTACACCTTGAAATGCCAACATTGACCAGTAGGTGTCATCGGGAGTAAAGGGCACCTCATGCACAAGTGAATCCAAACTTGGGGGTTATTTCATGTTTCCATTAGTTATTTCATGGTTCCTGTTGGTTTCGGAGGCTTCAACAATAAAGAGCTGACATGACCCCTTTAACAGTTCGGACTGCTACTTTGCATTCTATCTGTCTATGTTTTCCTTAGAGCTGACAAAATATTACCGAAATTGACAAGTCTGGCTTCTAGGTCGATTTAGTATGTTTCAGAAACTAACTTCATTTTCGTATAACTCCCAAAACATTTATATCAATTCTATTAAATTTTTAAAGACTGCAAATGAGATATCAACACAATGTCAAAACTGGAGTCTTCGGACAATCCCTCCCACCACGGCTGTATAGAAACCAAGAGATAAAAAAAAATCCCATTTCTGTGAAATGTATCTGGAAAGTGTTGATTCATCGATGCCCAGTTGACAGAGAAGCAGTGCAACCTGCGCTCACTCGCTCCCATGAACACAGCAATGGAAACATCCAGTCACCCAGCCCTTGGCACAGGACACTTGCCGAAGACAGGTCTGTTACTTCCAAAGACAGGATGAGGCCTCAGAACACCTGGAAGCAGAAGGAAAAGCAGGGAATGGATACCAGTGCATGGTCTGAGCCCTGTTGATGGAGCAGTAAAGGTGAAACTCTCTTTAACTTGGACGCACACTCTCAAGCGGACAGGAGACATGGGATTGAAGGTGATGCGCTGAGTGTTAGAAGAGTGCACAGCAGATGCTTGGCTGACAGAACTCAAAGAATCCAGTGCAAAATATCCCCACAGTTGATTCTGAGACCAAGCTCCGAGCTGCCAAATTTGAGGTAGCAGAGGCAGCGTTCAGGGAGGGATAGGGCTACGGATGTTGGCACACGCTGAGTCTCAGGGATCTGGAGTGCGTTGTGGGATGTGGTGGGTCCTATCAAGAGAGCAAACCGACCTGGGACCCCAATGAACAAGCAACCACCCTGGTGCGCGCAGTTGAAATTTTCGATATGTTCCATGGCCACACCCAGTGCATCTGCAGGACCAGAGACCAATTTGGCATTTTGCCAATAGAGCATGTGTGGGGCTGAATCAGAGATATTGTGCATCGGGTCTGAGGGATCCAAGGGGGCCTTGGGTTTGAATTCAGAATTAAAAGCCTTAGGATCTGCTACATTCATAACCTGGGCTGTGATTATGGTTTGGTTTGAGGCACAGGATGTGCAACAGCTCTGTAGTTGCCTTCATGCACCCGTGCCACAAGGATGAGAGGACAAGGAAGTGTGGTCCAAGACCACAGCGTGAGAAGAGGAAGGATTTCCTTCAGTTTATCCCTCAAAATCGGATGCTACATTTTGGATGGCACCGGCACGGTTCGGCAGCGAGGACACCAAGTTCGGGCTGGGGGATCATTCCAGCAGGCCCTGATGTGTGACATCCATAGATATGCTTCCACTGGTGTTTCTCTAGACAGAGAAGTTCTTGGGAGAACTGGTTTCAGTGGGACATTCCCATGGCACTACAAAGCACAAGCGCACTCACACTCTGCCCTTCTGGAAACACTCCAAAATAACAGAGAGTAGAATGCAGAGCTGAGAACTTTTAGAAGCTCCATTTCCACCAGAGGAAGTGTCCTGTGCTCTTTCAGACTTGTGAGATAAGCGTAATCAAAATGAGGTTATCCTAATCGAAATAGTATGGGGTGTTCATCACAACAAATGCAACACCAGCAATTGGAGATAGACCAGACAACACACACAGGAACAGGACATGGCATCAATGTCTAGGAAAATTTGTCCTCACAGGAATCCCATGCAATTGTGTAGAGCCAAGAGTCTAAAGTTTTCACTTAACCAAGCCCTAGAAGTCTACATTAGATACCTGAAATTACCTGACCAGTAGAGATGAAGAAATACAGTAAAAGGAAAAGGAAGTACCATTTTCAGTTCCAAAGAGATTGAAGGCCCTAAAGATAAGCTTTCAGACAACTAGACTGCAAAACGCTCTCCAGAGCAAGTATTGAAAATGGAGGTGAGGGAAACACTGAAGAACAACAGTGTCTCAGAATCACAAAAGGCAGAATACCAGAAAAGGGGAAGAGAAAGCCTAAAGACGAGCCAAATAATCTCAGAAAACTCAGTGGATGAGAAAATATCAGGGCTAACATTCCGTCCTAAGCAGACGAGATATTGCAGAGGGACGCGTGAATGAATTTGAAGACAGGGGAACAGAAATCCCTCGGTCAGAAGCACACATAGGAAAGCAAGTGCAAACCAATGAAAACATTGCTGTTGAATCCTGGTTGAAGACAAGGCATGACAGACTAAAATTCGAAAGAGTCCCAGATGGAAAAGCAAGAGATAAAGAAACAAACAATGTTTGAAAAGTTATGTGTCGAAAAATCAGACTGAAACTTGCTGAAAGCCAAGATAGAATCATCTAGGCGAATTCAGGAAGTACACAGCGTCCAAAAGAGGTGGAATCCCAATAGACTTAGCAGCAGCTGTATGATCCAAATCAACAAAGTTCATGAGCATCCCAGTGATTTAAAATGCGCCTGGAGGAAAGCAACATAGTCACAAGAGAACCTCCAGAGGGGTTTCAGCTGCTATCTCAGCAGCAATATTGCAGGACAGGGAGGAGTGCCAGGACATAGACCATAGCTTGAATGGCAAAATGCTGCCATCTAGGGTAGCCTATGACACATGACCACCATTTCTAATAACAGCAGAGCTAGAGAATGCCACAGGCCTGAAAACCTTAAAAGAATTCAGCAGTTCGAAACTTATCCTAAAAGAAAGGTTGAGAATTCTCCCCTGAAGGGATAAGCAGCAAGATGAAATGGAAAGAAGAAAACCCTTATTGGAAATGCAAGAAGAGCATGAGTGGAAAAGAAGAAACAAGAAGAAGGCAAGGAGGACATCAAAACCCTAAAGATGGGAGAGGGAAGCAGGAAATCATAGGGGATTGGAAGCACTATCTTAAGGGAGTCAGCTTATATGACTCTCTGTTGGAAGCAAACGGAGAGATGCATGGCCTGACCTGTTTGTAAAACAAACGAGAAGCAGACCAAGAAAGAATCAAACAAACAAACAACACAAAAAGGGTAGGGTAACAAGAATATTCAAAAGTAATTACTCAAGGTGATGTCAAGGATCATTCAGTACGCATCGATCCAGTATCGCGGCTTGAATGTACTCAGCACAACTGTATTCGGAAATCAGAAGCGTGCATTTATATTCGTAAATATTGTTTCAGATGAGCATATCGTGACCTAACCCAAATGCTGATTTGGAATCCAATGGATTCCTAGTCCGTGATATAGACTTGCAAGTCTTCCAACAGGATGAATGAATGCCATATTCTACACTACGTCGAGAAGAAATGGCACAAGCCTATAACAAGGAAACGTAGCTCCGCAAAAGTGTACTAAGTTCAAAAGAGACAGGCAGTAAAGTGCACATTGGGGATTGTATCATTCCTAGGAATTTCAGCCCCCTTGAAACAAATGGATAGATGTCCCGTGAATGCGGGTGTTTCAGCAGAAATCAACCGACGGCTATGTATTGCGGATGTGCCCATATTACAGGAACAATAGTTTCCCTTAGTGGGTCTCTGTGTACTGTGAACTGTTAGAAAGTTTAAAGACGTGTGAAACATTCAACTGAAAATGGACACACTTCCCTCCGTTGCTACAGTGCATACAGATCTGAACAAAAGGAAAGAGGGAAGAACAAAGGCCCATGGGACGCTAGTGGGTAGAATCACTTTTATCTTAGGAACCTCTCGTCGGATGCAGCCCCTCCCCCAACACTGACAAGATGCAGCAGCCATTGGGGATGGCAGTTAGCGGTTGGATTCCAGGTGGAATGTTGGTGTGTACCGCGAGGCTTGTTGTGGCTGGTGGATCCTAGGTAACCGGGCAGAGTTCTGTGGGTGGATCAGTGTGATGGAGGGGCTGCCGCCCTCTGTGGAGCTTGGCTTAGGTCTTTGGTCCGGGAAGCTGTGTCAGTTCGAGATACTGCTGCTGCCCAAAGACCTGAGTTCACGGGTCAGTTTCCAGAAACTGAAAGGGCAGACAGTGGAAGATCTGCCTGTCTTCAGCTTACTGGAGAGGCTCCGAGGTCCTTTCAGACTTGCCCAGTCCTGTTGAAGTCGACTTTATGGGAGACACGAAGAGAAGCTGGCCGAAAATATGGCTGCACGGATTGAGGAGAGATGCGAACACATTGATGAGAGATGTTCTGCTACAATAGAGAATACTGGCCTGGAGACAGCTGTAGAGGATAGCAGGCTCGAAAGGCATTCATGAGACATATTGAACCTCGCTGATACTAGCAGAAACATACGGAGGGCCACCGTGGACTGGAGGAAGTTCCTCAATTCTCTGCTCCAAGAACGGGTCCAAGATCCCTGACGTCTATAGAGAAGAGATGGCAGAGATGATATAAACGCTCATGTTCTTGAAAGAGGTCAGATAATCCACACGACCCAAGGGGCAATTCCAAGCCATTCAGATCAAAGTGCACCAAGCCCAGGTAAGCCTTTTCCCAGGTTTGGGCCTAGCTATCAAGCACTTGCTCTTCCCTCCCCTCCACTCAGGCATCCATTTTGAGGGATCAGAACCTGAGCTGCAATGAAGCCAGTTAGAGAAGAGCAAGCCCCTCCTAGAATCAGAGTTCCTCTAGCTTCATCCTCTGTGAACAACAGGGAACCCCATAAAGGTCAAATACTCTCGTATGAAATAGATAGGAATTGAATACTTAGCTCCCACAAAGAAACGATGGCCTTCCGCTAGATTCAGCAAATGCTGGGTTGATGTCTTCTCTGGGGTGCAGGGAGTGTGATAAGTGAGGGGAATCTTTGACTGAACTTGAATCTGTATTAGGCCTCCGTTTTTCAAGACAGTCTAGGTAAATATTAGAAGTCAGATAGTGAACGGAACTGTAAAAGTCGCCAATGACATGAAAGACACAGCTTATGTGGACCGTCTTTCAATTGAGTCAAGCCCCCGGGGGCAATCTATCATAGGGGTGCAGACTTGGTTGCATTCAAGTGCTTTAGCCAACATGATCGGATGATTAAGCGTTCTCATCACTGATAGAAGAACACCTGGTTCTCAGTAGCCTAGCATAGCTGCAGCAGGGTTCTCATAGCTATAATGCCTCTAGGTTCTTTGGATTCAAAGCTAAATGTATATATTTAGTTCGTTTCCTCTTGTATTTTCCTTGAGAGGGATGTTACACCTTGAAATGCCAACATTGACCAGTAGGTGTCATCGGGAGTAAAGGGCACCTCATGCACAAGTGAATCCAAGCTTGGGGGTTATTTCATGTTTCCATTAGTTATTTCATGGTTCCTGTTGGTTTCGGAGGCTTCAACAGTAAAGAGTTGACATGACCCCTTTAACAGTTCGGACTGCTAGTTTGCATTCTATCTGTCTAAGTTTTCCTTAGAGCTGACAAAATGTTACCGAAATTGACAAGTCTGGCTTCTAGGTCGATTTAGTATGTTTCAGAAACTAACTTCATTTTCGTATAACTCCCATAACATTTATATCAATTCTATTAAATTTTTAAAGACTGCAAATGAGATATCAACACAATGTCAAAACTGGAGTCTTCGGACAATCCCTCCCACCACGGCTGTATAGAAACCAAGAGATAAAAAAAAATCACATTTCTGTGAAATGTATCTGGAAAGTGTTGATTCATCGATGCCCAGTTGACAGAGAAGCAGTGCAACCTGCGCTCACTCGCTCCCATGAACACAGCAATGGAAACATCCAGTCACCCAGCCCTTGGCACAGGACACTTGCCGAAGACAGGTCTGTTACTTCCAAAGACAGGATGAGGCCTCAGAACACCTGGAAGCAGAAGGAAAAGCAGGGAATGGATACCAGTGCATGGTCTGAGCCCTGTTGATGGAGCAGTAAAGGTGAAACTCTCTTTAACTTGGACGCACACTCTCAAGCGGACAGGAGACATGGGATTGAAGGTGATGCGCTGAGTGTTAGAAGAGTGCACAGCAGATGCTTGGCTGACAGAACTCAAAGAATCCAGTGCAAAATATCCCCACAGTTGATTCTGAGACCAAGCTCCGAGCTGCCAAATTTGAGGTAGCAGAGGCAGCGTTCAGGGAGGGATAGGGCTACGGATGTTGGCACACGCTGAGTCTCAGGGATCTGGAGTGCGTTGTGGGATGTGGTGGGTCCTATCAAGAGAGCAAACCGACCTGGGACCCCAATGAACAAGCAACCACCCTGGTGCGCGCAGTTGAAATTTTCGATATGTTCCATGGCCACACCCAGTGCATCTGCAGGACCAGAGACCAATTTGGCATTTTGCCAATAGAGCATGTGTGGGGCTGAATCAGAGATATTGTGCATCGGGTCTGAGGGATCCAAGGGGGCCTTGGGTTTGAATTCAGAATTAAAAGCCTTAGGATCTGCTACATTCATAACCTGGGCTGTGATTATGGTTTGGTTTGAGGCACAGGATGTGCAACAGCTCTGTAGTTGCCTTCATGCACCCGTGCCACAAGGATGAGAGGACAAGGAAGTGTGGTCCAAGACCACAGCGTGAGAAGAGGAAGGATTTCCTTCAGTTTATCCCTCAAAATCGGATGCTACATTTTGGATGGCACCGGCACGGTTCGGCAGCGAGGACACCAAGTTCGGGCTGGGGGATCATTCCAGCAGGCCCTGATGTGTGACATCCATAGATATGCTTCCACTGGTGTTTCTCTAGACAGAGAAGTTCTTGGGAGAACTGGTTTCAGTGGGACATTCCCATGGCACTACAAAGCACAAGCGCACTCACACTCTGCCCTTCTGGAAACACTCCAAAATAACAGAGAGTAGAATGCAGAGCTGAGAACTTTTAGAAGCTCCATTTCCACCAGAGGAAGTGTCCTGTGCTCTTTCAGACTTGTGAGATAAGCGTAATCAAAATGAGGTTATCCTAATCGAAATAGTATGGGGTGTTCATCACAACAAATGCAACACCAGCAATTGGAGATAGACCAGACAACACACACAGGAACAGGACATGGCATCAATGTCTAGGAAAATTTGTCCTCACAGGAATCCCATGCAATTGTGTAGAGCCAAGAGTCTAAAGTTTTCACTTAACCAAGCCCTAGAAGTCTACATTAGATACCTGAAATTACCTGACCAGTAGAGATGAAGAAATACAGTAAAAGGAAAAGGAAGTACCATTTTCAGTTCCAAAGAGATTGAAGGCCCTAAAGATAAGCTTTCAGACAACTAGACTGCAAAACGCTCTCCAGAGCAAGTATTGAAAATGGAGGTGAGGGAAACACTGAAGAACAACAGTGTCTCAGAATCACAAAAGGCAGAATACCAGAAAAGGGGAAGAGAAAGCCTAAAGACGAGCCAAATAATCTCAGAAAACTCAGTGGATGAGAAAATATCAGGGCTAACATTCCGTCCTAAGCAGACGAGATATTGCAGAGGGACGCGTGAATGAATTTGAAGACAGGGGAACAGAAATCCCTCGGTCAGAAGCACACATAGGAAAGCAAGTGCAAACCAATGAAAACATTGCTGTTGAATCCTGGTTGAAGACAAGGCATGACAGACTAAAATTCGAAAGAGTCCCAGATGGAAAAGCAAGAGATAAAGAAACAAACAATGTTTGAAAAGTTATGTGTCGAAAAATCAGACTGAAACTTGCTGAAAGCCAAGATAGAATCATCTAGGCGAATTCAGGAAGTACACAGCGTCCAAAAGAGGTGGAATCCCAATAGACTTAGCAGCAGCTGTATGATCCAAATCAACAAAGTTCATGAGCATCCCAGTGATTTAAAATGCGCCTGGAGGAAAGCAACATAGTCACAAGAGAACCTCCAGAGGGGTTTCAGCTGCTATCTCAGCAGCAATATTGCAGGACAGGGAGGAGTGCCAGGACATAGACCATAGCTTGAATGGCAAAATGCTGCCATCTAGGGTAGCCTATGACACATGACCACCATTTCTAATAACAGCAGAGCTAGAGAATGCCACAGGCCTGAAAACCTTAAAAGAATTCAGCAGTTCGAAACTTATCCTAAAAGAAAGGTTGAGAATTCTCCCCTGAAGGGATAAGCAGCAAGATGAAATGGAAAGAAGAAAACCCTTATTGGAAATGCAAGAAGAGCATGAGTGGAAAAGAAGAAACAAGAAGAAGGCAAGGAGGACATCAAAACCCTAAAGATGGGAGAGGGAAGCAGGAAATCATAGGGGATTGGAAGCACTATCTTAAGGGAGTCAGCTTATATGACTCTCTGTTGGAAGCAAACGGAGAGATGCATGGCCTGACGTGTTTGTAAAACAAACGAGAAGCAGACCAAGAAAGAATCAAACAAACAAACAACACAAAAAGGGTAGGGTAACAAGAATATTCAAAAGTAATTACTCAAGGTGATGTCAAGGATCATTCAGTACGCATCGATCCAGTATCGCGGCTTGAATGTACTCAGCACAACTGTATTCGGAAATCAGAAGCGTGCATTTATATTCGTAAATATTGTTTCAGATGAGCATATCGTGACCTAACCCAAATGCTGATTTGGAATCCAATGGATTCCTAGTCCGTGATATAGACTTGCAAGTCTTCCAACAGGATGAATGAATGCCATAGTCTACACTACGTCGAGAAGAAATGGCACAAGCCTATAACAAGGAAACGTAGCTCCGCAAAAGTGTACTAAGTTCAAAAGAGACAGGCAGTAAAGTGCACATTGGGGATTGTATCATTCCTAGGAATTTCAGCCCCCTTGAAACAAATGGATAGATGTCCCGTGAATGCGGGTGTTTCAGCAGAAATCAACCGACGGCTATGTATTGCGGATGTGCCCATATTACAGGAACAATAGTTTCCCTTAGTGGGTCTCTGTGTACTGTGAACTGTTAGAAAGTTTAAAGACGTGTGAAACATTCAACTGAAAATGGACACACTTCCCTCCGTTGCTACAGTGCATACAGATCTGAACAAAAGGAAAGAGGGAAGAACAAAGGCCCATGGGACGCTAGTGGGTAGAATCACTTTTATCTTAGGAACCTCTCGTCGGATGCAGCCCCTCCCCCAACACTGACAAGATGCAGCAGCCATTGGGGATGGCAGTTAGCGGTTGGATTCCAGGTGGAATGTTGGTGTGTACCGCGAGGCTTGTTGTGGCTGGTGGATCCTAGGTAACCGGGCAGAGTTCTGTGGGTGGATCAGTGTGATGGAGGGGCTGCCGCCCTCTGTGGAGCTTGGCTTAGGTCTTTGGTCCGGGAAGCTGTGTCAGTTCGAGATACTGCTGCTGCCCAAAGACCTGAGTTCACGGGTCAGTTTCCAGAAACTGAAAGGGCAGACAGTGGAAGATCTGCCTGTCTTCAGCTTACTGGAGAGGCTCCGAGGTCCTTTCAGACTTGCCCAGTCCTGTTGAAGTCGACTTTATGGGAGACACGAAGAGAAGCTGGCCGAAAATATGGCTGCACGGATTGAGGAGAGATGCGAACACATTGATGAGAGATGTTCTGCTACAATAGAGAATACTGGCCTGGAGACAGCTGTAGAGGATAGCAGGCTCGAAAGGCATTCATGAGACATATTGAACCTCGCTGATACTAGCAGAAACATACGGAGGGCCACCGTGGACTGGAGGAAGTTCCTCAATTCTCTGCTCCAAGAACGGGTCCAAGATCCCTGACGTCTATAGAGAAGAGATGGCAGAGATGATATAAACGCTCATGTTCTTGAAAGAGGTCAGATAATCCACACGACCCAAGGGGCAATTCCAAGCCATTCAGATCAAAGTGCACCAAGCCCAGGTAAGCCTTTTCCCAGGTTTGGGCCTAGCTATCAAGCACTTGCTCTTCCCTCCCCTCCACTCAGGCATCCATTTTGAGGGATCAGAACCTGAGCTGCAATGAAGCCAGTAAGAGAAGAGCAAGCCCCTCCTAGAATCAGAGTTCCTCTAGCTTCATCCTCTGTGAACAACAGGGAACCCCATAATGGTCAAATACTCTCGTATGAAATAGATAGGAATTGAATACTTAGCTCCCACAAAGAAACGATGGCCTTCCGCTAGATTCAGCAAATGCTGGGTTGATGTCTTCTCTGGGGTGCAGGGAGTGTGATAAGTGAGGGGAATCTTTGACTGAACTTGAATCTGTATTAGGCCTCCGTTTTTCAAGACAGTCTAGGTAAATATTAGAAGTCAGATAGTGAACGGAACTGTAAAAGTCGCCAATGACATGAAAGACACAGCTTATGTGGACCGTCTTTCAATTGAGTCAAGCCCCCGGGGGCAATCTATCATAGGGGTGCAGACTTGGTTGCATTCAAGTGCTTTAGCCAACATGATCGGATGATTAAGCGTTCTCATCACTGATAGAAGAACACCTGGTTCTCAGTAGCCTAGCATAGCTGCAGCAGGGTTCTCATAGCTATAATGCCTCTAGGTTCTTTGGATTCAAAGCTAAATGTATATATTTAGTTCGTTTCCTCTTGTATTTTCCTTGAGAGGGATGTTACACCTTGAAATGCCAACATTGACCAGTAGGTGTCATCGGGAGTAAAGGGCACCTCATGCACAAGTGAATCCAAGCTTGGGGGTTATTTCATGTTTCCATTAGTTATTTCATGGTTCCTGTTGGTTTCGGAGGCTTCAACAGTAAAGAGTTGACATGACCCCTTTAACAGTTCGGACTGCTAGTTTGCATTCTATCTGTCTAAGTTTTCCTTAGAGCTGACAAAATGTTACCGAAATTGACAAGTCTGGCTTCTAGGTCGATTTAGTATGTTTCAGAAACTAACTTCATTTTCGTATAACTCCCATAACATTTATATCAATTCTATTAAATTTTTAAAGACTGCAAATGAGATATCAACACAATGTCAAAACTGGAGTCTTCGGACAATCCCTCCCACCACGGCTGTATAGAAACCAAGAGATAAAAAAAAATCACATTTCTGTGAAATGTATCTGGAAAGTGTTGATTCATCGATGCCCAGTTGACAGAGAAGCAGTGCAACCTGCGCTCACTCGCTCCCATGAACACAGCAATGGAAACATCCAGTCACCCAGCCCTTGGCACAGGACACTTGCCGAAGACAGGTCTGTTATTTCCAAAGACAGGATGAGGCCTCAGAACACCTGGAAGCAGAAGGAAAAGCAGGGAATGGATACCAGTGCATGGTCTGAGCCCTGTTGATGGAGCAGTAAAGGTGAAACTCTCTTTAACTTGGACACACACTCTCAAGCGGACAGGAGACATGGGATTGAAGGTGATGCGCTGAGTGTTAGAAGAGTGCACAGCAGATGCTTGGCTGACAGAACTCAAAGAATCCAGTGCAAAATATCCCCACAGTTGATTCTGAGACCAAGCTCCGAGCTGCCAAATTTGAGGTAGCAGAGGCAGCGTTCAGGGAGGGATAGGGCTACGGATGTTGGCACACACTGAGTCTCAGGGATCTGGAGTGCGTTGTGGGATGTGGTGGGTCCTATCAAGAGAGCAAACCGACCTGGGACCCCAATGAGCAAGCAACCACCCTGGCGCGCGCAGTTGAAATTATCGATATGTCCCATGGCCACACCCAGTGCATGTGCAGGACCAGAGACCAATTTGGCATTTTGCCAATAGAGCATGTGTGAGGCTGAATCAGAGATATTGTGCATCGGGTCTGAGGGATCCAGGGGGCCTTGGGTTTGAATTCAGAATGAAAAGCCTTAGGATCTGCTACATTCATAACCTGGGCTGTGATTATGGTTTGGTTTGAGGCACAGGATGTGCAACAGCTCTGTGGTTGCCTTCGTGCACCCGTGCCACAAGGATGAGAGGACAAGGAAGTGTGGTCCAAGACCACAGCGTGAGAAGAGGAAGGATTTCCTTCAGTTTATCTCTCAAAATCGGATGCTACATTTTGGATGGCACCGGCACGGTTCGGCAGCGAGGACATCAAGTTCGGGCTGCGGGATCATTCCAGCAGGCCCTGATGTGTGACATCCATAGATATGCTTCCACTGGTGTTTCTGTAGACAGAGAAACTCTTGGAAGAACTGGTTTCAGTGGGACATTCCCGTGGCACTACAAAGCACAAGCACACTCACACTCTGCTCTTCTGGAAACACTCCAAAATAACAGAGAGTAGAATGCAGAGCTGAGAACTTTTAGAAGCTCCATTTCCACCAGAGGAAGTGTCCTGTGCTCTTTCTGACTTGTGAGATAAGCGTAATCAAAATGAGGTTATCCTAATCGAAATAGTATGGGGTGTTCATCACAACAAATGCAACACCAGCAATTGGAGATAGACCAGACAACACACACAGGAACAGGACATGGCATCAATGTCTAGGAAAATTTGTCCTCACAGAAATCCCATGCAATTGTGTAGAGCCAAGAGTCTAAAGTTTTCACTTAACCAAGCCCTAGACGTCTACATTAGATACCTGAAATTACCTGACCAGTAGAGATGAAGAAATACAGTAAAAGGAAAAGGAAATACCATTTTCAGTTCCAAAGAGATTGAAGGCCCTAAAGATAAGCTTTCAGACAACTAGACTGCAAAACGCTCTCCAGAGCAAGTATTGAAAATGGAGGTGAGGGAAACACTGAAGAACAACATTTTCTCAGAATCACAAAAGGCAGAATACCAGAAAAGGGGAAGAGAAAGCCTAAAGACGAGCCAAATAATCTCAGAAAACTCAGTGGATGAGAAAATATCAGGGCTAACATTCCGTCCTAAGCAGACGAGATATTGCAGAGGGACGCGTGAATGAATTTGAAGACAGGGGAACAGAAATCCCTCGGTCAGAAGCACACATAGGAAAGCAAGTGCAAACCAATGAAAACATTGCTGTTGAATCCTGGTTGAAGACAAGGCATGAAAGACTAAAATTCGAAAGAGTCCCAGATGGAAAAGCAAGAGATAAAGAAACAAACAATGTTTGAAAAGTTATGTGTCGAAAAATCAGACTGAAACTTGCTGAAAGCCAAGATAGAATAATCTAGGTGAATTCAGGAAGTACACAGCGTCCAAAAGAGGTGGAATCCCAATAGACTTAGCAGCAGCTGTATGATCCAAATCAACAAAGTTCATGAGCATCCCAGTGATTTAAAATGCGCCTGGAGGAAAGCAACATAGTCACAAGAAAACCTCCAGAGGGGTTTCAGCTGCTATCTCAGCAGCAATATTGCAGGACAGGGAGGAGTGCCAGGACATAGACCATAGCTTGAATGGCAAAATGCTGCCATCTAGGGTAGCCTATGCCACATGACCACCATTTCTAATAACAGCAGAGCTAGAGAATGCCACAGACCTGCAAATCTTCAAAGAATTCAGCAGTTCGAAACTTATCCTAAAAGAAAGGATGAGAATTCTCCCCTGAATGGATAAGCAGCAAGATGAAATGGAATGAAGAAAACCCTTATTGGAAATGCAAGAAGAGCATGAGTGGAAAAGAAGAAACAAGAAGAAGGCAAGGAGGACATCAAAACGCTAAAGATGGGAGAGGGAAGCAGGAAATCATAGGGGATTGGAAGCACTATCTTAAGGGAGTCATCTTATGACCCTCTGTTGGAAGCAAACGGAGAGATGCATGGACTGACGTGTTTGCAAAAAAAACGAGAAGCAGACCAAGAAAGAATCAAACAAACAAACAACACAAAAAGGGTAGGGTAACATGAATATTCAAAAGAAATTACTCAAGGTGATGTCAAGGATCATTCAGTATGCATCGACCCAGTATCGCGGCTTGAATGTACTCAGCACACCTGTATTCTGAAATCAGAGGCGTGCATTTATATTCGTAAATATTGATTCATATGAGCATATCGTGACCTAACCCAAATGCCGATTTGGAATCCAATGGATTCCTAGTCCGTGATATAGACTTGCATGTCTTCCAACAGGATGAATGAATGCCATATTCTACACTACGTCGAGAAGAAATGGCACAAGCCTATAACAAGGAAACGTAGCTCCGCAAAAGTGTACTAAGATCAAAAGAGACAGGCAGTAAAGTGCACATTGGGGATTGTATCATTCCTAGGAATTTCAGCCCCCTTGAAACAAATGGATAGATGTCCCGTGAATGAGGTTGTTTCAGCAGAAATCAACCGACGGCTATGTATTGCGGATGTGCCCATATTACAGGAACAATAGTTTTCCTTAGTGGGTCTCTGTGTACTGTGAACTGTTAGAAAGTTTAAAGACGTGTGAAACATTCAACTGAAAATGGACACACTTCCCTCCGTTGCTACAGTGCATACAGATCTGAACAAAAGGAAAGAGGGAAGAACAAAGGCCCATGGGACGCTAGTGGGTAGAATCACTTTTATCTTAGGAACCTCTCGTCGGATGCAGCCCCTCCCCCAACACTGACAAGATGCAGCAGCCATTGGGGATGGCAGTTAGCGGTTGGATTCCAGGTGGAATGTTGGTGTGTACCGCGAGGCTTGTTGTGGCTGGTGGATCCTAGGTAACCGGGCAGAGTTCTGTGGGTGGATCAGTGCGATGGAGGGGTTGCCGCCCTCTGTGGA
Organism: Vicugna pacos; assembly: GCF_048564905.1. Taxonomy (NCBI): domain Eukaryota; kingdom Metazoa; phylum Chordata; class Mammalia; order Artiodactyla; family Camelidae; genus Vicugna; species Vicugna pacos. The sequence continues at coordinate 90,001,013 of NW_027328741.1, read as the reverse complement.
GCTTGGGTAAGGTCTTTGGTCCGGGAAGCTGTGTCAGTTCGAGATACTGCTGCTGCCCAAAGACCTGAGTTCACGGGTCAGTTTCCAGAACCTGAAAGGGCAGACAGTGGAAGATCTGCCTGTCTTCAGCTTACTGGAGTGGCTCCGAGGTCCTTTCAGACTTGCCCAGTCCTGTTGAAGTCGACTTTATGGGAGACACGAAGAGAAGCTGGCCGAAAATATGGCTGCACGGATTGAGGAGAGATGCGAACACATTGATGAGAGATGTTCTGCTACAATAGAGAATACTGGCCTGGAGACAGCTGTAGAGGATAGCAGGCTCGAAAGGCATTCATGAGACATATTGAACCTCGCTGATACTAGCAGAAACATACGGAGGGCCACCGTGGACTGGAGGAAGTTCCTCAATTCTTTGCTCCAAGAACGGGTCCAAGATCCCTGACGTCTATAGAGAAGAGATGGCAGAGATGATATAAACGCTCATGTTCTTGAAAGAGGTCAGATAATCCACACGACCCAAGGGGCAATTCCAAGCCATTCAGATCAAAGTGCACCAAGCCCAGGTAAGCCTTTTCCCAGGTTTGGGCCTAGCTATCAAGCACTTGCTCTTCCCTCCCCTCCACTCAGGCATCCATTTTGAGGGATCAGAGCCTGAGCTGCAATGAAGCCAGTAAGAGAAGAGCAAGCCCCTCCTAGAATCAGAGTTCCTCTAGCTTCATCCTCTGTGAACAACAGGGAACCCCATAAAGGTCAAATACTCTCGTATGAAATAGATAGGAATTGAATACTTAGCTCCCACAAAGAAACGATGGCCTTCCGCTAGATTCAGCAAATGCTGGGTTGATGTCTTCTCTGGGGTGCAGGGAGTGTGATAAGTGAGGGGAATCTTTGACTGAACTTGAATCGGTATTAGGCCTCCGTTTTTCAAGACAGTCTAGGTAAATATTAGAAGTCAGATAGTGAACGGAACTGTAAAAGTCGCCAATGACATGAAAGACACAGCTTATGTGGACCGTCTTTCAATTGAGTCAAGCCCCCGGGGGCAATCTATCATAGGGGTGCAGACTTGGTTGCATTCAAGTGCTTTAGCCAACATGATCGGATGATTAAGCGTTCTCATCACTGATAGAAGAACACCTGGTTCTCAGTAGCCTAGCATAGCTGCAGCAGGGTTCTCATAGCTATAATGCCTCTAGGTTCTTTGGATTCAAAGCTAAATGTATATATTTAGTTCGTTTCCTCTTGTATTTTCCTTGAGAGGGATGTTACACCTTGAAATGCCAACATTGACCAGTAGGTGTCATCGGGAGTAAAGGGCACCTCATGCACAAGTGAATCCAATCTTGGGGGTTATTTCATGTTTCCATTAGTTATTTCATGGTTCCTGTTGGTTTCGGAGGCTTCAACAGTAAAGAGTTGACATGACCCCTTTAACAGTTCGGACTGCTAGTTTGCATTCTATCTGTCTATGTTTTCCTTAGAGCTGACAAAATGTTACCGAAATTGACAAGTCTGGCTTCTAGGTCGATTAAGTATGTTTCAGAAACTAACTTCATTTTCGTATAACTCCCATAACATTTTTATCAATTCTATTAAATTTTTAAAGACTGCAAATGAGATATCAACACAATGTCAAAACTGGAGTCTTCGGACAATCCCTCCCACCACGGCTGTATAGAAACCAAGAGATAAAAAAAAATCACATTTCTGTGAAATGTATCTGGAAAGTGTTGATTCATCGATGCCCAGTTGACAGAGAAGCAGTGCAACCTGCGCTCACTCGCTCCCATGAACACAGCAATGGAAACATCCACTCACCCAGCCCTTGGCACAGGACACTTGCCGAAGAGAGGTCTGTTACTTCCAAAGACAGGATGAGGCCTCAGAACACCTGGAAGCAGAAGGAAAAGCAGGGAATGGATACCAGTGCATGGTCTGAGCCCTGTTGATGAAGCAGTAAAGGTGAAACTCTCTTTAACTTGGACGCACACTCTCAAGCGGACAGGAGACATGGGATTGAAGGTGATGCGCTGAGTGTTAGAAGAGTGCACAGCAGATGCTTGGCTGACAGAACTCAAAGAATCCAGTGCAAAATATCCCCACAGTTGATTCTGAGACCAAGCTCCGAGCTGCCAAATTTGAGGTAGCAGAGGCAGCGTTCAGGGAGGGATAGGGCTACGGATGATGGCACACGCTGAGTCTCAGGGATCTGGAGTGCGTTGTGGGATGTGGTGGGTCCTATCAAGAGAGCAAACCGACCTGGGACCCCAATGAGCAAGCAACCACCCTGGCGCGCGCAGTTGAAATTATCGATAAGTCCCATGGCCACACCCAGTGCATCTGCAAGACCAGAGACCAATTTGGCATTTTGCCAACAGAGCATGTGTGGGGCTGAATCAGAGATATTGTGCATCGGGTCTGAGGGATCCAGGGGGCCTTGGGTTTGAATTCAGAATGAAAAGCCTTAGGATCTGCTACATTCATAACCAGGGCTGTGATTATGGTTTGGTTTGAGGCACAGGAAGTGCAACATCTCTGTAGTTGCCTTCGTGCACCCGTGCCACAAGGATGAGAGGACAAGGAAGTGTGGTCCAAGACCACAGCGTGAGAAGAGGAAGGATTTCCTTCAGTTTATCTCTCAAAAGCGGATGCTAAATTTTGGATGGCACCGGCACGGTTCGGCAGCGAGGACACCATGTTCGGGCTGTGGGATCATTCCAGCAGGCCCTGTTGTGTGACATTCATAGATATGCTTCAACTGGTGTTTCTCTAGACAGAGAAGCTCTTGTAAGAACTGGTTTCAGTGGGACATTCCCGTGGCACTACAAAGCACAAGCGCACTCACACTCTGCTCTTCTGGAAACACTCAAAAATAACAGAGAGTAGAATGCAGAGCTGAGAACATTTAGAAGCTCCATTTCCACCAGAGGAAGTGTCCTGTGCTCTTTCAGATTTGTGAAATAAGCGTAATCAAAATGAGGTTATCCTAATCGAAATAGTATGGGGGGTTCATCACAACAAAGCAACACCAGCAATTCGAGATAGACCAGACAACACACACAGGAACAGGACATGGCATCAAAGTCTAGGAAAATTTGTCCTCACAGAAATCCCATGCAATTGTGTAGAGCCAAGAGTCTAAAGTTTTCACTTAACCAAGCCCTAGAAGTCTACATTAGATACCTGAAATTACCTGACCAGTAGAGATGAAGAAATACAGTAAAAGGAAAATGAAGTACCATTTTCAGTTCCAAAAAGATTGAAGGCCCTAAAGATAAGCTTTCAGACAACTAGACTGCAAAGCGCTCTCCAGAGCAAGTATTAAATTTGGAGGTGAGGGAAACACTGAAGAACAAGAGTGTCTCAGAATCACAAAAGGCAGAATACCAGAAAAGGGGAAGAGAAAGCCTAAAGACGAGCCAAATAATCTCAGAAAACTCAGTGGATGAGAAAATATCAGGGCTAACATTCCGTACTAAGCAGACGAGACATTGCAGAGGGACGCTTGAATGACTTTGAAGACAGGGGAACAGAAATCCCTCGGTCAGAAGCACACATAGGAAAGCAAGTGCAAACCAATGAAAACATTGCTGTTGAATCCTGGTTGAAGACAAGGCATGAAAGACTAAAATTCGAAAGAGTCCCAGATGGAAAAGCAAGAGATAAAGAAACAAACAATGTTAGAAAATTTATGTGTAGAAAAATCAGACTGAAACTTGCTGAAAGCCAAGATAGAATCATCTAGGCGAATTCAGGAAGTACACAGCGTCCATAAGAGGTGGAATCCCAATAGACTTAGCAGCAGCCTTATGATCCAAATCAACAAAGTTCATGAGCATCCCAGTGATTTAAAATGCGCCTGGAGGAAAGCAACATAGTCACAAGAGAACCTCCAGAGGGGTTTCAGCTGCTATCTCAGCAGCAATATTGCAGGACAGGGAGGAGTGCCAGGACATAGACCATAGCTTGAATGGCAAAATGCTGCCATCTAGGGTAGCCTATGCCACATGACCACCATTTCTAATAACAGCAGAACTAGAGAATGCCACAGACCTGCAAATCTTAAAAGAATTTAGCAGTTCTCAACTTATCCTAAAAGAAAGGATGAGAATTCTCCCCTGAAGGGATAAGCAGCAAGATGAAAAGGAAAGAAGAAAACCCTTATTGGAAATGCAAGAAGAGCATGAGTGGAAAAGAAGAAACAAGAAGAAGGCAAGGAGGACATCAAAACCCTAAAGATGGGAGAGGGAAGCAGGAAATCATAGGGGATTGGAAGCACTATCTTAAGGGAGTCAGTTTCTATGACTCTCTGTTGGAAGCAAACGGAGAGATTCATGGCCTGACGTGTTTGCAAAACAAACGAGAAGCAGACCAAGAAAGAATCAAACAAACAAACAACACAAAAAGTGTAGGGTAACAAGAATATTCAAAAGAAATTACTCAAGGTGATGTCAAGGATCATTCAGTACGCATCGACCCAGTATCGTGGCTTGAATGTACTCAGCACACCTGTATTCGGAAATCAGAGGCGTGCATTTATATTCGCAAATATTGATTCATATGAGCATATCGGGACCTAACCCAAATGCCGATTTTTAATCCAATGGATTCCAAGTCAGTGATATAGACTTGCAAGTTTTCCAACAGAATGAATGAATGCCATATTCTACACTACGTCGAGAAGAAATGGCACAAGCCTATAACAAGGAAAAGTAGCTCCGCAAAAGTGTACTAAGTTCAAAAGAGACAGGCAGTAAAGTGCAAATTGGGGATTGTATCATTCTTAGGAATTTCAGCCCCCTTGAAACAAATGGATAGATGTCCCGTGAATGCAGGTGTTTAAGCAGAAATCAACCGACGGCTATGTATTGCGGGTGTGCCCATATTACAGGAACAATAGTTTCCCTTAGTGGGTCTCTGTGTACTGTGAACTTTTAGAAAGTTTAAAGACGTGTGAAACATTCAACTGAAAATGGACACACTTCCCTCCGTTGCTACAGTGCATACAGATCTGAACAAAAGGAAAGAGGGAAGAACAAAGGCCCATGGGAAGCTAGTGGGTAGAATCACATTTAACTTAGGAACCTCTCGTCGGATGCAGCCCCTCCCCCAACACTGACAAGATGCAGCAGCCATTGGGGATGGCAGTTAGCGGTTGGATTCTAGGTGGAATGTTGGTGTGTACCGCGAGGCTTGTTGTGGTTGGTGGATCCTAGGTAACCGGGTAGAGTTCTGTGGGTGGATCAGTGCGATGTAGGGGCTGACGCCCTCTGTGGAGCTTGGCTTAGGTCTTTGTTCCGGGAAGCTGTGTCAGTTCGAGATACTGCTGCTGCCCAAAGACCTGAGTTCACAGGTCAGTTTCCAGAACCTGAAAGGGCGGACAGTGGAAGGTCTGCCTGTCTTCAGCTTACTGGAGAGGCTCCAAGGTCCTTTCAGACATGCCCAGTCCTGTTGAAGTCGACTTTATGGGAGACACGAAGAGAAGCTGGCCGAAAATATGGCTGCACGGATTGAGGAGAGATGCGAACACATTGATGAGAGATGTTCTGCTACAATAGAGAATACTGGCCTGGAGACAGCTTTAGAGGATAGCAGGCTCGAAAGGCATTCATGAGACATATTGAACCTCGCTGATACTAGCAGAAACATACGGAGGGCCATCGTGGACTGTAGGAAGTTCCTCAATTCTCTGCTCCAAGAACGGGTCCAAGATCCCTGACGTCTAAAGAGAAGAGATGGCAGAGATGATAAAAACGCTCATGTTCTTGAAAGAGGTCAGATAATCCACACGACCCAAGGGGCAATTCCAAGCCATTCAGATCAAAGTGCACCAAGCCCAGGTAAGCCTTTTCCCAGGTTTGGGCCTAGCTATCAAGCACTTGCTCTTCCCTCCCCTCCACTCAGGCATCCATTTTGAGGGATCAGTACCTGAGTTGCAAAGAAGCCAGTAAGAGAAGAGCAAGCCCCTCCTAGAATCAGAGTTCCCCTAGCTTCTTCCTCTGTGAACAACAGGGAACCCCATAAAGGTCAAATACTCTCGTATGAAATAGATAGGAATTGTATACTTAGCTCCCACAAAGAAACGATGGCCTTCCGCTAGATTCAGCAAATGCTGGGTTGATGTCTTCTCTGGGGTGAAGGGAGTGTGGTAAGTGAGGGGAATCTTTGACTGAACTTGAATCTGTATTAGGCCTCCGTTTTTCAAGACAGTCTAGGTAAATATTAGAAGTCAGATAGTGAACGGAATTGTAAAAGTCTCCAATGACATGAAAGACACAGCTTATGTGGACCGTCTTTCAATTGAGTCAAGCCCCCGGGTGCAATCTATCATAGGGGTGCAGACTTGGATGCATTCAAGTGCTTTAGCCAACATGATCGGATGATTAAGAGTTCTCATCACTGATAGAAGAACACCTGGTTCTCAGTAGCCTAGCATAGCTGCAGCAGGGTTCTCATAGCTATAATGCCTCTAGGTTCTTTGGATTCAAAGCTAAATGTATATATTTAGTTCGTTTCCTCTTGTATTTTCCTTGAGAGGGATGTTACACCTTGAAATGCCAACATTGACCAGTAGGTGTCATCGGGAGTAAAGGGCACCTCATGCACAAGTGAATCCAAGCTTGGGGGTTATTTCATGTTTCCATTAGTTATTTCATGGTTCCTGTTGGTTTCGGAGGCTTCAACAGTAAAGAGTTGACATGACCCCTTTAACAGTTCGGACTGCTTGTTTGCATTCTATCTGTCTATGTTTTCCTTAGAGCTGACAAAATGTTACCGAAATTGACAAGTCTGGCTTCTAGGTCGATTTAGTATGTTTCAGAAACTAACTTCATTTTCGTATAACTCCCAAAACATTTATATCAATTCTATTAAATTTTAAAAGACTGCAAATGAGATATCAACACAATGTCAAAACTGGAGTCTTCGGACAATCCCTCCCACCACGGCTGTATAGAAACCAAGAGATAAAAAAAAATCACATTTCTGTGAAATGTATCTGGAAAGTGTTGATTCATCGATGCCCAGTTGACAGAGAAGCAGTGCAAACTGCGCTTACTCGCTCCCATGAACACAGCAATGGAAACATCCACTCACCCAGCCCTTGGCACAGGACACTTGTCGAAGAGAGGTCTGTTACTTCCAAAGACAGGATGAGGCCTCAGAACACCTGGAAGCAGAAGGAAAAGCGGGGAATGGATACCAGTGCATGGTCTGAGCCCTGTTGATGGAGCAGTAAAGGTGAAACTCTCTTTAAATTGGACGCACACTATCAAGCGGACAGGAGACATGGGATTGAAGGTGATGCGCTGAGTGTTAGAAGAGTGCACAGCAGATGCTTGGCTGACAGAACTCAAAGAATCCAGTGCAAAATATCCCCACAGTTGATTTTGAGACCAAGCTTAGAGCTGCCAAATTTGAGGTAGCAGAGGCAGCGTTCAGGGAGGGATAGGGCTACGGATGATGGCACACGCTGAGTCTCAGGGATCTGGAGTGCGTTGTGGGATGTGTTGGGTTCTATCAAGAGAGCAAACCGACCTGGGACCCCAATGAACAAGCAACCACCCTGGCGCGCGCAGTTGAAATTATCGATATGTCCCATGGCCACACCCAGTGCATCTGTAGGACTAGATACCAATTTGGCATTTTGCCAATAGAGCATGTGTGGGGCTGAATCAGAGATATTGTGCATCGAGTCTGAGGGATCCAAGGGGGCCTTGGGTTTGAATTCAGAATGAAAAGCCTTAGGATCTGCTACATTCATAACCTGGGCTGTGATTATGGTTTGGTTTGAGGCACAGGATGTGCAACAGCTCTGTAGTTGCCTTCGTGTACCCGTGCCACAAGGATGAGAGGACAAGGAAGTGTGGTCCAAGACCACAGCGTGAGAAGAGGAAGGATTTCCTTCAGTTTATCTCTCAAAAGGGGATGCTACATTTTGGATGGCACCGGCACGGTTCGGCAGCGAGGACACCAAGTTCGGGCTGCGGGATCATTCCAGCAGGCCCTGATGTGTGACATCCATAGATATGCTTCCAATGGTGTTTCTGTATACAGAAAAGCTCTTGGAAGAACTGGTTTCAGTGGGACATTCCCGTGGCACTACAAAGCACAAGCGCACTCACAATCTGCTCTTCTGGAAACACTCCAAAATAACAGAGAGTAGAATGCAGAGCTGAGAACCTTAAGAAGCTCCATTTCCACCAGAGGAAGTGTCCTGTGCTCTTTCAGATTTGTGAGATAAGCGTAATCAAAATGAGGTTATCCTAATCGAAATAGTATGGGGGGTTATCACAACAAAGGCAACATCAGCAATTCGAGAAAGACCAGACAACACACACAGGAACAGGTCATGGCATCAATGTCTAGGAAAATTTGTCCTCACAGAAATCCCATGCAATTGTGTAGAGCCAAGAGTCTAAACTTTTCACTTAACCAAGCCCTAGAAGTCGACATTAGATACCTGAAATTACCTGACCAGTAGAGATGAAGAAATACAGTAAAAGGAAAAGGAAGTACCATTTTCAGTTCCAAAGAGATTGAAGGCCCTAAAGATAAGCTTTCAGACAACTAGACTGCAAAACGCTCTCCAGAGCAAGTATTGAAAATGGAGGTGAGGGAAACACTGAAGAACAACAGTGTCTCAGAATCCCAAAAGGCAGAATACCAGAAAAGGGGAAGAGAAAGCCTAAAGACGAGCCAAATAATCTCAGAAAACTCAGTGGATGAGAAAATATCAGGGCTAGCATTCCGTCCTAAGCAGACGAGATATTGCAGAGGGACGCGTGAATGACTTTGAAGACAGGGGAACAGAAATCCCTCGGTCAGAAGCACACATAGGAAAGCAAGTGCAAACCAATGAAAACATTGGTGTTGAATCCTGGTTGAAGACAAGGCATGAAAGACTAAAATTCGAAAGAGTCCCAGATGGAAAAGCAAGAGATAAAGGAACAAACAATGTTTGAAAAGTTATGTGTAGAAAAATCAGACTGAAACTTGCTGAAAGCCAAGATAGAATCATCTAGGCGAATTCAGGAAGTACACAGCGTCCAAAAGAGGTGGAATCCCAATAGACTTAGCAGCAGCTGTATGATCCAAATCAACAAAGTTCATGAGCATCCCAGTGATTTAAAATGCGCCTGGAGGAAAGCAACATAGTCACAAGAGAACCTCCAGAGGGGTTTCAGCTGCTATCTCAGCAGCAATATTGCAGGACAGGGAGGAGTGCCAGGACATAGACCATAGCTTGAATGGCAAAATGCTGCCATCTAGGGTAGCCTATGCCACATGACCACCATTTCTAATAACAGCAGAACTAGAGAATGCCACAGACCTGCAAATCTTAAAAGAATTCAGCAGTTCGAAAATTATCCTAAAAGAAAGGTTGAGAATTCTCCCCTGAAGGGATAAGCAGCAAGATGAAATGGAAAGAAGAAAACCCTTATTGGAAATGCAAGAAGAGCATGAGTGGAAAAGAAGAAACAAGAAGAAGGCAAGGAGGACATCAAAACCCTAAAGATGGGAGAGGGAAGCAGGAAATCATAGGGGATTGGAAGCACTATCTTAAGGGAGTCAGCTTATATGACTCTCTGTTGGAAGCAAACGGAGAGATGCATGGCCTGACGTGTTTGCAAAACAAACGAGAAGCAGACCAAGAAAGAATCAAACAAAAAAACAGCACAAAAAGGGTAGGATAACATGAATATTCAAAAGAAATTACTCAAGGTGATGTCAAGGATCATTCAGTACGCATCGACCCAGTATCGCGGCTTGAATGTACTCAGCACACCTGTATTCGGAAATCAGAGGCGGGCATTTATATTCGTAAATATTGATTCATATGAGCATATCGTGACCTAACCCAAATGCCGATTTGGAATCCAATGGATTCCTAGTCCGTGATATAGACTTGCAAGTCTTCCAACAGAATGAATGAATGCCATATTCTACACTACGTCGAGAAGAAATGGCACAAGCCTATAAATAGGAAAAGTAGCTCCGCAAAAGTGTACTAAGATCAAAAGAGACAGGCAGCAAAGTGCACAGTGGGGATTGTATCATTCCTAGGAATTTCAGCCCCCTTGAAACAAATGGATAGATGTCCCGTGAATGCGGGTGTTTCAGCAAAAATCAACCGACGGCTATGTATTGCGGGTGTGCCCATATTACAGGAACAATAGTTTCCCTTAGTGGGTCTCTGTGTACTGTGAACTGTTAGAAAGTTTAAAGACGTGTGAAACATTCAACAGAAAATGGACACACTTCCCTCCGTTGCTACAGTGCATACAGATCTGAACAAAAGGAAAGAGGGAAGAAGAAAGGCCCATGGGACGCTAGTGGGTAGAATCACATTTACCTTAGGAACCTCTCGTCGGATGCAGCCCCTCCCCCAACACTGACAAGATGCAGCAGCCATTTGGGATGGCAGTTAGCGGTTGGATTCCAGGTGGAATGTTGGTGTGTACCGCGAGGCTTGTTGTGGCTGGTGGATCCTAGGTAACCGGGCAGAGTTCTGTGGGTGGATCAGTGCGATGGAGGGGCTGCCGCCCTCTGTGGAGCTTGGCTTAGGTCTTTGGTCCGGGAAGCTGTGTCAGTTCGAGATACTGCTGCTGCCCAAAGACCTGAGTTCACGGGTCAGTTTCCAGAACCTGAAAGGGCAGACAGTGGAAGATCTGCCTGTCTTCAGCTTACTGGAGAGGCTCCGAGGTCCTTTCAGACTTGCCCAGTCCTGTTGAAGTCGACTTTATGGGAGACACGAAGAGAAGCTGGCCGAAAACATGGCTGCACGGATTGAGGAGAGATGCGAACACATTGATGAGAGATGTTCTGCTACAATAGAGAATACTGGCCTGGAGACAGCTGTAGAGGATAGCAGGCTCGAAGGCATTCATGAGACATATTGAACCTCGCTGATACTAGCAGAAACATACGGAGGGCCACCGTGGACTGGAGGAAGTTCCTCAATTCTCTGCTCCAAGAACGGGTCCAAGATCCCTGACGTCTAAAGGGAAGAGATGGCAGAGATGATAAAAACGCTCATGTTCTTGAAAGAGGTCAGATAATCCACACGACCCAAGGGGCAATTCCAAGCCATTCAGATCAAAGTGCACCAAGCCCAGGTAAGCCTTTTCCCAGGTTTGGGCCTAGCTATCAAGCACTTGCTCTTCCCTCCCCTCCACTCAGGCATCCATTTTGAGGGATCAGTACCTGAGCTGCAATGAAGCCAGTAAGAGAAGAGCAAGCCCCTCCTAGAATCAGAGTTCCTCTAGCTACATCCTCTGTGAACAACAGGGAACCCCATAAAGCTCAAATACTCTCGTATGAAATAGATAGGAATTGAATACTTAGCTCCCACAAAGAAACGATGGCCTTCCGCTAGATTCAGCAAATGCTGGGTTTATGTCTTCTCTGGGGTGAAGGGAGTGTGGTAAGTGAGGGGAATCTTTGACTGAACTTGAATCTGTATTAGGCCTCCGTTTTTGAAGACAGTCTAGGTAAATATTAGAAGTCAGATAGTGAACGGAACTGTAAAAGTCGCCAATGACATGAAAGACACAGCTTATGTGGACCGTCTTTCAATTGAGTCAAGCCCCCGGGGGCAATCTATCATGGGGGTGCAGACTTGGTTGCATTCAAGTGCTTTAGCCAACATGATCGGATGATTAAGCGTTCTCATCACTGATAGAAGAACACCTGGTTCTCAGTAGCCTAGCATAGCTGCAGCAGGGTTCTCATAGCTCCAATGCCTCTAGGTTCTTTGGATTCAAAGCTAAATGTATATATTTAGTTCGTTTCCTCTTATATTTTCCTTGAGAGGGATGTTACACCTTGAAATGCCAACATTGACCAGTAGGTGTCATCGGGAGTAAAGTGCACCACATGCACAAGTGAATACAAGCTTGGGGTTTATTTCATGTTTCCATTAGTTATTTCATGGTTCCTGTTGGTTTCGGAGGCTTCAACAGTAAAGAGCTGACATGATGCCTTTAACAGTTCGGACTGCTACTTTGCATTCTATCTGTCTATGTTTTCCTTAGAGCTGACAAAATGTTACCGAAATTGACAAGTCTGGCTTCTAGGTCGGTTTAGTATGTTTCAGAAACTAACTTCATTTTCGTATAACTCCCAAAACCTTTATATAAATTCTATTAAATTTTTAAATACTGCAAATGAGATATCAACACAATGTCAAAACTGGAGTCTTCGGACAATCCCTCCCACCACGACTGTATATAAACCAACAGATAAAAAAAAATCCAATTTCTGTGAAATGTATCTGGAAAGTGTTGATTCATCGATGCCCAGTTGACAGAGAAGCAGTGCAACCTGCGCTCACTCGCTCCCATGAACACAGCAATGGAAACATCCACTCACCCAGCCCTTGGCACAGGACACTTGCCGAAGAGAGGTCTGTTACTTCCAAAGACAGGATGAGGCCTCAGAACACCTGGAAGCAGGAGAAGGAAAAGCAGGGAATGGATACCAGTGCATGTTCTGAGCCCTGTTGATGGAGCAGTAAAGGTGAAACTCTCTTTAACTTGGACGCACACTCTCAAGTGGACAGGAGACATGGGATTGAAGGTGATGCGCTGAGTGTTAGAAGAGTGCACAGCAGATGCTTGGCTGACAGAACTCAAAGAATCCAGTGCAAAATATCCCCACAGTTGATTCTGAGACCAATATCCGAGCTGCCAAATTTGAGGTAGCAGAGGCAGTGTTCAGGGGAGTGATAGGGCTACGGATGGTGGCACACGCTGAGTCTCAGGGATCTGGAGTGCATTGTGGGATGTGGTGGGTCCTATCAAGAGAGCAAACTGACCTGGGACCCCAATGAGCAAGAAACCACCCTTGCGCGTGCAGTTGAAATTATCGATATTTCCCATGGCTACACCAAGTGCATGTGCAGGACCAGAGACCAATTTGGCATTTTGCCAATAGAGCATGTGTGGGGCTGAATCAGAGATATTGTGCATCGGGTCTGAGGGATCCAGGGGGCCTTGGGTTTGAATTCAGAATGAAAAGCCTTAGGATCTGCTACATTCATAACCAGGGCTGTGATTATGGTTTGGTTTCAGGCACAGGATGTGCAACAGCTCTGTGGTTGCCTTCGTGCACCCGTGCCACAAGGATGAGAGGACAAGGAAGTGTGGTCCAAGACCACATCGTGAGAAGAGGAAGGATTTCCTTCAGTTCATTTCTCAAAAGCGGATGCTACATTTTGAATGGCCCCGGCACGGTTCGGCAGCGAGGACACCAAGTTCGGGCTGCGGGATCATTCCAGCAGGCCCTGATGTGTGACATCCATAGATATGCTTCCACTGCTGTTTCTGTAGACAGAGAAGCTCTTGGAAGAACTGGTTTCAGTGGGACATTCCCGTGGCACTACAAAGCACAAGCACACTCACACTCTGCTCTTCTGGAAACACTCCAAAATAACAGAGAGTAGAATGCAGAGCTGAGAAGCTTTAGAAGCTCCATTTCCACCAGAGGAAGTGTCCTGTGCTCTTTCAGATTTGTGAGATAAGCGTAATCAATGTGAGGTTATCTAAATCGAAATAGTATGGGGTGTTCATCACAACAAAGGCAACACCAGCATTTGGAGATAGACCAGACAGCACACACAGGAACAGGACATGGCATTAATGTCTAGGAAAATTTGTCCTCACAGAAATCCCATGCAATTGTGTAGGGCCAAGAGTCTAAAGTTTTCACTTAACCAAGCCCTAGAAGTCTACATTAGATACCTGAAATTACCTGACCAGTAGAGTTGAAGAAATACAGTAAAAGGAAAAGGAAGTACCATTTTCAGTTCCAAAGAGATTGAAGGCCCTAAAGATAAGCTTTCAGACAACTAGACTGCAAAACGCTCTCCAGAGCAAGTATTGAAAATGGAGGTGAGGGAAACACTGAAGAACAACAGTGTCTCAGAATCCCAAAAGGCAGAATACAAGAAAAGGGGAAGAGAAAGCCTAAAGACGAGCCAAATAATCTCAGAAAACTCAGTGGATGAGAAAATATCAGGGCTAGCATTCCGTCCTAAGCAGAGGAGATATTGCAGAGGGATGCGTGAATGACTTTGAAGACAGGGGAACAGAAATCCCTCGGTCAGAAGCACACATAGGAAAGCAAGTGCAAACCAATGAAAACATTGCTGTTGAATCCTGGTTGAAGACAAGGCATGAAAGACTAAAATTCGAAAGAGTCCCAGATGGAAAAGCAAGAGATAAAGAAACAAACAATGTTTGAAAAGTTATGTGTCGAAAAATCAGACTGAAACTTGCTGAAAGCCAAGATAGAATCATCTAGGCGAATTCAGGAAGTACACAGCGTCCAAAAGAGGTGGAATCCCAATAGACTTAGCAGCAGCTGCATGATCCAAATCAACAAAGTTCATGAGCATCCCAGTGATTTAAAATGCGCCTGGAGGAAAGCAACATAGTCACAAGAGAACCTCCAGAGGGGTTTCAGCTGCTATCTCAGCAGCAATATTGCAGGACAGGGAGGAGTGCCAGGACATAGACCATAGCTTGAATGGCAAAATGCTGCCATCTAGGGTAGCCTATGCCACATGACCAGCATTTCTAATAACAGCAGAGCTAGAGTATGCCACAGACCTGCAAATCTTAAAAGAATTCAGCAGTTCGAAACTTATCCTAAAAGAAAGGTTGAGAATTCTCCCCTGAAGGGATAAGCAGCAAGATGAAATGGAAAGAAGAAAACCCTTATTGGAAATGCAAGAAGAGCATTAGTGGAAAAGAAGAAACATGAAGAAGGCAAGGAGGACATCAAAACCCTAAAGATGGGAGAGGGAAGCAGGAAATCATAGGGGATTGGAAGCACTATCTTAAGGGAGTCAGCTTATATGACTCTCTGTTGGAAGCAAACGGAGAGATGCATGGCCTGACGTGTTTGCAAAACAAACGAGAAGCAGACCAAGAAAGAATCAAACAAACAAACAGCACAAAAAGGGTAGGATAACATGAATATTCAAAAGAAATTACTCAAGGTGATGTCAAGGATCATTCAGTACGCATCCACCCAGTATCGCGGCTTGAATGTACTCAGCACACCTGTATTCGGAAATCAGAGGCGTGCATTTATATTCGCAAATATTGATTCATATGAGCATATCGTGACCTAACCCAAATGCCGATTTGGAATCCAATGGATTCCTAGTCCGTGATATTGACTTGCAAGTCTTCCAACAGGATGAATGAATGCCATATTTTACACTACGTCGAGAAGAAATGGCACAAGCCTATAACAAGGAAAAGTAGCTCCGCAAAAGTGTACTAAGATCAAAAGAGACAGGCAGCAAAGTGCACATTGGGGATTGTATCATTCCTAGGAATTTCAGCCCCCTTGAAACAAATGGATAGATGTCCCGTGATTGCGGGTGTTTCAGCAGAAATCAACCGACGGCTATGTATTGCGGGTGTGCCCATATTACAGGAACAATAGTTTCCCTTAGTGGGTCTCTGTGTACTGTGAACTGTTAGAAAGTTTAAAGACGTGTGAAACATTCAACAGAAAATGGACACACTTCCCTCCGTTGCTACAGTGCATACAGATCTGAACAAAAGGAAAGAGGGAAGAAGAAAGGCCCATGGGACGCTAGTGGGTAGAATCACATTTACCTTAGGAACCTCTCGTCGGATGCAGCCCCTCCCCCAACACTGACAAGATGCAGCAGCCATTGGGGATGGCAGTTAGCGGTTGGATTCCAGGTGGAATATTGGTGTGTACCGCGAGGCTTGTTGTGGCTGGTGGATCCTAGGTAACCGGGCAGAGTTCTGTGGGTGGATCAGTGCGATGGAGGGGCTGCCGCCCTCTGTGGAGCTTGGGTAAGGTCTTTGGTCCGGGAAGCTGTGTCAGTTCGAGATACTGCTGCTGCCCAAAGACCTGAGTTCACGGGTCAGTTTCCAGAACCTGAAAGGGCAGACAGTGGAAGATCTGCCTGTCTTCAGCTTACTGGAGAGGCTCCGATGTCTTTTCAGACTTGCCCAGTCCTGTTGAAGTCGACTTTATTGGAGACACGAAGAGAAGCTGGCCGAAAACATGGCTGCACAGATTGAGGAGAGATGCGAACACATTGATGAGAGATGTTCTGCTACAATAGAGAATACTGGCCTGGAGACAGCTGTAGAGGATAGCAGGCTCGAAAGGCATTCATGAGACATATTGAACCTCGCTGATACTAGCAGAAACATACGGAGGGCCACCGTGGACTGGAGGAAGTTCCTCAATTCTCTGCTCCAAGAACGGGTCCAAGATCCCTGACGTCTAAAGGGAAGAGATGGCAGAGATGATAAAAACGCTCATGTTCTTGAAAGAGGTCAGATAATCCACACGACCCAAGGGGCAATTCCAAGCCATTCAGATCAAAGTGCACCAAGCCCAGGTAAGCCTTTTCCCAGGTTTGGGCCTAGCTATCAAGCACTTGCTCTTCCCTCCCCTCCACTCAGGCATCCATTTTGAGGGATCAGTACCTGAGCTGCAATGAAGCCAGTAAGAGAAGAGCAAGCCCCTCCTAGAATCAGAGTTCCTCGAGCTTCATCCTCTGTGAACAACAGGGAACCCCATAAAGGTCAAATACTCTCGTATGTAATAGATAGGAATTGAATACTTAGCTCCCACAAAGAAACGATGGTCTTCCGCTAGATTCAGCAAATGCTGGGTTGATGTCTTCTCTGGGGTGAAGGGAGTGTGGTAAGTGAGGGGAATCTTTGACTGAACTTGAATCTGTATTAGGCCTCCATTTTTCAAGACAGTCTAGGTAAATATTAGAAGTCAGATAGTGAACGGAACTGTAAAAGTCGCCAATGACATGAAAGACACAGCTTATGTGGACCGTCTTTCAATAGATTCAAGCCCCCGGGGGCAATCTATCATGGGGGTGCAGACTTGGTTGCATTCAAGTGCTTTAGCCAACATGATCGGTTGATTAAGCGTTCTCATCACTGATAGAAGAACACCTGGTTCTCAGTAGCCTAGCATAGCTGCAGCAGGGTTCTCATAGCTATAATGCCTCTAGGTTCTTTGGATTCAAAGCTAAATGTATATATTTAGTTCGTTTCCTCTTGTATTTTCCTTCAGTGGGATGTTACACCTTGAAATGCCAACATTGACCAGTAGGTGTCATCGGGAGTAAAGGGCACCACATGCACAAGTGAATCCAAGCTTGGGGGTTATTTCATGTTTCCATTAGTTATTTCATGGTTCCTGTTGGTTTCGGAGGCTTCAACAGTAAAGAGCTGACATGACCCCTTTAACAGTTCGGACTGCTACTTTGCATTCTATCTGTCTATGTTTTCCTTAGAGCTGACAAAATGTTACCGAAATTGACAAGTCTGGCTTCTAGGTCGATTTAGTATGTTTCAGAAACTAACTTCATTTTCGTATAACTCCCAAAACATTTATATCAATTCTATTAAATTTTTAAAGACTGCAAATGATATATCAACACAATGTCAAAACTGGAGTCTTCGGACAATCCCTCCCACCACGGCTGTATAGAAACCAAGAGATAAAAAAAAATCCCATTTCTGTGAAATGTATCTGGAAAGTGTTGATTCATCGATGCCCAGTTGACAGAGAAGCAGTGCAACCTGCGCTCACTCGCTCCCATGAACACAGCAATAGAAACATCCACTCACCCAGCCCTTGGCACAGGACACTTGCCGAAGAGAGGTCTGTTACTTCCAAAGACAGGATGAGGCCTCAGAACACCTGGAAGCAGGAGAAGGAAAAGCAGGGAATGGATACCAGTGCATGTTCTGAGCCCTGTTGATGGAGCATTAAAGGTGAAGCTCTCTTTAACTTGGACGCACACTCTCAAGCGGACAGGAGACATGGGATTGAAGGTGATGCGCTGAGTGTTAGAAGAGTGCACAGCAGATGCTTGGCTGACAGATCTCAAAGAATCCAGTGCAAAATATCCCCACAGTTGATTCTGAGACCAAGATCCGAGCTGCCAAATTTGAGGTAGCAGAGGCAGTGTTCAGGGGAGGGATAGGGCTACGGATGGTGGCACACGCTGAGTCTCAGGGATCTGGAGTGCGTTGTGGGATGTGGTGGGTCCTATCAAGAGAGCAAACCGACCTGGGACCCCAATGAGCAAGAAACCACCCTTGCGCGTGCAGTTGAAATAATCGATATTGCCCATGGCCACACCCAGTGCATCTGCAGGACCAGAGACCAATTTGGCATTTTGCCAATAGAGCATGTGTGAGGCTGAATCAGAGATATTGTGCATCGGGTCTGAGGGATCCAGGGGGCCTTGGGTTTGAATTCAGAATGAAAAGCCTTAGGATCTGCTACATTCATAACCAGGGCTGTGATTATGGTTTGGTTTGAGGCACAGGATGTGCAACAGCTCTGTGGTTGCCTTCGTGCACCCGTGCCACAAGGATGAGAGGACAAGGAAGTGTGCTCCAAGACCACAGCGTGAGAAGAGGAAGGATTTCCTTCAGTTTATCTCTCAAAAGCGGATGCTACATTTTGGATGGCACCGGCACGGTTCGGCAGCGAGGACACCAAGTTCGGGCTGCGGGATCATTCCAGCAGGCCCTGATGTGTGACATCCATAGATATGCTTCCACTGGTGTTTCTGTAGACAGAGAAGCTCTTGGAAGAACTGGTTTCAATGGGACATCCCCGTGGCACTACAAAGCACAAACACACTCACACTCTGCTCTTCTGGAAACACTCCAAAATAACAGAGAGTAGAATGCAGAGCTGAGAACATTTAGAAGCTCCATTTTCACCAGAGAAATTGTCCTGTGCTCTTTCAGATTTGTGAGATAAGCGTAATCAAAGTGAGGTTATCTAAATCGAAATAGTATGGGGTGTTCATCACATCAAAGGCAACATCAGCAATTGGAGATAGACCAGACAGCACACACAGGAACAGGACATGGCATCAATGTCTAGGGAAATTTGTCCTCACAGAAATCCCATGCAATTGTGTAGAGCCAAGAGTCTAAAATTTTCACTTAACCAAGCCCTAGAAGTCTGTATTAGATACCTGAAATTACCTGACCAGTAGAGATGAAGAAATACAATAAAAGGAAAAGGATGTACCATTTCCAGTTCCAAAGAGATTGAAGGCCCTAAAGATAAGCTTTCAGACAACTAGACTGCAAAACCCTCTCCAGAGCAAGTATTGAAAATGGAGGTGAGGGAAACACTGAAGAACAACAGTGTCTCAGAATCACAAAAGGCAGAATACCAGAAAAGGGGAAGAGAAAGCCTAAAGACGAGCCAAATAATATCAGAAAACTCAGTGGATGAGAAATTATCAGGGCTAGCATTCCGTCCTAAGCAGACGACATATTGCAGAGGGACGCGTGAATGACTTTGAAGACAGGGGAACAGAAATCCCTCGGTCAGAAGCACACATAGGAAAGCAAGTGCAAACCAATGAAAACATTGCTGTTGAATCCTGGTTGAAGACAAGGCATGAAAGACTAAAATTCGAAAGAGTCCCAGATGGAAAAGCAAGAGATAAAGAAACAAACAATGTTTGAAAAGTTATGTGTCGAAAAATCAGACTGAAACTTGCTGAAAGCCAAGATAGAATCATCTAGGCGAATTCAGGAAGTACACAGCGTCCAAAAGAGGTGGAATCCCAATA
Organism: Vicugna pacos; assembly: GCF_048564905.1. NCBI lineage: Eukaryota > Metazoa > Chordata > Mammalia > Artiodactyla > Camelidae > Vicugna > Vicugna pacos. The sequence continues at coordinate 89,981,380 of NW_027328741.1, read as the reverse complement.
GACTTAGCAGCAGCTGCATGATCCAAATCAACAAAGTTCATGAGCATCCCAGTGATTTAAAATGCGCCTGGAGGAAAGCAACATAGTCACAAGAGAACCTCCAGAGGGGTTTCAGCTGCTATCTCAGCAGCAATATTGCAGGACAGGGAGGAGTGCCAGGACATAGACCATAGCTTGAATGGCAAAATGCTGCCATCTAGGGTAGCCTATGCCACATGACCAGCATTTCTAATAACAGCAGAGCTAGAGAATGCCACAGACCTGCAAATCTTAAAAGAATTCAGCAGTTCGAAACTTATCCTAAAAGAAAGGTTGAGAATTCTCCCCTGAAGGGATAAGCAGCAAGATGAAATGGAAAGAAGAAAACCCTTATTGGAAATGCAAGAAGAGCATTAGTGGAAAAGAAGAAACAAGAAGAAGGCAAGGAGGACATCAAAACCCTAAAGATGGGAGAGGGAAGCAGGAAATCATAGGGGATTGTAAGCACTATCTTAAGGGAGTCAGCTTATATGACTCTCTGTTGGAAGCAAACGGAGAGATGCATGGCCTGACGTGTTTGCAAAACAAACGAGAAGCAGACCAAGAAAGAATCAAACAAACAAACAGCACAAAAAGGGTAGGATAACATGAATATTCAAAAGAAATTACTCAAGGTGATGTCAAGGATCATTCAGTACGCATCCACCCAGTATCGCGGCTTGAATGTACTCAGCACACCTGTATTCGGAAATCAGAGGCGTGCATTTATATTCGCAAATATTGATTCATATGAGCATATCGTGACCTAACCCAAATGCCGATTTGGAATCCAATGGATTCCTAGTCCGTGATATTGACTTGCAAGTCTTCCAACAGGATGAATGAATGCCATATTCTACACTACGTCGAGAAGAAATGGCACAAGCCTATAACAAGGAAAAGTAGCTCCGCAAAAGTGTACTAAGATCAAAAGAGACAGGCAGCAAAGTGCACATTGGGGATTGTATCATTCCTAGGAATTTCAGCCCCCTTGAAACAAATGGATAGATGTCCCGTGAATGAGGGTGTTTCAGCAGAAATCAACCGACGGCTATGTATTGCGGGTGTGCCCATATTACAGGAACAATAGTTTCCCTTAGTGGGTCTCTGTGTACTGTGAACTGTTAGAAAGTTTAAAGACGTGTGAAACATTCACCAGAAAATGGACACACTTCCCTCCGTTGCTACAGTGCATACAGATCTGAACAAAAGGAAAGAGGGAAGAAGAAAGGCCCATGGGACGCTAGTGGGTAGAATCACATTTACCTTAGGAACCTCTCTTCGGATGCAGCCCCTCCCCCAACACTGACAAGATGCAGCAGCCATTGGGGATGGCAGTTAACGGTTGGATTCCAGGTGGAATGTTGGTGTGTACCGCGAGGCTTGTTGTGGCTGGTGGATCCTAGGTAACCGGGCAGAGTTCTGTGGGTGGATCAGTGCGATGGAGGGGCTGCCGCCCTCTGTGGAGCTTGGGTAAGGTCTTTGGTCCGGGAAGCTGTGTCAGTTCGAGATACTGCTGCTGCCCAAAGACCTGAGTTCACGGGTCAGTTTCCAGAACCTGAAAGGGCAGACAGTGGAAGATCTGCCTGTCTTCAGCTTACTGGAGAGGCTCCGAGGTCTTTTCAGACTTGCCCAGTCCTGTTGAAGTCGACTTTATTGGAGACACGAAGAGAAGCTGGCCGAAAACATGGCTGCACGGATTGAGGAGTGATGCGAACACATTGATGAGAGATGTTCTGCTACAATAGAGAATACTGGCCTGGAGACAGCTGTAGAGGATAGCAGGCTCGAAAGGCATTCATGAGACATATTGAACCTCGCTGATACTAGCAGAAACATACGGAGGGCCACCGTGGACTGGAGGAAGTTCCTCAATTCTTTGCTCCAAGAACGGGTCCAAGATCCCTGACGTCTAAAGGGAAGAGATGGCAGAGATGATAAAAACGCTCATGTTCTTGAAAGAGGTCAGATAATCCACACGACCCAAGGGGCAATTCCAAGCCATTCAGATCAAAGTGCACCAAGCCCAGGTAAGCCTTTTCCCAGGTTTGGGCCTAGCTATCAAGCACTTGCTCTTCCCTCCCCTCCACTCAGGCATCCATTTTGAGGGATCAGTACCTGAGCTGCAATGAAGCCAGTAAGAGAAGAGCAAGCCCCTCCTAGAATCAGAGTTCCTCTAGCTTCATCCTCTGTGAACAACAGGGAACCCCATAAAGGTCAAATACTCTCGTATGAAATAGATAGGAATTGAATACTTAGCTCCCACAAAGAAACGATGGCCTTCCGCTAGATTCAGCAAATGCTGGTTTGATGTCTTCTCTGGGGTGAAGGGAGTGTGGTAAGTGAGGGGAATCTTTGACTGAACTTGAATCTGTATTAGGCCTCCATTTTTCAAGACAGTCTAGGTAAATATTAGAAGTCAGATAGTGAACGGAACTGTAAAAGTCGCCAATGACATGAAAGACACAGCTTATGTGGACCGTCTTTCAATAGATTCAAGCCCCCGGGGGCAATCTATCATGGGGGTGCAGACTTGGTTGCATTCAAGTGCTTTAGCCAACATGATCGGTTGATTAAGCGTTCTCATCACTGATAGAAGAACACCTGGTTCTTAGTAGCCTAGCATAGCTGCAGCAGGGTTCTCATAGCTATAATGCCTCTAGGTTCTTTGGATTCAAAGCTAAATGTATATATTTAGTTCGTTTCCTCTTGTATTTTCCTTGAGAGGGATGTTACACCTTGAAATGCCAACATTGACCAGTAGGTGTCATCGGGAGTAAAGGGCACCACATGCACAAGTGAATCCAAGCTTGGGGGTTATTTCATGTTTCCATTAGTTATTTCATGGTTCCTGTTGGTTTCGGAGGCTTCAACAATAAAGAGCTGACATGACCCCTTTAACAGTTCGGACTGCTACTTTGAATTCTATCTGTCTATGTTTTCCTTAGAGCTGACAAAATGTTACCGAAATTGACAAGTCTGGCTTCTAGGTCGATTTAGTATGTTTCAGAAACTAACTTCATTTTCGTATAACTCCCAAAACATTTATATCAATTCTATTAAATTTTTAAAGACTGCAAATGATATATCAACACAATGTCAAAACTGGAGTCTTCGGACAATCCCTCCCACCACGGCTGTATAGAAACCAAGAGATAAAAAAAAATCCCATTTCTGTGAAATGTATCTGGAAAGTGTTGATTCATCGATGCCCAGTTGACAGAGAAGCAGTGCAACCTGCGCTCACTCGCTCCCATGAACACAGCAATAGAAACATCCACTCACCCAGCCCTTGGCACAGGACACTTGCCGAAGAGAGGTCTGTTACTTCCAAAGACAGGATGAGGCCTCAGAACACCTGGAAGCAGGAGAAGGAAATGCAGGGAATGAATACCAGTGCATGTTCTGAGCCCTGTTGATGGAGCATTAAAGGTGAAGCTCTCTTTAACTTGGACGCACACTCTCAAGCGGACAGGAGACATGGGATTGAAGGTGATGCGCTGAGTGTTAGAAGAGTGCACAGCAGATGCTTGGCTGACAGATCTCAAAGAATCCAGTGCAAAATATCCCCACAGTTGATTCTGAGACCAAGATCCGACCTGCCAAATTTGAGGTAGCAGAGGCAGTGTTCAGGGGAGGGATAGGGCTACGGATGGTGGCACACGCTGAGTCTCAGGGATCTGGAGTGCGTTGTGGGATGTGGTGGGTCCTATCAAGAGAGCAAACCGACCTGGGACCCCAATGAGCAAGAAACCACCCTTGCGCGTGCAGTTGAAATAATCGATATTGCCCATGGCCACACCCAGTGCATCTGCAGGACCAGAGACCAATTTGGCATTTTGCCAATAGAGCATGTGTGGGGCTGAATCAGAGATATTGTGCATCGGGTCTGAGGGATCCAGGGGGCCTTGGGTTTGAATTCAGAATGAAAAGCCTTAGGATCTGCTACATTCATAACCAGGGCTGTGATTATGGTTTGGTTTGAGGCACAGGATGTGCAACAGCTCTGTGGTTGCCTTCGTGCACCCGTGCCACAAGGATGAGAGGACAAGGAAGTATGGTCCAAGACCACAGCGTGAGAAGAGGAAGGATTTCCTTCAGTTTATCTCTCAAAAGCGGATGCTACATTTTGGATGGCACCGGCACGGTTCGGCAGCGAGGACACCAAGTTCGGGCTGCGGGATCATTCCAGCAGGCCCTGATGTGTGACATCCATAGATATGCTTCCACTGGTGTTTCTGTAGACAGAGAAGCTCTTGGAAGAACTGGTTTCAATGGGACATCCCCGTGGCACTACAAAGCACAAACACACTCACACTCTGCACTTCTGGAAACACTCCAAAATAACAGAGAGTAGAATGCAGAGCTGAGAAGCTTTAGAAGCTCCATTTTCACCAGAGGAAGTGTCCTGTGCTCTTTCAGATTTGTGAGATAAGCGTAATCAAAGTGAGGTTATCTAAATCGAAATAGTATGGGGTGTTCATCACAACAAAGGCAACATCAGCAATTGGAGATAGACCAGACAGCACACACAGGAACAGGACATGGCATCAATGTCTAGGGAAATTTGTCCTCACAGAAATCCCATGCAATTGTGTAGAGCCAAGAGTCTAAATTTTTCACTTAACCAAGCCCTAGAAGTCTACATTAGATACCTGAAATTACCTGACCAGTAGAGATGAAGAAATACAGTAAAAGGAAAAGGAAGTACCATTTTCAGTTCCAAAGAGATTGAAGGCCCTAAAGATTAGCTTTCAGACAACTAGACTGCAAAACGCTATCCAGAGCAAGTATTGAAAATGGAGGTGAGGGAAACACTGAAGAACAAGAGTGTCTCAGAATCACAAAAGGCAGAATACCAGAAAAGGGGAAGAGAAAGCCTAAAGACGAGCCAAATAATCTCAGAAAACTCAGTGGATGAGAAAATATCAGGGCTAGCATTCCGTCCTAAGCAGACGAGTTATTGCAGAGGGACGCATGAATGACTTTGAAGACAGGGGAACAGAAATCCCTCGGTCAGAAGCACACATAGGAAAGCAAGTGCAAACCAATGAAAACATTGCTGTTGAATCCTGGTTGAAGACAAGGCATGAAAGACTAAAATTCGAAAGAGTCCCAGATGGAAAAGCAAGAGATAAAGAAACAAACAATGTTTGAAAAGTTATGTGTAGAAAAATCAGACTGAAACTTGCTGAAAGCCAAGATAGAATCATCTAGGCGAATTCAGGAAGTACACAGCGTCCAAAAGAGGTGGAATCCCAATAGACTTAGCAGCAGCTCTATGATCCAAATCAACAAAGTTCATGAGCATCCCAGTGATTTAAAATGCGCCTGGAGGAAAGCAACATAGTCACAAGAGAACCTCCAGAGGGGTTTCAGCTGCTATCTCAGCAGCAATATTGCAGGACAGGGAGGAGTGCCAGGACATAGACCATAGCTTGAATGGCAAAATGCTGCCATCTAGGGTAGCCTATGCCACATGACCACCATTTCTAATAACAGCAGAGCTAGAAAATGCCACAGACCTGCAAATCTTAAAAGAATTCAGCAGTTTGAAACTTATCCTAAAAGAAAGGTTGAGAATTCTCCCTGATAGCAAAAGCAGCAAGATGAAATGGAAAGAAGAAAACCCTTATTGGAAATGCAAGAAGAGCATGAGTGGAAAAGAAAAAACAAGAAGAAGGCAAGGAGGACATCAAAACCCTAAAGATGGGAGAGGGAAGCAGGAAATCATAGGGGATTGGAAGCACTATCTTAAGGGAGTCAGCTTATATGAATCTCTGTTGGAAGCAAACGGAGAGATGCATGGCCTGACGTGTTTGCAAAACAAACGAGAAGCAGACCAAGAAAGAATCAAACAAACAAACAACACAAAAAGTGTTGGGTAACATGAATATTCAAAAGAAATTACTCAAGGTGATGTCAAGGATCATTCAGTACGCATCGAACCAGTATCGCGGCTTGAATGTACTCAGCACACCTGTATTCGGAAATCAGAGGCGTGCATTTATATTCGTAAATATTGTTTCAGATGAGCATATCGTGACCTAACCCAAATGCCGATCTGGAATCCAATGGATTCCTAGTCCGTGATATAGACTTGCAAGTCTTCCAACAGGATGAATGAATGCCATATTCTACACTACGTCGAGAAGAAATGGCACAAGCCTATAACAGGGAAAAGTAGCTCCACAAAAGGGTACTAAGATCAAAAGAGACAGGCAGTAAAGTGCACATTGGGGATTGTATCATTCCTAGGAATTTCAGCCCCCTTGAAACAAATGGATAAATCTCCCGTGAATGCGGGTGTTTCAGCAGAAATCATCCGACGGCTATGTATTTCGGGTGTGCCCATATTACAGGAACAATAGTTTCCCTTAGTGGGTCTCTGTGTACTGTGAACTGTTAGAAAGTTTAAAGACGTGTGAAACATTCAACTGAAAATGGACACACTTCCCTCCGTTGCTACAGTGCATACAGATCTGAACAAAAGGAAAGAGGGAAGAACAAAGGCCCATGGGACGCTAGTGGGTAGAATCACCTTTACCTTAGTAACCTCTCGTCGGATGCAGCACCTCCCCCAACACTGACAAGATGCAGCAGCCATTGGGGACGGCAGTTAGCCGTTGGATTCCAGGTGGAATATTGGTGTGTACCGCGAGGCTTGTTGTGGCTGGTGGATCCTAGGTAACCGGGCAGTGTTCTGTGGGTGGATCAGTGCGATGGAGGGGCTGCCGCCCTCTGTGGAGCATGGCTTATGTCTTTGGTCCGGGAAGCTGTGTCAGTTCGAGATACTGCTGCTGCCCAAAGACCTGAGTTCACGGGTCAGTTTCCAGAACCTGAAAGGGCGGACAGTGGAAGATCTGCCTGTCTTCAGCTTACTGGAGAGGCTCCGAGGTCCTTTCAGACTTGCCCAGTCCTGTTGAAGTCGACTTTATGGCAGACACGAAGAGAAGCTGGCCGAAAATATGGCTGCACGGATTGAGGAGAGATACGAACACATTGATGAGAGATGTTCTGCTACAATAGAGAATACTGGCCTGGAGACAGCTGTAGAGGATAGCAGGCTCGAAAGGCATTCATGAGACATATTGAACCTCGCTGATACTAGCAGAAACATACGGAGGGCCACCGTCGACTGGAGGAAGTTCCTCAATTCTCTGCTCCAAGAATGGGTCCAAGATCCCTGACGTCTAAAGAGAAGAGATGGCAGAGATGATAAAAACGCTCATGTTCTTGAAAGAGGTCAGATAATCCACACGACCCAAGGGGCAATTCCAAGCCATTCAGATCAAAGTGCACCAAGCCCAGGTAAGTCTTTTCCCAGGTTTGGGCCTAGCTATCAAGCACTTGCTCTTCCCTCCCCTCCACTAAGGCATCCATTTTGAGAGATCAGTACCTGAGCTGCAATGAAGCCAGTAAGAGAAGAGCAAGCCCCTCCTAGAATCAGAGTTCCTCTAGCTGCATCCTCTGTGAACAACAGGGAACCACATAAAGGTCAAATACTCTCGTATGAAATAGATAGGAATTGAATACTTAGCTCCCACAAAGAAACGATGGCCTTCCGCTAGATTCAGCAAATGCTGGGTTGATGTCTTCTCTGGGGTGAAGGGAGTGTGGTAAGTGAGGGGAATCTTTGACTGAACTTGAATCTGTATTAGGCCTCCGTTTTTCAAGACAGTCTAGTTAAATATTAGAAGTCAGAAAGTGAACTGAAGTGTAAAAGTCGCCAATGACATGAAAGACACAGCTTATGTGGACCGTCTTTCAATTGAGTCAACCCCCCGGGGGCAATCTATCATAGGGTTGCAGACTTGGTTGCATTCAAGTGCTTTACCCAACATGATCGGATGCTTAAGCGTTCTCATCACTGATAGAAGAACACCTGGTTCTCAGTAGCCTAGCATAGCTGCAGCAGGGTTCTCATAGATATAATGCCTCTAGGTTCTTTGGATTCAAAGCTAAATGTATATATTTAGTTCGTTTCCTCTTGTATTTTCCTTGAGAGGGATGTTACACCTTGAAATGCCAACATTGACCAGTAGGTGTCATCGGGAGTAAAGGGCACCTCATGCACAAGTGAATCCAAACTTGGGGGTTATTTCATGTTTCCATTAGTTATTTCATGGTTCCTGTTGGTTTCGGAGGCATCAACAATAAAGAGTTGACATGACCCCTTTAACAGTTCGGACTGCTTGTTTGCATTCTATCTGTCTATGTTTTCCTTAGAGCTGACAAAATGTTACCGAAATTGAGAAGTCTGGCTTCTAGGTCGATTTAGTATGTTTCAGAAACTTACTTCATTTTCGTATAACTCCCAAAACATTTATATCAATTCTATTAAATTTTTAAAGACTGCAAATGTGATATCAACGCAATGTCAAAAGTGGAGTCTTCTGACAATCCCTCCAACCACGGCTGTATAGAAACAAAGAGATTAAAAAAAATCACATTTCTGTGAAATGTATCTGGAAAGTGTTGATTCATCGATGCCCAGTTGACAGAGAAACAGTGCAACCTGCGCTCACTCGCTCCCATGAACACAGCAATGGAAACATCCAGTCACCCAGCCTTTGGCACAGGACACTTGCCGAAGAGAGGTCTGTTACTTCCAAAGACAGGATGAGGCCTCAGAACACCTGGAAGCAGGAGAAGGAAAAGCAGGGAATGGATACCAGTGAGCCCTTTTGATGGAGCAGTAAAGGTGAAACTCTCTTTAACTTGGACGCACACTCTCAAGCGGACAGGAGACATGGGATTGAAGGTGATGCGCTGAGTGTTAGAAGAGTGCACAGCAGATTCTTGGCTGACAGAACTCAAAGAATCCAGTGCAAAATATCCCCACAGTTGATTCTGAGACCAAGCTCCGAGCTGCCAAATTTGAGGTAGCAGAGGCAGCGTTCAGGGAGGGATAGGGCTACAGATGATGGCACACGCTGAGTCTCAGGGATCTGGAGTGCGTTGTGGGATGTGGTGGGTCCTATCAAGTGAGCAAACCGACCTGGGACCCCAAAGAGCAATCAACCACCCTGGCGCGCGCAGTTGAAATTATCGATATGACCCATGGCCACACCCAGTGCATGTGCAGGACCAGAGACCAATTTGGCATTTTGCCAATAGAGAATGTGTGGGGCTGAATCAGAGATATTGTGCATCGGGTCTGAGGGATCCAGGGGGCCTTGGGTTTGAATTCAGAATGAAAAGCCTTAGGATCTGCTACATTCATAACCTGGGCTGTGATTATGGTGTGGTTTGAGGCACAGGATGTGCAAAAGCTCTGTGGTTGTCTTCGTGCACCCGTGGCACAAGGATGAGAGGACAAGGAAATGTGGACCAAGAACAAAGCGTGACAAGAGGAAGGAATTCCTTCAGTTTATCTCTCAAAAGCGGATGCGATATTTTGGATGGCACCGGCACGGTTCGTCAGCGAGGACACCAAGTTTGGGCTGCGGGATCATTCCAGCAGGCCCTGATGTGTGACATCCATAGATATGCTTCCACTGGTGTTTCTGTAGACAGAGAAGCTCTTGTAAGAACTGGTTTCAGTGGGACATTCCCGTGGCACTACAAAGCACAAGCGCACTCACACTCTGCCCTTCTGGAAACACTCCAAAATAACAGAGAGTAGAATGCAGTGTTGAGAACCTTTAAAAGCTCCATTTCCACCAGAGGAAGTGTCCTGTGCTCTTTCAGATTTGTGAGATAAGCGTAATCAAAATGAGGTTATCCTAATCGAAATAATAGGGGGGTTCATCACAACAAAGGCAACACCAGCAATTGGAGATAGACCAGACAACACACACAGAAACAGGACATGGCATCAATGTCTAGGAAAATTTGTCCTCACAGAAATCCCATGCAATTGTGTAGAGCCAAGAGTCTAAAATTTTCACTTAACCAAGCCCTAGAAGTCTACATTAGATACCTGAAATTACCTGACCAGTAGAGATGAAGAAATACAATAAAAGGAAAAGGAAGTACCATTTTCAGTTCCAAAGAGATTGAAGGCCCTAAAGATAAGCTTTCAGACAACTAGACTGCAAAACGCTCTCCAGAGCAAGTATTGAAATTGGAGGTGAGGGAAACACTGAAGAACAAGAGTGTCTCAGAATCACAAAAGGCAGAATACCAGAAAAGGGGAAGAGAAAGCCTAAAGACGAGCCAAATAATCTCAGAAAACTCAGTGGATGAGAAAATATCAGGGCTAACATTCCGTCCTAAGCAGACGAGATATAGCAGAGGGACACGTGAATGACTTTGAAGACAGGGGAACAGAAATCCCTCGGTCAGAAGCACACATAGGAAAGCAAGTGCAAACCAATGAAAACATTGCTGTTGAATCCTGGTTGAAGACAAGGCATGAAAGGCTAAAATTCGAAAGAGTCCCAGATGGAAAAGCAAGAGATAAAGAAACAAACAATGTTTGAAAAGTTATGTGTAGAAAAATCAGACTGAAACTTGCTGAAAGCCAAGATAGAATCATCTAGGCGAATTCAGGAAGAACACAGCGTCCAAAAGAGGTGGAATCCCAATAGACTTAGCAGCAGCTGTATGATCCAAATCAACAAAGTTCATGAGCATCCCAGTGATTTAAACTGCGCCTGGAGGAAAGCAACATAGTCACAAGAGAACCTCCAGAGGGGTTTCAGCAGCTATCTCAGCAGCAATATTGCAGGACAGGGAGGAGTGCCAGGACAAAGACCATAGCTTGAATGGCAAAATGCTGCCATCTAGGGTAGCCTATGCCACATGACCACCATTTCTAATAACAGCAGAGCTAGAGAATGCCACAGACCTGCAAATCTTAAAAGATTTCAGCAGTTCGAAACTTCTCCTAAAGAAAGGTTGAGAATTCTCCCCTGAAGGGATAAGCAGCAAGATGAAATGGAAAGAAGAAAACCCTTATTGGAAATGCAAGAAGAGCATGAGAGGAAAAGAAGAAACAAGAAGTAGGCAAGGAGGACATCAAAACCCTAAAGATGGGAGAGGGAAGCAGGAAATCATAGGGGATTGGAAGCACTATCTTAAGGGAGTTAGCTTATATGACTCTCTGTTGGAAGCAAACGGAGAGATGCATGGCCTGACGTGTTTGCAAAGCAAACGAGAAGCAGACCAAGAAAGAATCAAACAAACAAACAACACAAAAAGGGTAGGGTAACATGAATATTCAAAAGAAATTACTCAAGGTGATGTCAAGGATCATTCAGTACGCATCGACCCAGTATCGCGGCTTGAATGTACTCAGCACACCTGTATTCGGAAATCAGAGGCGTGCATTTATATTCGTAAATATTGATTCATATGAGCATATAGTGACCTAACCCAAATGCCGATTTGGAATCCAATGGATTCCTAGTCCGTGATATAGACTTGCAATTCTTCCAACAGGATGAATGAATGCCATATTCTACACTACATCGAGAAGAAATGGCACAAGCCTATAACAGGGAAAAGTAGCTCCACAAAAGGGTACTAAGATCAAAAGAGACAGGCAGTAAAGTGCACATTGGGGATTGTATCATTCCTAGGAATTTCAGCCCCCTTGAAACAAATGGATAGATGTCCCGTGAATGCGGGTGTTTCAGCAGAAATCAACCGACGGCTATGTATTGCGGGTGTGCCCATATTACAGGAACAATAGTTTCCCTTAGTGGGTCTCTGTGTACTGTGAACTGTTAGAAAGTTTAAAGACGTGTGAAATATTCAACTGAAAATGGACACACTTCCCTCCGTTGCTACAGTGCATACAGATCTGAACAAAAGGAAAGAGGGAAGAACAAAGGCCCATGGGACGCTAGTGGGTAGAATCACATTTACCTTAGGAACCTGTCGTCGGATGCAGCCCCTCCCCCAACACTGACAAGATGCAGCAGCCATTGGGAATGGCAGTTAGCGGTTGGATTCCAGGTGGAATGTTGGTGTGTACCGCGAGGCTTGTTGTGGCTGGTGGATCCTAGGTAACCGGGCAGAGTTCTGTGGGTGGATCAGTGCGATGGAGGGGCTGCCGCCCTCTGTGGAGCTTGGGTAAGGTCTTTGGTCCGGGAAGCTGTGTCAGTTCGAGATACTGCTGCTGCCCAAAGACCTGACTTCACGGGTCAGTTTCCAGAACCTGAAAGGGCAGACAGTGGAAGATCTGCCTGTCTTCAGCTTACTGGATAGGCTCCGAGGTCCTTTCAGACTTGCCCAGTCCTGTTGAAGTCGACTTTATGGGAGACAAGTAGAGAAGCTGGCCGAAAACATGGCTGCACGGATTGAGGAGAGATGCGAACACATTGATGAGAGATGTTCTGCTACAATAGAGAATACTGGCCTGGAGACAGCTGTAGAGGATAGCAGGCTCGAAAGGCATTCATGAGACTTATTGAACCTCGCTGATACTAGCAGAAACATACGGAGGGCCACCGTGGACTGGAGGAAGTTCCTCAATTCCCTGCTCCAAGAACGGGTCCAAGATCCCTGACGTCTAAAGAGAAGAGATGGCAGAGATGATAAAAACGCTCATGTTCTTGAAAGAGGTCAGATAATCCACACGACCCAAGGGGCAATTCCAAGCCATTCAGATCAAAGTGCACCAAGCCCAGGTAAGCCTTTTCCCAGGTTTGGGCCAAGCTATCAAGCACTTGCCCTTCCCTCCCCTCCACTCAGGCATCCATTTTGAGGAATCAGTACCTGAGCTGCAATGAAGCCAGTAAGAGAAGAGCAAGCCCCTCCTAGAATCAGAGTTCCTCTAGCTTCATCCTCTGTGAACAACAGGGAACCCCATAAAGGTCAAATACTCTCGTATGAAATAGATAGGAATTGAATACTTAGCTCCCACAAAGAAACGATGGCCTTCCGCTAGATTCAGCAAATGCTGTGTTGATGTCTTCTCTGGGGTGAAGGGAGTGTGGTAAGTGAGGGGAATCTTTGACTGAACTTGAATCTGTATTAGGCCTCCGTTTTTCAAGACAGTCTAGGTAAATATTAGAAGTCAGATAGTGAACGGAACTGTAAAAGTCGCCAATGACATGAAAGACACAGCTTATGTGGACCGTCTTTCAATTGAGTCAAGCCCCCGGGGGCAATCTATCATGGGGGTGCAGACTTGGTTGCATTCAAGTGCTTTAGCCAACATGATCGGATGATTAAGCGTTCTCATCACTGATAGAAGAACACCTGGTTCTCAGTAGCCTAGCATAGCTGCAGCAGGGTTCTCATAGCTATAATGCCTCTAGGTTCTTTGGATTCAAAGCTAAATGTATATATTTAGTTCGTTTCCTCTTGTATTTTCCTTGAGAGGGATGTTACACCTTGAAATGCCAACATTGAGCAGTAGGTGTCATCGGGAGTAAAGGGCACCACATGCACAAGTGAATCCAAGCTTGGGGGTTATTTCATGTTTCCATTAGTTATTTCATGGTTCCTGTTTGTTTCGGAGGCTTCAACAGTAAAGAGTTGACATGACCCCTTTAACAGTTCGGACTGCTTGTTTGCATTCTATCTGTCTATGTTTTCCTTAGAGCTGACAAAATGTTACCGAAATTGACAAGTCTGGCTTCTACGTCGATTTAGTATGTTTCAGAAACTAACTTCATTTTCGTATAAATCCCAAAACTTTTATATCAATTCTATTAAATTTTTAAAGACTGCAAATGAGATATCAACACAATGTCAAAACTGGAGTCTTCGGACAATCCCTCCCTCCACGGCTGTATAGAAACCAAGAGATAAAAAAAAATCCCATTTCTGTGAAATGTATCTGGAAAGTGTTGATTCATCGATGCCCAGTTGACAGAGAAACAGTGCAACCTGCGCTCACTCGCTCCCATGAACACAGCAATGGAAACATCCACTCACCAAGCCCTTGGCACAGGACACTTGCCGAAGGGAGGTCTGTTACTTCCAAAGACAGGATGAGGCCTCAGAACACCTGGAAGCAGGAGAAGGAAAAGCAGGGAATGGATACCAGTGCATGGTCTGAGCCCTGTTGATGGAGCAGTAAAGGTGAAACTCTCTTTAACTTGGACGCACACTCTCAAGCGGACAGGAGACATGGGATTGAAGGTGATGCGCTGAGTGTTAGAAGAGTGCACAGCAGATGCTTGGCTGACAGAACTCAAAGAATCCAGTGCAAAATATCCCCACAGTTGATTCTGAGACCAAGCTCCGAGCTGCCAAATTTGAGGTAGCAGAGGCAGCGTTCAGGGAGGGATAGGGCTACGGATGGTGGCACACGCTGAGTCTCAGGGATCTGGAGTGCGTTGTGGGATGTGGTGGGTCCTATCAAGAGAGCAAACCGACCTGGGACCCCAATGAACAAGCAACCACCCTGGCGCGCGCAGTTGAAATTATCGATATGTCCCATGGCCACACCCAGTGCATCTGCAGGACCAGAGACCAATTTGGCATTTTGCCAATAGAGCATGTGTGGGGCTGAATCAGAGATATTGTGCATCGGGTCTGAGGGATCCAGGGAGCCTTGGGTTTGAATTCAGAATGAAAAGCCTTAGGATCTGCTATATTCATAACCTGGGCTGTGATTATGGTTTGGTTTGAGGCACAGGATGTGCAACAGCTCTGTGGTTGCCTTCGTGCAACCGTGCCACAAGGATGAGAGGACAAGGAAGTGTGGACCAAGAACAAAGCGTGACAAGAGGAAGGAATTCCTTCAGTTTATCTCTCAAAAGCGGATGCGATATTTTGGATGGCACCGGCACGGTTCGGCAGCGAGGACACCAAGTTCGGGCTGCGGGATCATTCCAGCAGGCCCTGATGTGTGACATCCATAGATATGCTTCCACTGGTGTTTCTGTAGACAGAGAAGCTCTTGGAAGAACTGGTTTCAGTGGGACATTCCCGTGGCACTACAAAGCACAAGCGCACTCACACTCTGCTCTTCTGGAAACACTCCAAAATAACAGAGAGTAGAATGCAGAGCTGAGAACATTTAGAAGCTCCATTTCCACCAGAGGAAGTGTCCTGTGCTCTTTCAGATTTGTGAGATAAGCGTAATCAAAGTGAGATTATCTAAATCGAAATAGTATGGGGTGTTCATCACAACAAAGGCAACACCAGCAATTGGAGATAGACCAGACAGCACACACAGGAACAGGACATGGCATCAATGTCTAGGAAAATTTGTCCTCACAGAAATCCCATGCAATTGTGTAGAGCCAAGAGTCTAAATTTTTCACTTAACCAAGCCCTAGAAGTCTACATTAGATACCTGAAATTACCTGACCAGTAGAGATGAAGAAATACAGTAAAAGAAAAAGGATGTACCATTTTCAGTTCCAAAGAGATTGAAGGCCCTAAAGATAAGCTTTCAGACAACTAGACTGCAAAACGCTCTCCAGAGCAAGGATTGAATATGGAGGTGAGGGAAACACTGAAGAACAACAATGTCTCAGAATCACAAAAGGCAGAATACCAGAAAAGGGGAAGAGAAAGCCTAAAGACGAGCCAAATAATCTCAGAAAACTCAGTGGATGAGAAATTATCAGGGCTAGCATTCCGTCCTAAGCAGACGAGATATTGCATAGGGACGCGTGAATGACGTTGAAGACAGGGGAACAGAAATCCCTCGGTCAGAAGCACACATAGGAAAGCAAGTGCAAACCAATGAAAACATTGCTGTTGAATCCTGGTTGAAGACAAGGCATGAAAGACTAAAATTCGAAAGAGTCCCAGATGGAAAAGCAAGAGATAAAGAAACAAACAAAGTTTGAATAGTTATGTGTAGAAAAATCAGACTGAAACTTGCTGAAAGCCAAGATAGAATCATCTAGGCGAATTCAGGAAGTACACAGCGTCCAAAAGAGGTGGAATCCCAATAGACTTAGCAGCAGCTGTATGATCCAAATCAACAAAGTTCATGAGCATCCCAGTGATTTAAAATGCGCCTGGAGGAAAGCAACATAGTCACAAGAGAACCTCCAGAGGGGTTTCAGCTGCTATCTCAGCAGCAATATTGCAGGACAGGGAGGAGTGCCAGGACATAGACCATAGCTTGAATGGCAAAATGCTGCCATCTAGGGTAGCCTATGCCACATGACCACCATTTCTAATAACAGCAGAGCTAGAGAATGCCACAGACCTGCAAATCTTAAAAGAATTCAGCAGTTCGGAACTTATCCTAAAGAAAGGTTGAGAATTCTCCCCTGATAGGATAAGCAGCAAGATGAAAAGGAAAGAAGAAAACCCTTATTGGAAATGCAAGCAGAGCATGAGTGGAAAAGAAGAAACAAGAAGAAAGCAAGGAGGATATCAAAACCCTAAAGATGGGAGAGGGAAGCAGGAAATCATAGGGGATTGGAAGCACTATCTTAAGGGAGTCAGCTTATATGACTCTCTGTTGGAAGCAAACGGAGAGATGCATGGCCTGACGTGTTTGCAAAGCAAACGAGAAGCAGACCAAGAAAGAATCAAACAAACAAACAACACAAAAAAGGTAGGGTAACATGAATATTTAAAAGAAATTACTCAAGGTGATGTCAAGGATCATTCAGGACGCATCGACCCAGTATCGCGGCTTGAATATACTCAGCACACCTGTATTCGGAAATCAGAGGCGTGCATTTATATTCGTAAATATTGATTCATATGAGCATATCGTGACATAACCCAAATGCCGATTTGGAATCCAATGGATTCCTAGTCCGTGATATAGACTTGCAAGTCTTCCAACAGGATTAATGAATGCCATATTCTACACTACGTCGAGAAGAAATAGCACAAGCCTATAACAAGGAAAAGTAGCTCCGTAAAATTGTACTAAGATCATAAGAGACAGGCAGTAAAGTGCACATTGGGGATTGTATCATTCCTAGGAATTTCAGCCCCCTTGAAACAAATGGCTAGATGTCCCGTGAATGCAGGTGTTTCAGCAGGAATCAACCGACGGCTATGTATTGCGGGTGTGCCCATATTACAGGAACAATAGTTTCCCTTAGTGGGTCTCTGTGTACTGTGAACTGTTAGAAAGTTTAAAGACGTGTGAAACATTCAACTGAAAATGGACACACTTCCCTCCGTTGCTACAGTGCATACAGATCTGAACAAAAGGAAAGAGGGAAGAACAAAGGCCCATGGGACGCTAGTGGGTAGAATCACTTTTACCGTAGGAACCTCTCGTCGGATGCAGCCCCTCCCCCAACACTGACAAGATGCAGCAGCCATTGGGGATGGCAGTTAACGGTTGGATTCCAGGTGGAATGTTGGTGTGTACCGCGAGGCTTGTTGTGGCTGGTGGATCCTAGGTAACCGGGCAGAGTTCTGTGGGTGGATCAGTGCGATGGAGGGGCTGCCGCCCTCTGTGGCGCTTGGCTTACGTCTTTGGTCCGGGAAGCTGTGTCAGTTCGAGATACTGCTGCTGCCCAAAGACCTGAGTTCACGGGTCAGTTTCCAGAATCTGAAAGGGCAGACAGTGGAAGATCTGCCTGTCTTCAGCTTACTGGAGAGGCTCCGAGGTCCTTTCAGACTTGCCCAGTCCTGTTGAAGTCGACTTTATGGGAGACACGAAGAGAAGCTGGCCGAAAACATGGCTGCACGGATTGAGGAGAGATGCGAACACATTGATGAGAGATGTTCTGCTACAATAGAGAATACTGGCCTGGAGACAGCTGTAGAGGATAGCAGGCTCGAAAGGCATTCATGAGACATATTGAACCTCGCTGATACTAGCAGAAACATACGGAGGGCCACCGTGGACTGGAGGAAGTTCCTCAATTCTCTGCTCCAAGAACGGGTCCAAGATCCCTGACGTCTAAAGAGAAGAGATGGCAGAGATGATAAAAACGCTCATGTTCCTGAAAGAGGTCAGATAATCCACACGACCCAAGGGGCAATTCCAAGCCATTCAGATCAAAGTGCACCAAGCCCAGGTAAGCCTTTTCCCAGGTTTGGGCCTAGCTATCAAGCACTTGCTCTTCCCTCCCCTCCACTCAGGCATCCATTTTGAGGGATCAGTACCTGAGCTACAATGAAGCCAGTAAGAGAAGAGCAAGCCCCTCCTAGAATCAGAGTTCCTCTAGCTTCATCCTCTGTGAATAACAGGGAACCCCATAAAGGTCAAATACTCTCGTATGAAATAGATAGGAATTGAATACTTAGCTCCCACAAAGAAACGATGGCCTTCCGCTAGATTCAGCAAATGCTGGGTTGATGTCTTCTCTGGGGTGAAGGGAGTGTGGTAAGTGAGGGGAATCATTGACTGAACTTGAATCTGTATTAGGCCTCCGTTTTTCAAGACAGTCTAGGTAAATATTAGAAGTCAGATAGTGAACGGAACTGTAAAAGTCGCCAATGACATGAAAGACACAGCTTATGTGGACCGTCTTTCAATTGAGTCAAGCCCCCGGGGGCAATCTATCATGGGGGTGCAGACTTGGTTGCATTCAAGTGCTTTAGCCAACGTGATCGGATGATTAAGCGTTCTCATCACTGATAGAAGAACACCTGGTTCTCAGTAGCCTAGCATAGCTGCAGCAGGGTTCTCATAGCTATAATGCTTCTAGGTTCTTTGGATTCAAAGCTTAATGTATATATTTAGTTCGTTTCCTCTTGTATTTTCCTTGAGAGGGATGTTACACATTGAAATGCCAACATTGACCAGTAGGTGTCATCGGGAGCAAAGGGCACCTCATGCACAAGGGAATCCAAGCTTGGGGGTTATTTCATGTTTCCATTAGTTATTTCATAGTTCCTGTTGGTTTCGGAGGCTTCAACAGAAAAGAGTTGACATGACCCCTTTAACAGTTCGGACTGCTACTTTGCATTCTATCTGTCTATGTTTTCCTTAGAGCTGACAAAATGTTACCGAAATTGACAAGTCTGGCTTCTACGTCGATTTAGTATGTTTCAGAAACTAACTTCATTTCCGTATAACTCCCAAAACATTTATATCAATTCTATTAAATTTTTAAAGACTGCAAATGAGATATCAACACAATGTCAAAACTGGAGTCTTCGGACAATCCCTCCCACCACGGCTGTATAGAAACAAAGAGATAAAAAAAATCCCATTTCTGTGAAATGTATCTGGAAAGTGTTGATTCATCGATGCCCAGTTGACAGAGAAGCAGTGCAACCTGCGCTCACTCGCTCCCATGGACACAGCAATGGAAACATCCACTCACCCAGCCCTTGGCACAGGACACTTGCCGAAGAGAGGTCTGTTACTTCCAAAGACAGGATGAGGCCTCAGAACACCTGGAAGCAGGAGAAGGAAAAGCAGGGAATGGATACCAGTGAGCCCTGTTGATGGAGCAGTAAAGGTGAAACTCTCTTTAACTTGGACGCACACTCTCAAGCGGACAGGAGACATGGGATTGAAGGTGATGCGCTGAGTGTTAGAAGAGTGCACAGCAGATGCTTGGCTGACAGAACTCAAAGAATCCAGTGCAAAATATCCCCACAGTTGATTCTGAGACCAAGCTCCGAGCTGCCAAATTTGAGGTAGCAGAGGCAGCGTTCAGGGAGGGATAGGGCTACGGATGGTGGCACACGCTGAGTCTCAGGGATCTGGAGTGTGTTGTGGGATGTGGTGGGTCCTATCAAGAGAGCAAACCGACCTGGGACCCCAATGAGCAAGCAACCACCCTGGCGCGCGCAGTGGAAATTATCGATATGTCCCATGGCCACACCCAGTGCATCTGCAGGACCAGAGACCAATTTGGCATTTTGCCAATAGAGCATGTGTGGGGCTGAATCAGAGATATTGTGCATCGGGTCTGAGGGATCCAGGGGGCCTTGTGTTTGAATTCAGAATGAAAAGCCTTAGGATCTGCTACATTCATAACGTGGGCTGTGATTATGGTTTGGTTTGAGGCACAGGATGTGCAACAGCTCTGTGGTTGCCTTCGTGCACCCGTGCCACAAAGATGAGAGGACACGGAAGTGTGGTCCAAGACCACAGTGTGAGAAGAGGAATGATTTCCTTCAGTATATCTCTCAAAAGCGGATGCTACATTTTGGATGGCACCGGCACGGTTCGTCAGCGAGGACAACAAGTTCGGGCTGCGGGATCATTCCAGCAGGCCCTGATGTGTGACATCCATAGATATGCTTCCACTGGGGTTTCTGTAGACAGAGAAGCTCTTGGAAGAACTGGTTTCAGTGGGACATTCCCGTGGCACTACAAAGCACAAGCGCACTCACACTCTGCCCTTCAGGAAACACTCCAAAATAACATAGAGTAGAATGCAGAGCTGAGAACCTTTAGAAACTCCATTTCCACCAGAGGAAGTGTCCTGTGATCTTTCAGATTTGTGAGATAAGCGTAACCAAAATGAGGTTATCCTATTCTAAATAGTATGGGGGGTTCATCACAACAAAAACAACACAAGCAATTGGAGATAGATCAGACAACACACACAGGAACAGGACATGGCTTCAATGTCTAGGAAAATTTGTCCTCACAGAAATCCCATGCAATTGTGTAGAGCCAAGAGTCTAAAGTTTTCACTTAACCAAGCCCTAGAAGTCTACATTAGATACCTGAAATTACCTGATCAGTAGAGATGAAGAAATACAGTAAAAGGAAAAGGAAGTACCATTTTCAGTTCCAAAGAGATTGAAGGCCCTAAAGGTAAGCTTTCAGACAACTAGACTGCAAAACGCTCTCCAGAGCAAGTATTGAAAATGGAGGTGAGGGAAACACTGAAGAACAACAGTGTCTCAGAATCACAAAAGGCAGAATACCAGAAAAGGTGAAGAGAAAGTCTAAAGACGAGCCAAATAATCTCAGAAAACTCAGTGGATGAGAAAATATCAGGGCTAACATTCCGTCCTAAGCAGACGAGATATTGCAGAGGGACGCGTGAATGACTTTGAAGACAGGGGAACAGAAATCCCTCGGTCAGAAGCACACATAGGAAAGCAAGTGCAAACCAATGAAAACATTGCTGTTGAATCCTGGTTGAAGACAAGGCATGAAAGACTAAAATTCGAAAGAGTCCCAGATGGAAAAGCAAGAGATAAAGAAACAAACAATGTTTGAAAAGTTATGTGTAGAAAAATCAGACTGAAACTTGCTGAAAGCCAAGATAGAATCATCTAGGCGAATTCAGGAAGTACACAGCGTCCAAAAGAGGTGGAATCCCAATAGACTTAGCAGCAGCTGTATGATCCAAATCAACAAAGTTCATGAGCATCCCAGTGATTTAAAATGCGCCTGGAGGAAAGCAACATATTCACAAGAGAACCTCCAGAGGGGTTTCAGCTGCTATCTCAGCAGCAATATTGCAGGACAGGGAGGAGTGCCAGGACATAGACCATAGCTTGAATGGCAAAATGCTGCCATCTAGGGTAGCCTATGCCACATGACCACCATTTCTAATAACAGCAGAGCTAGAGAAGGCCACAGGCCTGCAAATCTTAAAAGAATTCAGCAGTTCGAAACTTATCCTAAAAGAAAGGTTGAGAATTCTCGCCTGAAGGGATAAGCAGCAAGATGAAATGGAAAGAAGAAAACCCTTATTGGAAATGCAAGAAGTGCATGAGTGGAAAAGAAGAAACAAGAAGAAGGCAAGGAGGACATCAAAACCCTAAAGATGGGAGAGGGAAGCAGGAAATCATAGGGGATTGGAAGCACTATCTTAAGGGAGTCAGCTTATATGACTCTCTGTTGGAAGCAAACGGAGAGATGCATGGCCTGACGTGTTTGCAAAGCAAACGAGAAGCAGACCAAGAAAGAATCAAACAAACAAACAACACAAAAAGGGTAGGGTAACATGAATATTCAAAAGAAATTACTCAAGGTGATGTCAAGGATCATTCAGTACGCATCGACCCAGTATCGCGGCTTGAATGTACTCAGCACACCTGTATTCGGAAATCAGAGGCGTGCATTTCTATTCGTAAATATTGATTCATATGAGCATATCGTGACCTAACCCAAATGCCGATTTGGAATCCAATGGATTCCTAGTCCGTGATATAGACTTGCAAGTCTTCCAACAGGATGAATGAATGCCATATTCTACACTACGTCAAGAAGAAATGGCACAAGCCTATAACAAGGAAAAGTAGCTCCGCAAAAGTCTACTAAGATCAAAAGAGACAGGCAGCAAAGTGCACATTGGGGATTGTATCATTCCTAGGAATTTCAGCCCCCTTGAAAGAAATGGATAGATGTCCCGTGAATGCGGGTGTTTCAGCAGAAATCAACCGACGTCCATGTATTGCGGGTGTGCCCATATTACAGGAACAATAGTTTCCCTTAGTGGGTCTCTGTGTACTGTGAACTGTTAGAAAGTTTAAAGACGTGTGAAACATTCAACTGAAAATGGACACACTTCCCTCCGTTGCTACAGTGCATATAGATCTGAACAAAAGGAAAGAGGGAAGAACAAAGGCCCATGGGAAGCTAGTGGGTAGAATCACTTTTACCTTGGGAACCTCTCGTCGGATGCAGCCCCTCCCCCAACACTGACAAGATGAAGCAGCCTTTGGGGATGGCAGTTAGCGGTTGGATTCCAGGTGGAATGTTGGTGTGTACCGCGAGGTTTGTTGTGGCTGGTGGATCCTAGGTAACCGGGCAGAGTTCTGTGGGTGGATTAGTGCGATGGAGGGGATGCCGCCCTCTGTGGAGCTTGGCTTATGTCTTTGGTCCAGGAAGCTGTGTCAGTTCGAGATACTGCTGATGCCCAAAGACCTGAGTTCACGGGTCAGTTTCCAGAAACTGAAAGGGCAGACAGTGGAAGATCTGCCTGTCTTCAGCTTACTGGAGAGGCTCCGAGGTCCTTTCAGACTTGCCCAGTCCTGTTGAAGTCGACTTTATGGGAGACACGAAGAGAAGCTGGCCGAAAACATGGCTGCACGGATTGAGGAGAGATGCGAACACATTGATGAGAGATGTTCTGCTACAATAGAGAATACTGGCCTGGAGACAGCTGTAGAGGATAGCAGGCTCGAAAGGCATTCATGAGACATATTGAACCTCGCTGATACTAGCAGAAACATACGGAGGGCCACCGTGGACTGGAGGAAGTTCCTCAATTCTCTGCTCCAAGAACGGGTCCAAGATCCCTGACGTCTAAAGAGAAGAGATGGCAGAGATGATAAAAACGCTCATGTTCTTGAAAGAGGTCAGATAATCCACACGACCCAAGGGGCAATTCCAAGCCATTCAGATCAAAGTGCACCAAGCCCAGGTAAGCCTTTTCCCAGGTTTGGGCCTAGCTATCAAGCACTTGCTCTTCCCTTCCCTCCTCTCAGGCATCCATTTTGAGGGATCTGTACCTGAGCTGCAATGAAGCCAGTAAGAGAAGAGCAAGCCCCTCCTAGAATCAGAGTTCCTCTAGCTTCATCCTCTGTGAACAACAGGGAACCCCGTAAAGGTCAAATACTCTCGTATGAAATAGATAGGTATTGAATACTTAGCTCCCACAAAGAAACGATGGCCTTCCGCTAGATTCAGCAAATGCTGGGTTTATGTCTTCTCTGGGGTGAAGGGAGTGTGGTAAGTGAGGGGAATCTTTGACTGAACTTGAATCTGTATTAGGCCTCCGTTTTTCAAGACAGTCTAGGTAAATATTAGAAGTCAGATAGTGAACTGAACTGTAAAAGTCGCCAATGACATGAAAGACACAGCTTATGTGGACCGTCTTTCAATTGAGTCAAGCCCCCGGGGGCAATCTATCATGGGGGTGCAGACTTGGTTGCATTCAAGTGCTTTAGCCAACATGATCGGATGATTAAGCGTTCTCATCACTGATAGAAGAACACCTGGTTCTCAGTAGCCTAGCATAGCTGCAGCAGGTTTCTCATAGCTATAATGCCTCTAGGTTCTTTGGATTCAAAGCTAAATGTATATATTTAGTTCGTTTCCTCTTGTATTTTCCTTGAGAGGGATGTTACACCTTGAAAAGCCAACATTGACCAGTAGGTGTCATCGGGAGTAAAGGGCACCACATGGACAAGTGAATCCAAGCTTGGGGGTTATTTCATGTTTCCATTAGTTATTTCATGGTTCCTGTTGGTTTTGGAGGCTTCATCAGTAAAGAGTTGACATGACCCCTTTAACATTTCGGACTGCTAGTTTGCATTCTATCTGTCTATGTTTTCCTTAGAGCTGACAAAATGTTACCGAAATTGACAAGTCTGCCTTCTAGGTCGCTTTAGTATGTTTCAGAAACTAACTTCATTTTCGTATAACTCCCAAAACATTTATATATATTCTATTAAATTTTTAAAGACTGCAAATGAGATATCAACACAATGTCAAAACTGGTGTCTTCGGACAATCCCTCCCACCGCGGCTGTATAGAAACTAAGAGATAAAAAAAAATCACATTTCTGTGAAATGTATCTGGAAAGTGTTGATTCATCGATGCCCAGTTGACAGGGAAGCAGTGCAACCTGCGCTCACTCGCTCCCATGAACACAGCAATGGAAACATCCACTCACCCAGCCCTTGGCACAGGACACTTGCCGAAGAGAGGTCTGTTACTTCCAAAGACAGGATGAGGCCTCAGAACACCTGGAAGCAGGAGAAGGAAAAGCAGGGAATGGATACCAGTGCATGGTCTGAGCCCTGTTGATGGAGCAGTAAAGGTGAAACTCTCTTTAACTTGGATACACACTCTCAAGCGGACAGGAGACATGGGATTGAATGTGATGCGCTGAGTGTTAGAAGAGTGCACAGCAGATGCTTGGCTGACAGAACTCAAAGAATACAGTGCAAAATATCCCCACAGTTGATTCTGAGACCAAGATCCGAGCTGCCAAATTTGAGGTAGCAGAGGCAGCGTTCAGGGAGGGATAGGGCTACGGATGATGGCACACGCTGAGTCTCAGGGATCTGGAGTGCGTTGTGGGATGTGGTGGGTCCTCTCAAGAGAGCAAACCGAATTGTGGCCCCAATGAGCAGGCAACCACTCTGGCGCACGCAGTTGAAATTATCGATATGTCCCATGGCCACACGCAGTGCATCTGCAGGACCAGAGACCAATTTGGCATTTTGCCAATAGAGCATGTGTGGGGCTGAATCAGAGATATTGTGCATCGGGTCTGAGGGATTCAGGGGGCCTTGGGTTTGAATTCAGAATGAAAAGCTTTAGGATCTGCTACTTTCTTAACCTGGGCTGTGATTATGGTTTGGTTTGAGGCACAGGATGTGCAACAGCTCTGTGGTTGCCTTCGTGCACCCGTGCCACAAGGATGAGAGGACAAGGAAGTGTGGTCCAAGACCACAGCGTGAGAAGAGGAAGGATTTCCTTCAGTTTATCTCTCAAATGCGGATGCTACATTTTGGATGGCACCGGCACGGTTCGGCAACGAGGACAACAAGTTCGGGCTGCGGGATCATTCCAGCAGGCCCTGATGTGTGACATCCATAGATATGCTTCCACTGGTGTTTCTGTAGACAGAGAAGCTCTTGGAAGAACTGGTTTCAGTGGGACATTCCCGTGGCACTACAAAGTACAAGCGCACTCACACTCTGCTCTTCTGGAAACACTCCAAAATAACGGAGAGTAGAATGCAGAGCTGAGAACCTTTAGAAGCTCCATTTCCACCAGAGGAAGTGTCCTGTGCTCTTTCAGATTTTTGAGATAAGCGTAATCAAAGTGAGTTTATCTAAATCGAAATAGTATGGGGTGTTCATCACAACAAAGGCAACACAAGCAATTGGAGATAGACAAGACAGCACACACAGGAACAGGACATGGCATCAATGTCTAGGAAAATTTGTCCTCACAGAAATCCCATGCAATTGTGTAGAGCCAAGAGTCTAAAGTTTTCACTTAACCAAGCCCTAGAAGTCTACATTAGATACCTGAAATTACCTGATCAGTAGAGATGAAGAAATACAGTAAAAGGGAAAGGAAGTACCATTTTCAGTTCCAAAGAGATTGAAGGCCCTAAAGATAAGTTTTCCGACAACTAGACTGCAAAACGCTCTCCAGAGCAAGTATTGAAAATGGAGGTGAGGGAAACACTGAAGAACAACAGTGTCTCAGAATCCCAAAAGGCAGAATACCAGAAAAGGAGAAGAGAAAGCCTAAAGACGAGCCAAATAATCTCAGAAAACTCAGTGGATGAGAAAATATCAGGGCTAACATTCCGTCCTAAGCAGACGAGATATTGCAGAGGGACGAGTGAATGACTTTGAAGACAGGGGAACAGAAATCCCTCGGTCAGAAGCACACATAGGAAAGCAAGTGCAAACCAATGAAAACATTGCTGTTGAATCCTGGTTGAAGACAAGGCATGAAAGACTAAAATTCGAAAGAGTCCCAGATGGAAAAGGAACAGATAAAGAAACAAACAATGTTTGAAAAGTTATGTGTAGAAAAATCAGACTGAAACTTGCTGAAAGCCAAGATAGAATCATCTAGGCGAATTCAGGAAGTACACAGTGTCCAAAAGAGGTGGAATCCCAATAGACTTAGCAGCAGCTGTATGATCCAAATCAACAAAGTTCATGAGCATCCCAGTGATTTAAAATGCGCCTGGAGGAAAGCAACATAGTCACAAGAGAACCTCCAGAGGGGTTTCAGCTGCTATCTCAGCAGCAATATTGCAGGACAGGGAGGAGTGCCAGGACATAGACCATAGCTTGAATGGCAAAATGCTGCCATCTAGGGTAGCCTATGCCACATGACCACCATTTCTAATAACAGCAGAGCTAGAGAATGCCACAGACCTGCAAATCTTAAAAGAATTCAGCAGTTCGAAACTTATCCTAAAAGAAAGGTTGAGAATACTCCCCTGAAGGGATAAGCAGCAAGATGAAATGGAAAGAAGAAAACCCTTATTGGAAATGCAAGAAGAGCTTGAGTGTAAAAGAAGAAACAAGAAGAAGGCAAGGAGGACATCAAAACCCTAAAGATGGGAGAGGGAATCAGGAAATCATAGGGGATTGGAAGCACTATCTTAAGGGAGTCAGCTTATATGACTCTCTGTTGGAAGCAAACGGAGAGATGCATGGCCTGACGTGTTTGCAAAGCAAACGAGAAGCAGACCAAGAAAGAATCAAACAAACAAACAACACAAAAAGGGTAGGGTAACATGAATATTCAAAAGAAATTACTCAAGGTGATGTCAAGGATCATTCAGTAAGCATCGACCCAGTATCGTGGCTTGAATGTACTCAGCACACCTGTATTCGGAAATCAGAGGCGTGCATTTATATTCGTAAATTTTGTTTCAGATGATCATATCGTGACCTAACAGGAATGCCGATTTGGAATCCAATGGAATCCTAGTCCGTGATATACACTTGCAAGTCTTCCAACAGGATGAATGAATGCCATATTCTACACTACGTCGAGAAGAAATGGCACAAGCCTATAACAAGGAAAAGTAGCTCCGCAAAAGTGTACTAAGGTCAAAAGAGACAGGCAGAAAAGTGTACATTGGGGATTGTATCATTCCTAGGAATTTCAGCCCCCTTGAAAGAAATGGATAGATGTCCCGTGAATGCGGGTGTTTCAGCAGAAATCAACCGACGTCCATGTATTGCGGGTGTGCCCATATTACAGGAACAATAGTTTCCCTTAGTGGGTCTCTGTGTACTGTGAACTGTTAGAAAGTTTAAAGACGTGTGAAACATTCAACTGAAAATGGACACACTTCCCTCCGTTGCTACAGTGCATACAGAACTGAACAAAAGGAAAGAGGGAAGAACAAAGACCCATGGGACGCTAGTGGGTAGAATCACATTTACCTTAGGAACCTCTCGTCGGATGCAGCCCTCCCCCAACACTGACAAGATGCAGCAGCCATTGGGGATGGCACTTAGCGGTTGGATTCCAGGTGGAATGTTGGTGTGTACCGCGAGGCTTGTTGTGGCTGGTGGATCCTAGGTAACCGGGCAGAGTTCTGTGGGTGGATCAGTGCGATGGAGGGGCTGCCGCCCTCTGTGGAGCTTGGGTAAGGTCTTTGGTCCGGGAAGCTGTGTCAGTTCGAGATACTGCTGCTGCTCAAAGACCTGAGTTCACGGGTCAGTTTCCAAAATCTAAAAGGGCGGACAGTGGAAGATCTGCCTGTCTTCAGTTTACTGGAGAGGCTCCGAGGTCCTTTCAGACTTGCCCAGTCCTGTTGAAGTCGACTTTATGGGAGACACGAAGAGAAGCTGGCCGAAAATATGGCTGCACGGATTGAGGAGAGATGCGAACACATTGATGAGAGATGTTCTGCTACAATAGAGAATACTGGCCTGGAGACAGCTGTAGAGGATAGCAGGCTCGAAAGGCATTCATGAGACATATTGAACCTCGCTGATACTAGCAGAAACATACGGAGGGCCACCGTGGACTGGAGGAAGTTCCTCAATTCTCTGCTCCAAGAACGGGTCCAAGATCCCTGACGTCTAAAGAGAAGAGATGGCAGAGATGATAAAAACGCTCATGTTCTTGAAAGAGGTCAGATAATCCACACGACCCAAGGGGCAATTCCAAGCCATTCAGATCAAAGTGCACCAAGCCCAGGTAAGCCTTTTCCCAGGTTTGGGCCTAGCTATCAAGCACTTGCTCTTCCCTTCCCTCCTCTCAGGCATCCATTTTGAGGGATCTGTACCTGAGCTGCAATGAAGCCAGTAAGAGAAGAGCAAGCCCCTCCTAGAATCAGAGTTCCTCTAGCTTCATCCTCTATGAACAACAGGGAACCCCGTAAAGGTCAAATACTCTCGTATGAAATAGATAGGTATTGAATACTTAGCTCCCACAAAGAAACGATGGCCTTCCGCTAGATTCAGCAAATGCTGGGTTTATGTCTTCTCTGGGGTGAAGGGAGTGTGGTAAGTGAGGGGAATCTTTGACTGAACTTGAATCTGTATTAGGCCTCCGTTTTTCAAGACAGTCTAGGTAAATATTAGAAGTCAGATAGTGAACTGAACTGTAAAAGTCGCCAATGACATGAAAGACACAGCTTATGTGGATTGTCTTTCAATTGAGTCAAGCCCCCGGGGGCAATCTATCATGGGGGTGCAGACTTGGTTGCATTCAAGTGCTTTAGCCAACATGATCGGATGATTAAGCGTTCTCATCACTGATAGAAGAACACCTGGTTCTCAGTAGCCTAGCATAGCTGCAGCAGGTTTCTCATAGCTATAATGCCTCTAGGTTCTTTGGATTCAAAGCTAAATGTATATATTTAGTTCGTTTCCTCTTGTATTTTCCTTGAGAGGGATGTTACACCTTGAAAAGCCAACATTGACCAGTAGGTGTCATCGGGAGTAAAGGGCACCACATGGACAAGTGAATCCAAGCTTGGGGGTTATTTCATGTTTCCATTAGTTATTTCATGGTTCCTGTTGGTTTCGGAGGCTTCATCAGTAAAGAGTTGACATGACCCCTTTAACATTTCGGACTGCTAGTTTGCATTCTATCTGTCTATGTTTTCCTTAGAGCTGACAAAATGTTACCGAAATTGACAAGTCTGCCTTCTAGGTCGCTTTAGTATGTTTCAGAAACTAACTTCATTTTCGTATAACTCCCAAAACATTTATATATATTCTATTAAATTTTTAAAGACTGCAAATGAGATATCAACACAATGTCAAAACTGGTGTCTTCGGACAATCCCTCCCACCGCGGCTGTATAGAAACTAAGAGATAAAAAAAAATCACATTTCTGTGAAATGTATCTGGAAAGTGTTGATTCATCGATGCCCAGTTGACAGGGAAGCAGTGCAACCTGCGCTCACTCGCTCCCATGAACACAGCAATGGAAACATCCAGTCACCCAGCCCTTGGCACAGGACACTTGCCGAAGAGAGGTCTGTTACTTCCAAAGACAGGATGAGGCCTCAGAACACCTGGAAGCAGGAGAAGGAAAAGCAGGGAATGGATACCAGTGCATGGTCTGAGCCCTGTTGATGGAGCAGTAAAGGTGAAACTCTCTTTAACTTGGATACACACTCTCAAGCGGACAGGAGACATGGGATTGAATGTGATGCGCTGAGTGTTAGAAGAGTGCACAGCAGATGCTTGGCTGACAGAACTCAAAGAATACAGTGCAAAATATCCCCACAGTTGATTCTGAGACCAAGATCCGAGCTGCCAAATTTGAGGTAGCAGAGGCAGCGTTCAGGGAGGGATAGGGCTACGGATGATGGCACACGCTGAGTCTCAGGGATCTGGAGTGCGTTGTGGGATGTGGTGGGTCCTCTCAAGAGAGCAAACCGAATTGTGGCCCCAATGAGCAGGCAACCACTCTGGCGCACGCAGTTGAAATTATCGATATGTCCCATGGCCACACGCAGTGCATCTGCAGGACCAGAGACCAATTTGGCATTTTGCCAATAGAGCATGTGTGGGGCTGAATCAGAGATATTGTGCATCGGGTCTGAGGGATTCAGGGGGCCTTGGGTTTGAATTCAGAATGAAAAGCTTTAGGATCTGCTACTTTCTTAACCTGGGCTGTGATTATGGTTTGGTTTGAGGCACAGGATGTGCAACAGCTCTGTGGTTGCCTTCGTGCACCCGTGCCACAAGGATGAGAGGACAAGGAAGTGTGGTCCAAGACCACAGCGTGAGAAGAGGAAGGATTTCCTTCAGTTTATCTCTCAAATGCGGATGCTACATTTTGGATGGCACCGGCACGGTTCGGCAACGAGGACAACAAGTTCGGGCTGCGGGATCATTCCAGCAGGCCCTGATGTGTGACATCCATAGATATGCTTCCACTGGTGTTTCTGTAGACAGAGAAGCTCTTGGAAGAACTGGTTTCAGTGGGACATTCCCGTGGCACTACAAAGTACAAGCGCACTCACACTCTGCTCTTCTGGAAACACTCCAAAATAACGGAGAGTAGAATGCAGAGCTGAGAACCTTTAGAAGCTCCATTTCCACCAGAGGAAGTGTCCTGTGCTCTTTCAGATTTTTGAGATAAGCGTAATCAAAGTGAGTTTATCTAAATCGAAATAGTATGGGGTGTTCATCACAACAAAGGCAACACAAGCAATTGGAGATAGACAAGACAGCACACACAGGAACAGGACATGGCATCAATGTCTAGGAAAATTTGTCCTCACAGAAATCCCATGCAATTGTGTAGAGCCAAGAGTCTAAAGTTTTCACTTAACCAAGCCCTAGAAGTCTACATTAGATACCTGAAATTACCTGACCAGTAGAGATGAAGAAATACAGTAAAAGGGAAAGGAAGTACCATTTTCAGTTCCAAAGAGATTGAAGGCCCTAAAGATAAGTTTTCCGACAACTAGACTGCAAAACGCTCTCCAGAGCAAGTATTGAAAATGGAGGTGAGGGAAACACTGAAGAACAACAGTGTCTCAGAATCCCAAAAGGCAGAATACCAGAAAAGGAGAAGAGAAAGCCTAAAGACGAGCCAAATAATCTCAGAAAACTCAGTGGATGAGAAAATATCAGGGCTAACATTCCGTCCTAAGCAGACGAGATATTGCAGAGGGACGAGTGAATGACTTTGAAGACAGGGGAACAGAAATCCCTCGGTCAGAAGCACACATAGGAAAGCAAGTGCAAACCAATGAAAACATTGCTGTTGAATCCTGGTTGAAGACAAGGCATGAAAGACTAAAATTCGAAAGAGTCCCAGATGGAAAAGGAACAGATAAAGAAACAAACAATGTTTGAAAAGTTATGTGTAGAAAAATCAGACTGAAACTTGCTGAAAGCCAAGATAGAATCATCTAGGCGAATTCAGGAAGTACACAGTGTCCAAAAGAGGTGGAATCCCAATAGACTTAGCAGCAGCTGTATGATCCAAATCAACAAAGTTCATGAGCATCCCAGTGATTTAAAATGCGCCTGGAGGAAAGCAACATAGTCACAAGAGAACCTCCAGAGGGGTTTCAGCTGCTATCTCAGCAGCAATATTGCAGGACAGGGAGGAGTGCCAGGACATAGACCATAGCTTGAATGGCAAAATGCTGCCATCTAGGGTAGCCTATGCCACATGACCACCATTTCTAATAACAGCAGAGCTAGAGAATGCCACAGACCTGCAAATCTTAAAAGAATTCAGCAGTTCGAAACTTATCCTAAAAGAAAGGTTGAGAATACTCCCCTGAAGGGATAAGCAGCAAGATGAAATGGAAAGAAGAAAACCCTTATTGGAAATGCAAGAAGAGCTTGAGTGTAAAAGAAGAAACAAGAAGAAGGCAAGGAGGACATCAAAACCCTAAAGATGGGAGAGGGAATCAGGAAATCATAGGGGATTGGAAGCACTATCTTAAGGGAGTCAGCTTATATGACTCTCTGTTGGAAGCAAACGGAGAGATGCATGGCCTGACGTGTTTGCAAAGCAAACGAGAAGCAGACCAAGAAAGAATCAAACAAACAAACAACACAAAAAGGGTAGGGTAACATGAATATTCAAAAGAAATTACTCAAGGTGATGTCAAGGATCATTCAGTAAGCATCGACCCAGTATCGTGGCTTGAATGTACTCAGCACACCTGTATTCGGAAATCAGAGGCGTGCATTTATATTCGTAAATTTTGTTTCAGATGATCATATCGTGACCTAACAGGAATGCCGATTTGGAATCCAATGGAATCCTAGTCCGTGATATACACTTGCAAGTCTTCCAACAGGATGAATGAATGCCATATTCTACACTACGTCGAGAAGAAATGGCACAAGCCTATAACAAGGAAAAGTAGCTCCGCAAAAGTGTACTAAGGTCAAAAGAGACAGGCAGAAAAGTGTACATTGGGGATTGTATCATTCCTAGGAATTTCAGCCCCCTTGAAAGAAATGGATAGATGTCCCGTGAATGCGGGTGTTTCAGCAGAAATCAACCGACGTCCATGTATTGCGGGTGTGCCCATATTACAGGAACAATAGTTTCCCTTAGTGGGTCTCTGTGTACTGTGAACTGTTAGAAAGTTTAAAGACGTGTGAAACATTCAACTGAAAATGGACACACTTCCCTCCGTTGCTACAGTGCATACAGAACTGAACAAAAGGAAAGAGGGAAGAACAAAGACCCATGGGACGCTAGTGGGTAGAATCACATTTACCTTAGGAACCTCTCGTCGGATGCAGCCCTCCCCCAACACTGACAAGATGCAGCAGCCATTGGGGATGGCACTTAGCGGTTGGATTCCAGGTGGAATGTTGGTGTGTACCGCGAGGCTTGTTGTGGCTGGTGGATCCTAGGTAACCGGGCAGAGTTCTGTGGGTGGATCAGTGCGATGGAGGGGCTGCCGCCCTCTGTGGAGCTTGGGTAAGGTCTTTGGTCCGGGAAGCTGTGTCAGTTCGAGATACTGCTGCTGCTCAAAGACCTGAGTTCACGGGTCAGTTTCCAAAATCTAAAAGGGCGGACAGTGGAAGATCTGCCTGTCTTCAGTTTACTGGAGAGGCTCCGAGGTCCTTTCAGACTTGCCCAGTCCTGTTGAAGTCGACTTTATGGGAGACACGAAGAGAAGCTGGCCGAAAATATGGCTGCACGGATTGAGGAGAGATGCGAACACATTGATGAGAGATGTTCTGCTACAATAGAGAATACTGGCCTGGAGACAGCTGTAGAGGATAGCAGGCTCGAAAGGCATTCATGAGACATATTGAACCTCGCTGATACTAGCAGAAACATACGGAGGGCCACCGTGGACTGGAGGAAGTTCCTCAATTCTCTGCTCCAAGAACGGGTCCAAGATCCCTGACGTCTAAAGAGAAGAGATGGCAGAGATGATAAAAACGCTCATGTTCTTGAAAGAGGTCAGATAATCCACACGACCCAAGGGGCAATTCCAAGCCATTCAGATCAAAGTGCACCAAGCCCAGGTAAGCCTTTTCCCAGGTTTGGGCCTAGCTATCAAGCACTTGCTCTTCCCTCCCCTCCACTCAGGCATCCATTTGGAGGGATCAGTACCTGAGCTGCAATGAAGCCAGTAAGAGAAGAGCAAGCCCCTCCTAGAATCAGAGTTCCTCTAGCTTCATCCTCTGTGAACAACAGGGAACCCCATAATGGTCAAATACTCTCGTATGAAATAGATAGGAATTGAATAATTAGCTCCCACAAAGAAACGATGGCCTTCCGCTAGATTCAGCAAATGCTGGGTTGATGTCTTCTCTGGGGTGAAGGGAGTGTGGTAAGTGAGGGGAATCTTTGACTGAACTTGAATCTGTATTAGGCCTCCGTTTTTCAAGACAGTCTAGGTAAATATTAGAAGTCAGATAGTGAACTGAACTGTAAAAGTCGCCAATGACATGAAAGACACAGCTTATGTGAACCGTCTTTCAATTGAGTCAAGCCCCCGGGGGCAATCTATCATGGGGGTGCAGACTTGGTTGCATTCAAGTGCTTTAGCCAACATGATCGGATGATTAAGCGTTCTCATCACTGATAGAAGAACACCTGGTTCTCAGTAGCCTAGCATAGCTGCAGCAGGGTTCTCATAGCTATAATGCCTCTAGGTTCTTTGGATTCAAAGCTAAATGAATATATTTAGTTCGTTTCCTCTTGTATTTTCCTTCAAAGGGATGTTACATCTTGAAATGCCAACATTGACCAGTAGGTGTCATCGGGAGTAAAGGGCACCACATGCACAAGGGAATCCAAGCTTGGGGGTTATTTCATGTTTCCATTAGTTATTTCATGGTTCCTGTTGGTTTCGGAGGCTTCAACAGTAAAGAGTTGACATGACCCCTTTAACAGTTCGGACTGCTTGTTTGCATTCTATCTGTCTATGTTTTCCTTAGAGCTGACAAAATGTTACCGAAATTGACAAGTCTGGCTTCTAGGTCGATTTAGTATGTTTCAGAAACTAACTTCATTTTCGTATAACTCCCAAAACATTTATATCAATTCTATTAAATTTTTAAAGACTGCAAATGAGATATCAACACAATGTCAAAACTGGATTCTTCGGACAATCCCTCCCACCACGGCTGTATAGAAACCAAGAGATAAAAAAAAATCACATTTCTGTGAAATGTATCTGGAAAGTGTTGATTCATCGATGCCCAGTTGACAGAGAAGCAGTGCAACCTGCGCTCACTCGCTCCCATAAACACAGCAATGGAAACATCCACTCACCCAGCCCTTGGCACAGGGCACTTGCCGAAGAGAGGTCTGTTACTTCCAAAGACAGGATGAGGCCTCAGAACACCTGGAAGCAGGAGAAGGAAAAGCAGGGAATGGATACCAGTGCATGGTCTGAGCCCTGTTGATGGAGCAGTAAAGGTGAAACTCTCTTTAACTTGGACGCACCCTCTCAAGCGGTCAGGAGACATGGGATTGAAGGTGATGCGCTGAGTGTTAGAAGGGTGCACAGCAGATGCTTGGCTGACAGAACTCAAAGAATCCAGTGCAAAATATCCCCCCAGTTGATTCTGAGACCAAGATCCGAGCTGCCAAATTTGAGGTAGCAGAGGCAGCGTTCAGGGAGGGATAGGGCTACGGATGGTGGCACACGCTTAGTCTCAGGGATCTGGAGTGCGTTGTGGGATGTGGTGGGTCCTATCAAGAGAGCAAACCGACCTGGGACCCCAATGAGCAAGCAACCACCCTGGCGCGCGCAGTTGAAATTATCGATATGTCCCATGGCCACACCCAGTGCATCTGCAGGACCAGAGACCAATTTGGCATTTTGCCAATAGAGCATGTGTGGGGCTGAATCAGAGATATTGTGCATCGGGTCTGAGGGATCCAGGGGGCCTTGGGTTTGAATTCAGAATGAAAAGCCTTAGGATCTGCTACATTCATAACCTGGGCTATGATTATGGTTTGGTTTGAGGCACAGGATGTGCAACAGCTCTGTGGTTGCATTCGTGCACCCGTGCAAAAAGGATGAGAGGACAAGGAAGTGTGGTCCAAGACCACAGCGTGAGAAGAGGAAGGATATCCTTCAGTTTATCTCTCAAAAGCGGATGCTACATTTTGGATGGCACCGGCACGGTTCGGCAGCGAGGACACCGAGTTCGGGCTGCGGGATCATTCCAGCAGGCCCTGATGTGTGACATCCATAGATATGCTTCCACTGGTGTTTCTGTAGACAGAGAAGCTCTTGGAAGAACTGGTTTCAGTGGGACATTACCGTGGCACTACAAAGCACAAGCGCACTCACACTCTGCCCTTCTGGAAACACTCCAAAATAACAGAGACTAGAATGCAGAGCTGAGAACCTTTAGAAGCTCCATTTCCACCAGAGGAAGTGTCCTGTGCTCCTTCAGATTTGTGAGATATGCGTAATCAATGTGAGGTTATCTAAATCGAAATAGTATGGGGTGTTCATCACAACAAAGGCAACAGCAGCAATTCGAGATAGACCAGACAGCACACACAGGAACAGGACATGGCATCAATGTCTAGGGAAATTTGTCCTCACAGAAATCCCATGCAATTGTGTAGAGCCAAGGGTCTAAAATTTTCACTTAACCAAGCCCTAGAAGTCTACATTAGATACCTGAAGTTACCTGACCAGTAGAGATGAAGAAATACAGTAAAAGGGAAAGGAAGTACCATTTTCAGTTCCAAAGAGATTGAAGGCCCTAAAGATAAGCTTTCAGACAACTAGACTGCAAAACTCACTCCAGAGCAATTATTGAAAATGGAGGTGAGGGAAACACTGAAAAAAACAGTGTCTCAGAATCCCAAAAGGCAGAATACCAGAAAAGGGGAAGAGAAAGCCTAAAGACGAGCCAAATAATCTCAGAAAACTCAGTGGATGAGAAAATATCAGGGCTAACATTTCGTCCTAAGCAGACGACATATTGCAGAGGGACGCGTGAATGACTTTGAAGACAGGGGAACAGAAATCCCTCGGTCAGAAGCACACATAGGAAAGCAAGTGCAAACCAATGAAAACATTGCTGTTGAATCCTGGTTGAAGACAAGGCATGAAAGACTAAAATTCGAAAGAGTCCCAGATGGAAAAGCAAGAGATAAAGAAACAAACAATGTTTGAAAAGTTATGTGTAGAAAAATCAGACTGAAACTTGCTGAAAGCCAAGATAGAATCATCTAGGCGAATTCAGGAAGTACACAGCGTCCAAAAGAGGTGGAATCCCAATAGACTTAGCAGCAGCTGTATGATCCAAATCAAGAAAGTTCATGATCATCCCAGTGGCTTAAAATGCACCTGGAGGAAAGCAACATAGTCACAAGAGAACCTCCAGAGGGGTTTCGCTGCTATCTCAGCAGCAATATTGCAGGACAGGGAGGAGTGCCAGGACATAGAACATAGCTTGAATGGCAAAATGCTGCCATCTAGGGTAGCCTATGCCACATGACCACCGTTTCTAATAACAGCAGAGCTAGAGAATGCCACAGACCTGCAAATCTTAAAAGAATTCAGCAGTTCAAAACTTATCCTAAAAGAAAGGTTGAGAATTCTCCCCTGAAGGGATAAGCAGCAAGATGAAATGGAAAGAAGAAAACCCTTATTGGAAATGCAAGAAGAGCATGAGTGGAAAAGAAGAAACAAGAAGAAAGCAAGGAGGACATCAAAACCCTAAAGATGGGAGAGGGAAGCAGGAAATCATAGGGGATTGGAAGCACTATCTTAAGGGAGTCAGCTTATATGACTCTCTGTTGGAAGCAAACGGAGAGATGCATGGCCTGACGTGTTTGTAAAACAAACGAGAAGCAGACTAAGAAAGAATCAAACAAACAAACAACACAAAAAGGGTAGGGTAACATGAATATTCAAAAGAAATTACTCAAGGTGATGTCAAGGATCATTCAGTACGCATCGACCCAGTATCGCGGCTTGAATGTACTCAGCACACCTGTATTCGGAAATCAGAGGCGTGCATTTATATTCGTAAATATTGATTCATATGAGCATATCGTGACCTAACCCAAATGCCGATTTGGAATCCAAGGGATTCCTAGTCCGTGATATAGACTTGCAAGTCTTCCAACAGGATGAATGAATGCCATATTCTACACTACGTCGAGAAGAAATGGCACAAGCCTATAACAAGGAAAAGTAGCTCCACAAAAGTGTACTAAGATCAAAAGAGACAGGCAGCAAAGTGCACATTGGGGATTGTATCATTCCTAGGAATTTCAGCCCCCTTGAAACAAATGGATAGATGTCCCGTGAATGCGGGTGTTTCAGCAGAAATCAACCGACGGCTATGTATTGCGGGTGTGCCCATATTACAGGAACAATAGTTTCCCTTAGTGGGTCTCTGTGTACTGTGAACTGTTAGAAAGTTTAAAGACGTGTGAAACATTCAACTGAAAATGGACACACTTCCCTCCGTTGCTACAGTGCATACAGATCTGAACAAAAGGAAAGAGGGAAGAACAAAGACCCATGGGACGCTAGTGGGTAGAATCACATTTACCTTAGGAACCTCTCGTCGGATGCAGCCCTCCCCCAACACTGACAAGATGCAGCAGCCTTTGGGGATGGCACTTAGCGGTTGGATTCCAGGTGGAATGTTGGTGTGTACCGCGAGGCTTGTTGTGGCTGGTGGATCCTAGGTAACCGGGCAGAGTTCTGTGGGTGGATCAGTGCGATGGAGGGGCTGCCGCCCTCTGTGGAGCTTGGGTAAGGTCTTTGGTCCGGGAAGCTGTGTCAGTTCGAGATACTGCTGCTGCTCAAAGACCTGAGTTCACGGGTCAGTTTCCAAAATCTAAAAGGGCGGACAGTGGAAGATCTGCCTGTCTTCAGTTTACTGGAGAGGCTCCGAGGTCCTTTCAGACTTGCCCAGTCCTGTTGAAGTCGACTTTATGGGAGACACGAAGAGAAGCTGGCCGAAAATATGGCTGCACGGATTGAGGAGAGATGCGAACACATTGATGAGAGATGTTCTGCTACAATAGAGAATACTGGCCTGGAGACAGCTGTAGAGGATAGCAGGCTCGAAAGGCATTCATGAGACATATTGAACCTCGCTGATACTAGCAGAAACATACGGAGGGCCACCGTGGACTGGAGGAAGTTCCTCAATTCTCTGCTCCAAGAACGGGTCCAAGATCCCTGACGTCTAAAGAGAAGAGATGGCAGAGATGATAAAAACGCTCATGTTCTTGAAAGAGGTCAGATAATCCACACGACCCAAGGGGCAATTCCAAGCCATTCAGATCAAAGTGCACCAAGCCCAGGTAAGCCTTTTCCCAGGTTTGGGCCTAGCTATCAAGCACTTGCTCTTCCCTCCCCTCCACTCAGGCATCCATTTGGAGGGATCAGTACCTGAGCTGCAATGAAGCCAGTAAGAGAAGAGCAAGCCCCTCCTAGAATCAGAGTTCCTCTAGCTTCATCCTCTGTGAACAACAGGGAACCCCATAATGGTCAAATACTCTCGTATGAAATAGATAGGAATTGAATAATTAGCTCCCACAAAGAAACGATGGCCTTCCGCTAGATTCAGCAAATGCTGGGTTGATGTCTTCTCTGGGGTGAAGGGAGTGTGGTAAGTGAGGGGAATCTTTGACTGAACTTGAATCTGTATTAGGCCTCCGTTTTTCAAGACAGTCTAGGTAAATATTAGAAGTCAGATAGTGAACTGAACTGTAAAAGTCGCCAATGACATGAAAGACACAGCTTATGTGAACCGTCTTTCAATTGAGTCAAGCCCCCGGGGGCAATCTATCATGGGGGTGCAGACTTGGTTGCATTCAAGTGCTTTAGCCAACATGATCGGATGATTAAGCGTTCTCATCACTGATAGAAGAACACCTGGTTCTCAGTAGCCTAGCATAGCTGCAGCAGGGTTCTCATAGCTATAATGCCTCTAGGTTCTTTGGATTCAAAGCTAAATGTATATATTTAGTTCGTTTCCTCTTGTATTTTCCTTCAGAGGGATGTTACATCTTGAAATGCCAACATTGACCAGTAGGTGTCATCGGGAGTAAAGGGCACCACATGCACAAGGGAATCCAAGCTTGGGGGTTATTTCATGTTTCCATTAGTTATTTCATGGTTCCTGTTGGTTTCGGAGGCTTCAACAGTAAAGAGTTGACATGACCCCTTTAACAGTTCGGACTGCTTGTTTGCATTCTATCTGTCTATGTTTTCCTTAGAGCTGACAAAATGTTACCGAAATTGACAAGTCTGGCTTCTAGGTCGATTTAGTATGTTTCAGAAACTAACTTCATTTTCGTATAACTCCCAAAACATTTATATCAATTCTATTAAATTTTTAAAGACTGCAAATGAGATATCAACACAATGTCAAAACTGGATTCTTCGGACAATCCCTCCCACCACGGCTGTATAGAAACGAAGAGATAAAAAAAAATCACATTTCTGTGAAATGTATCTGGAAAGTGTTGATTCATCGATGCCCAGTTGACAGAGAAGCAGTGCAACCTGCGCTCACTCGCTCCCATGAACACAGCAATGGAAACATCCACTCACCCAGCCCTTGGCACAGGACACTTTCCGAAGAGAGGTCTGTTACTTCCAAAGACAGGATGAGGCCTCAGAACACCTGGAATCAGAAGGAAAAGCAGGGAATGGATACCAGTGCATGGTCTGAGCCCTGCTGATGGAGCAGTAAAGGTGAAACTCTCTTTAACTTGGACGCACACTCTCAAGCGGACAGGAGACATGGGATTGAAGGTGATGCGCTGAGTGTTAGAAGAGTGCACAGCAGATGCTTGGCTGACAGAACTCAAAGAATCCAGTGCAAAATATCCCCACAGTTGATTCTGAGACCAAGCTCCGAGCTGCCAAATTTGAGGTAGCAGAGGCAGCGTTCAGGGAGGGATAGGGCTACGGATGATGGCACACGCTGAGTCTCAGGGATCTGGAGTGCGTTGTGGGATGTGGTGGGTCCTATCAAGAGAGCAAACCGACCTGGGACCCCAATGAGCAAGCAACCACCCTGGCGCGCGCAGTTGAAATTATCGATATGTCCCATGGCCACACCCGGTGCGTCTGCAGGACCAGAGACCAATTTGGCATTTTGCCAATAGAGCATGTGTGGGGCTGAATCAGAGATGTTGTACATCGTGTCTGAGGGATCCAGGGGGCCTTGGGTTTGAATTCAGAATGAAAAGCCTTAGGATCTGCTACATTCATCACCAGGGCTGTGATTATGGTTTGGTTTGAGGCACAGGATGTGCAACACCTCTGTAGTTGCCTTCATGCACCCGTGCCACAAGGATGAGAGGACAAGGAAGTGTGGTCCAAGACCACAGCGTGAGAAGAGGAAGGATTTCCTTCAGTTTATCTCTCAAAAGGGGATGCTACATTTTGGATGGCAGCGCCACGGTTCGGCAGCGAGGACACCAAGTTCGGGCTGCGGGATCATTCCAGCAGGCCCTGATGTGTGACATCCATAGATATGCTTCCACTGGTGTTTCTGTAGACAGAGAAGCTCTTGGAAGAACTGGTTTCAGTGGGACATTCCCGTGGCACTACAAAGCACAAGCTCACTCACACTCTGCTCTTCTGGAAACACTCCAAAATAACAGAGAGTAGAATGCAGAGCTGAGAAACTTTAGAAGCTCCATTTCCACCAGAGGAAGCGTCCTGTGCTCTTTCAAATTTGTGAGAGAAGCGTAATCAAAATGAGGTTATCCTAATCGAAATAATATGGGGGGTTCATCACAACTAAGGCAACACAAGCAATTCGAGATAGACCAGACAACACACACAGGAACAGGACATGGCATCAATGTCTAGGAAAATTTGTCCTCACAGAAATCCCATGCAATTGTGTAGAGCCAAGAGTCTAAAGTTTTCACTTAACCAAGCCCTAGAAGTCTACATTAGATACCTGAAATTACCTGACCAGTAGAGATGAAGAAATACAGTAAAAGGAAAAAGAAGTACCATTTTCAGTTCCAAAGAGATTGAAGGCCCTAAGGATAAGCTTTCAGACAACTAGACTGCAAAACGCTCTCCAGAGCAAGTATTGAAAATGGAGGTGAGGGAAACACTGAAGAACAACAGTGTCTCAGAATCACAAAAGGCAGCATACCAGAAAAGGGGAAGAGAAAGCCTAAAGACGAGCCAAATAATCTCAGAAAACTCAGTGGATGAGAAAATATCAGGGCTAACATTCCGTCCTAAGCAGACGAGATATTGCAGAGGGACGCGTGAGTGACTTTGAAGACGGGGAACAGAAATCCCTCGGTCAGAAGTACACATAGGAAAGCAAGTGCAAACCAATGAAAACATTGCTGTTGAATCCTGGTTGAAGACAAGGCATGAAAGACTAAAATTCGAAAGAGTCCCAGATGGAAAAGCAAGAGATAAAGAAACAAACAATGTTTGAAAAGTTATGTGTAGAAAAATCAGACTGAAACTTGCTGAAAGCCAAGATAGAATCATCTAGGCGAATTCAGGAAGTACACAGCGTCCAAAAGAGGTGGAATCCCAATAGACTTAGCAGCAGCTGTATGATCCAAATCAACAAAGTTCATGAGCATCCCAGTGATTTAAAATGCGCCTGGAGGAAAGCAACATAGTCACAAGAGAACCTCCAGAGGGGTTTCAGCTGCTATCTCAGCAGCAATATTGCAGGCCAGAGAGGAGTGACAGGACATAGACCATAGCTTGAATGGCAAAATGCTGCCATCTAGGGTAGCCTATGCCACATGACCACCATTTCTAATAACAGCAGAGCTAGAGAATGCCACAGGCCTGCAACTCTAAAAAGAATTCAGCAGTTCGAAACTTATCCTAAAAGAAAGGTTGAGAATTTTCCCCTGAAGTGATAAGCAGCAAGATGAAATGGAAAGAAGAAAGCCCTTATTGGAAATGCAAGAAGTGCATGAGTGGAAAAGAAGAAACAAGAAGAAGGCAAGGAGGACATCAAAACCCTAAAGATGGGAGAGGGAAGCAGGAAATCATAGGGGATTGGAAGCACTATCTTAAGGGAGTCAGCTTATATGACTCTCTGTTGGAAGCAAACGGAGAGATGCATGGCCTGACGTGTTTGCAAAACAAACGAGAAGCAGACCAAGAAAGAATCAAACAAACAAACAACACAAAAAGGGTAGGGTAACATGAATATTCAAAAGAAATTACTCAAGGTGATGTCAAGGATCATTCAGTACGCATCGACCCAGTATCGCGGCTTGAATGTACTCAGCACACCTGTGTTCGGAAATCAGAGGCGTGCATTTATATTCGTAAATTTTGATTCATATGAGCATATCGTGACCTAACCCAAATGCCGATTTGGAATCCAATGGATTCCTAGTCCGTGATATAGACTTGCAAGTCTTCCAACAGGATGAATGAATGCCATATTCTACACTACGTCGAGAAGAAATGGCACAAGCCTATAACAAGGAAAATAGCTCCGCAAAAGTGTACTAAGATCAAAAGAGACAGGCAGTAAAGTGCACATTGGGGATTGTATCATTCCTAGGAATT
This sequence comes from Vicugna pacos, assembly GCF_048564905.1. Lineage (NCBI taxonomy): Eukaryota > Metazoa > Chordata > Mammalia > Artiodactyla > Camelidae > Vicugna > Vicugna pacos. The sequence goes on along the minus strand of NW_027328741.1, from coordinate 89,938,164 downwards.
TCAGCCCCCTTGAAACAAATGGATAGATGTCCCGTGAATGCGGGTGTTTCAGCAGAAATCAACCGACGGCTATGTATTGCGGGTGTGCCCATATTACAGGAGCAATAGTTTCCCTTAGTGGGTCTCTGTGTACTGTGAACTGTTAGAAAGTTTAAAGACGTGTGAAACATTCAACTGAAAATGGACACACTTCCCTCCGTTGCTACAGTGCATACAGATCTGAACAAAAGGAAAGAGGGAAGAACAAAGGCCCATGGGACGCTAGTGGGTAGAATCACATTTACCTTAGGAACCTCTCGTCGGATGCAGCCCCTCCCCCAACACTGACAAGATGCAGCAGCCTTTGGGGATGGCAGTTAGCGGTTGGATTCCAGGTGGAATGTTGGTGTGTACCGCAAGGCTTGTTGTGGCTGGTGGATCCTAGGTAACCGGGCAGAGTTCTGTGGGTGGATCAGTGCGATGGAGGGGCTGCCGCCCTCTGTGGAGCTTGGCTTAGGTCTTTGGTCCGGGAAGCTGAGTCAGTTCGAGATACTGCTGCTGCCCAAAGACCTGAGTTCACGGGTCAGTTTCCAGAAACTGAAAGGGCAGACAGTGGAAGATCTGCCTGTCTTCAGCTTACTGGAGAGGCTCCGAGGTCCTTTCAGACTTGCCCAGTCCTGTTGAAGTCGACTTTATGGGAGACACGAAGAGAAGCTGGCCGAAAATTTGTCTGCACGGATTGAGGAGAGATGCGAACACATTGATGAGAGATGTTCTGCTACAATAGAGAATACTGGCCTGGAGACAGCTGTAGAGGATAGCAGGCTCGAAAGGCATTCATGAGACATATTGAACCTCGCTGATACTAGCAGAAACATACGGAGGGCCACCGTGGACTGGAGGAAGTTCCTCAATTCTCTGCTCCAAGAACGGGTCCAAGATCCCTGACGTCTAAAGAGAAGAGATGGCAGAGATGATAAAAACGCTCATGTTCTTGAAAGAGGTCAGATCATCCACACGACCCAAGGGGCAATTCCAAGCCATTCAGATCAAAGTGCACCAAGCCCAGGTAAGCCTTTTCCCAGGTTTGGGCCTAGCTATCAAGCATTTGCTCTTCCCTCCCCTCCACTCAGGCATCCATTTGGAGGGATCAGTACCTGAGCTGCAATGAAGCCAGTAAGAGAAGAGCAAGCCCCTCCTAGAATCAGAGTTCCCCTAGCTTCATCCTCTGTGAACAACAGGGAACCCCATAAAGGTCAAATACTCTCGTATGAAATAGGTAGGAATTGAATACTTAGCTCCCACAAAGAAACGATGGCCTTCCGCTAGATTCAGCAAATGCTGGGTTGATGTCTTCTCTGGGGTGAAGGGAGTGTGGTAAGTGAGGGGAATCTTTGACTGAACTTGAATCTGTATTAGGCCTCCGTTTTTCAAGACAGTCTAGGTAAATATTAGAAGTCAGATAGTGAACGGAACTGTAAATGTCGCCAATGACATGAAAGACACAGCTTATGTGGACCGTCTTTCAATTGAGTCAAGCCCCCGGGGGCAATCTATCATAGGGGTGCAGACTTGGTTGCATTCAAGTGCTTTAGCCAACATGATCGGATGATTAAGCGTTCTCATCACTGATAGAAAAACACCTGGTTCTCAGTAGCCTAGCATAGCTGCAGCAGGGTTCTCATAGCTATAATGCCTCTAGGTTCTTTGGATTCAAAGCTAAATGTATATATTTAGTTCGTTTCCTCTTGTATTTTCCTTGAGAGGGATGTTACACCTTGAAATGCCAACATTGACCAGTAGGTGTCATCGGGAGTAAAGGGCACCTCATGCAGAAGTGAATCCAAGCTTGGGGGTTATTTCATGTTTCCATTAGTTATTTCATGATTCCTGTTGGTTTCGGAGGCTTCAACAGTAAAGAGTTGACATGACCCCTTTAACAGTTCGGACTGCTTGTTTGCATTCTATCTGTCTATGTTTTCCTTAGAGCTGACAAAATGTTACCGAAATTGACAAGTCTGGCTTCTAGGTCGATTTAGTATGTTTCAGAAACTAACTTCATTTTCGTATAACTCCCAAAACATTTATATCAATTCTATTAAATTTTTAAAGACTGCAAATGAGATATCAACACAATGTCAAAACTGGAGTCTTCGGACAATCCCTCCCACCCCGGCTGTATAAAAACCAAGAGATAAAAAAAAATCACATTTCTGTGAAATGTATCTGGAAAGTGTTGATTCATCGATGCCCAGTTGACAGAGAAGCAGTGCAACCTTCGCTCACTCGCTCCCATGAACACAGCAATGGAAACATCCACTCACCCAGCCCTTGGCACAGGACACTTGCTGAAGAGAGGTCTGTTACTTTCAAAGACAGGATGAGGCCTCAGAACACCTGGAAGCAGAAGGAAAAGCAGGGAATGGATACCAGTGCATGGTCTGAGCCCTGCTGATGGAGCAGTAAAGGTGAAACTCTCTTTAACTTGGACGCACACTCTCAAGCGGACAGGAGACATGGGATTGAAGGTGATGCGCTGAGTGTTAGAAGAGTGCACAGCAGATGCTTGGCTGACAGAACTCAAAGAATCCAGTGCAAAATATCCCCACAGTTGATTCTGAGACCAAGCTCCGAGCTGCCAAATTTGAGGTAGCAGAGGCAGCGTTCAGGGAGGGATAGGGCTACGGATGATGGCACACGCTGAGTCTCAGGGATCTGGAGTGCGTTGTGGGATGTGGTGGGTCCTATCAAGAGAGCAAACCGACCTGGGACCCCAATGAGCAAGCAACCACCCTGGCGCGCGCAGTTGAAATTATCGATATGTCCCATGGCCACACCCGGTGCGTCTGCAGGACCAGAGACCAATTTGGCATTTTGCCAATAGAGCATGTGTGGGGCTGAATCAGAGATGTTGTACATCGTGTCTGAGGGATCCAGGGGGCCTTGGGTTTGAATTCAGAATGAAAAGCCTTAGGATCTGCTACATTCATCACCAGGGCTGTGATTATGGTTTGGTTTGAGGCACAGGATGTGCAACACCTCTGTAGTTGCCTTCATGCACCCGTGCCACAAGGATGAGAGGACAAGGAAGTGTGGTCCAAGACCACAGCGTGAGAAGAGGAAGGATTTCCTTCAGTTTATCTCTCAAAAGCGGATGCTACATTTTGGATGGCAGCGCCACGGTTCGGCAGCGAGGACACCAAGTTCGGGCTGCGGGATCATTCCAGCAGGCCCTGATGTGTGACATCCATAGATATGCTTCCACTGGTGTTTCTGTAGACAGAGAAGCTCTTGGAAGAACTGGTTTCAGTGGGACATTCCCGTGGCACTACAAAGCACAAGCGCACTCACACTCTGCTCTTCTGGAAACACTCCAAAATAACAGAGAGTAGAATGCAGAGCTGAGAAACTTTAGAAGCTCCATTTCCACCAGAGGAAGCGTCCTGTGCTCTTTCAAATTTGTGAGAGAAGCGTAATCAAAATGAGGTTTTCCTAATCGAAATAATATGGGGCGTTCATCACAACTAAGGCAACACAAGCAATTCGAGATAGACCAGACAACACACACAGGAACAGGACATGGCATCAATGTCTAGGAAAATTTGTCCTCACAGAAATCCCATGCAATTGTGTAGAGCCAAGAGTCTAAAGTTTTCACTTAACCAAGCCCTAGAAGTCTACATTAGATACCTGAAATTACCTGACCAGTAGAGATGAAGAAATACAGTAAAAGGAAAAAGAAGTACCATTTTCAGTTCCAAAGAGATTGAAGGCCCTAAAGATAAGCTTTCAGACAACTAGACTGCAAAACGCTCTCCAGAGCAAGTATTGAAAATGGAGGTGAGGGAAACACTGAAGAACAACAGTGTCTCAGAATCACAAAAGGCAGCATACCAGAAAAGGGGAAGAGAAAGCCTAAAGACGAGCCAAATAATCTCAGAAAACTCAGTGGATGAGAAAATATCAGGGCTAACATTCCGTCCTAAGCAGACGAGATATTGCAGAGGGACGCGTGAGTGACTTTGAAGACGGGGAACAGAAATCCCTCGGTCAGAAGTACACATAGGAAAGCAAGTGCAAACCAATGAAAACATTGCTGTTGAATCCTGGTTGAAGACAAGGCATGAAAGACTAAAATTCGAAAGAGTCCCAGATGGAAAAGCAAGAGATAAAGAAACAAACAATGTTTGAAAAGTTATGTGTAGAAAAATCAGACTGAAACTTGCTGAAAGCCAAGATAGAATCATCTAGGCGAATTCAGGAAGTACACAGCGTCCAAAAGAGGTGGAATCCCAATAGACTTAGCAGCAGCTGTATGATCCAAATCAACAAAGTTCATGAGCATCCCAGTGATTTAAAATGCGCCTGGAGGAAAGCAACATATTCACAAGAGAACCTCCAGAGGGGTTTCAGCTGCTATCTCATCAGCAATATTGCAGGCCAGAGAGGAGTGACAGGACATAGACCATAGCTTGAATGGCAAAATGCTGCCATCTAGGGTAGCCTATGCCACATGACCACCATTTCTAATAACAGCAGAGCTAGAGAATGCCACAGGCCTGCAACTCTAAAAAGAATTCAGCAGTTCGAAACTTATCCTAAAAGAAAGGTTGAGAATATTCCCCTGAAGTGATAAGCAGCAAGATGAAATGGAAAGAAGAAAGCCCTTATTGGAAATGCAAGAAGTGCATGAGTGGAAAAGAAGAAACAAGAAGAAGGCAAGGAGGACATCAAAACCCTAAAGATGGGAGAGGGAAGCAGGAAATCATAGGGGATTGGAAGCACTATCTTAAGGGAGTCATCCTATATGACTCTCTGTTGGAAGCAAACGGAGAGATGCATGGCCTGACGTGTTTGCAAAACAAACGAGAAGCAGACCAAGAAAGAATCAAAGAAACAAACAACACAAAAAGGGTAGGGTAACATGAATATTCAAAAGAAATTACTCAAGGTGATGTCAAGGATCATTCAGTACGCATCGACCCAGTATCGCGGCTTGAATGTACTCAGCACACCTGTATTCGGAAATCAGAGGCGTGCATTTATATTCGTAAATTTTGATTCATATGAGCATATCGTGACCTAACCCAAATGCCGATTTGGAATCCAATGGATTCCTAGTCCGTGATATAGACTTGCAAGTCTTCCAACAGGATGAATGAATGCCATATTCTACACTACGTCGAGAAGAAATGGCACAAGCCTATAACAAGGAAAATAGCTCCGCAAAAGTGTACTAAGATCAAAAGAGACAGGCAGTAAAGTGCACATTGGGGATTGTATCATTCCTAGGAATTTCAGCCCCCTTGAAACAAATGGATAGATGTCCCGTGAATGCGGGTGTTTCAACAGAAATCAACCGACGGCTATGTATTGCGGGTGTGCCCATATTACAGGAACAATAGTTTCCCTTAGTGGGTCTCTGTGTACTGTGAACTGTTAGAAAGTTTTAAGACGTGTGAAACATTCAACTGAAAATGGACACTCTTCCCTCCGTTGCTACAGTGCATACAGATCTGAACAAAAGGAAAGAGGGAAGAACAAAGGCCCATGGGACGCTAGTGGGTAGAATCACATTTACCTTAGGAACCTCTCTTCGGATGCAGCCCCTCCCCCAACACTGACAAGATGCAGCAGCCATTGGGGATGGCAGTTAGCGGTTGGATTCCAGGTGGAATGTTGGTGTGTACCGCTAGGCTTGTTGTGGCTGGTGGATCCTAGGTAACCGGGCAGAGTTCTGTGGGTGGATCAGTGCGATGGAGGGGCTGCCGCCCTCTGTGGAGCTTGGCTTAGGTCTTTGGTCCGGGAAGCTGTGTCAGTTCGAGATACTGCTGCTGCCCAAAGACCTGAGTTCACGGGTCAGTTTCCAGAAACTGAAAGGGCAGACAGTGGAAGATCTGCCTGTCTTCAGCTTACTGGAGAGGCTCCGAGGTCCTTTCAGACTTGCCCAGTCCTGTTGAAGTCGACTTTATGGGAGACACGAAGAGAAGCTGGCCGAAAATATGGCTGCACGGATTGAGGAGAGATGCGAACACATTGATGAGAGATGTTCTGCTACAATAGAGAATACTGGCCTAGAGACAGCTATAGAGGATAGCAGGCTCGAAAGGCATTCATGAGACATATTGAACCTCGCTGATACTAGCAGAAACATACGGAGGGCCACCGTGGACTGGAGGAATTTCCTCAATTCTCTGCTCCAAGAACGGGTCCAAGATCCCTGACGTCTAAAGAGAAGAGATGGCAGAGATGATAAAAACGCTCATGTTCTTGAAAGAGGTCAGATAATCCACACGACCCAAGGGGCAATTCCAAGCCATTCAGATCAAAGTGCACCAAGCCCAGGTAAGCCTTTTCCCAGGTTTGGGCCTAGCTATCAAGCATTTGCTCTTCCCTCCCCTCCACTCAGGCATCCATTTGGAGGGATCAGTACCTGAGCTGCAATGAAGCCAGTAAGAGAAGAGCAAGCCCCTCCTAGAATCAGAGTTCCCCTAGCTTCATCCTCTGTGAACAACAGGGAACCCCATAAAGGTCAAATACTCTCGTATGAAATAGGTAGGAATTGAATACTTAGCTCCCACAAAGAAACGATGGCCTTCCGCTAGATTCAGCAAATGCTGGGTTGATGTCTTCTCTGGGGTGAAGGGAGTGTGGTAAGTGAGGGGAATCTTTGACTGAACTTGAATCTGTATTAGGCCTCCGTTTTTCAAGACAGTCTAGGTAAATATTAGAAGTCAGATAGTGAACGGAACTGTAAATGTCGCCAATGACATGAAAGACACAGCTTATGTGGACCGTCTTTCAATTGAGTCAAGCCCCCGGGGGCAATCTATCATAGGGGTGCAGACTTGGTTGCATTCAAGTGCTTTAACCAACATGATCGGATGATTAAGCGTTCTCATCACTGATAGAAAAACACCTGGTTCTCAGTAGCCTAGCATAGCTGCAGCAGGGTTCTCATAGCTATAATGCCTCTAGGTTCTTTGGATTCAAAGCTAAATGTATATATTTAGTTCGTTTCCTCTTGTATTTTCCTTGAGAGGGATGTTACACCTTGAAATGCCAACATTGACCAGTAGGTGTCATCGGGAGTAAAGGGCACCACATGCACAAGTGAATCCAAGCTTGGGGGTTATTTCATGTTTCCATTAGTTATTTCATGGTTCCTGTTGGTTTCGGAGGCTTCAACAGTAAAGAGTTGACATGACCCCTTTAACAGTTCGGACTGCTTGTTTGCATTCTATCTGTCTATGTTTTCCTTAGAGCTGACAAAATGTTACCGAAATTGACAAGTCTGGCTTCTAGGTCGATTTAGTATGTTTCAGAAACTAACTTCATTTTCGTATAACTCCCAAAACATTTATATCAATTCTATTAAATTTTTAAAGACTGCAAATGAGATATCAACACAATGTCAAAACTGGAGTCTTCGGACAATCCCTCCCACCCCGGCTGTATAAAAACCAAGAGATAAAAAAGAATCACATTTCTGTGAAATGTATCTGGAAAGTGTTGATTCATCGATGCCCAGTTGACAGAGAAGCAGTGCAACCTGCGCTCACTCGCTCCCATGAACACAGCAATGGAAACATCCACTCACCCAGCCCTTGGCACAGGACACTTGCTGAAGAGAGGTCTGTTACTTTCAAAGACAGGATGAGGCCTCAGAACACCTGGAAGCAGAAGGAAAAGCAGGGAATGGATACCAGTGCATGGTCTGAGCCCTGTTGATGGAGCAGTAAAGGTGAAACTCTCTTTAACTTGGACGCACACTCTCAAGCGGACAGGAGACATGGGATTGAAGGTGATGCGCTGAGTGTTAGAAGAGTGCACAGCAGATGCTTGGCTGACAGAACTCAAAGAATCCAGTGCAAAATATCCCCACAGTTGATTCTGAGACCAAGCTCCGAGCTGCCAAATTTGAGGTAGCAGAGGCAGCGTTCAGGGAGGGATAGGGCTACGGATGATGGCACACGCTGAGTCTCAGGGATCTGGAGTGCGTTGTGGGATGTGGTGGGCCCTATCAAGAGAGCAAACCGACCTGGGACCCCAATGAGCAAGCAACCACCCTGGCGCGCGCAGTTGAAATTATCGATATGTCCCATGGCCACACCCGGTGCGTCTGCAGGACCAGAGACCAATTTGGCATTTTGCCAATAGAGCATGTGTGGGGCTGAATCAGAGATGTTGTACATCGGGTCTGAGGGATCCAGGGGGCCTTGGGTTTGAATTCAGAATGAAAAGCCTTAGGATCTGCTACATTCATCACCAGGGCTGTGATTATGGTTTGGTTTGAGGCACAGGATGTGCAACACCTCTGTAGTTGCCTTCATGCACCCGTGCCACAAGGATGAGAGGACAAGGAAGTGTGGTCCAAGACCACAGCGTGAGAAGAGGAAGGATTTCCTTCAGTTTATCTCTCAAAAGCGGATGCTACATTTTGGATGGCAGCGCCACGGTTCGGCAGCGAGGACACCAAGTTCGGGCTGCGGGATCATTCCAGCAGGCCCTGATGTGTGACATCCATAGATATGCTTCCACTGGTGTTTCTGTAGACAGAGAAGCTCTTGGAAGAACTGGTTTCAGTGGGACATTCCCGTGGCACTACAAAGCACAAGCGCACTCACACTCTGCTCTTCTGGAAACACTCCAAAATAACAGAGAGTAGAATGCAGAGCTGAGAACCTTTAGAAGCTCCATTTCCACCAGAGGAAGTGTCCTGTGCTCTTTCAGATTTGTGAGATAAGCGTAATCAAAATGAGGTTATCCTAATCGAAATAGTATGGGGGGTTCATCACAACAAAGTCAACACCAGCAATTGGAGATAGACCAGACAACACACACAGGAACAGGACATGGCATCAAAGTCTAGGAAAATTTGTCCTCACAGAAATCCCATGCAATTGTGTAGAGCCAAGAGTCTAAAGTTTTCACTTAATCAAGCCCTAAAAGTCTACATTAGATACCTGAAATTACCTGACCAGTAGAGATGAAGAAATACAGTAAAAGGAAAAGGAAGTACCATTTTCAGTTCCAAAGAGATTGAAGGCCCTAAAGATAAGCTTTCAGACAACTAGACTGCAAAACGCTCTCCAGAGCAGGTATTGAAAATGGAGGTGAGGGAAACACTGAAGAACAACAGTGTCTCAGAATCACAAAAGGCAGAATACCAGAAAAGGGGAAGAGAAAGCCTAAAGACGAGCCAAATAATCTCAGAAAACTCAGTTGATGAGAAAATATCAGGGCTAACATTCCGTCCTAAGCAGACGAGATATTGCAGAGGGACGCGTGAATTACTTTGAAGACAGGGGAACAGAAATCCCTCGGTCAGATGCACACATAGGAAAGCAAGTGCAAACCAATGAAAACATTGCTGTTGAATCCTGGTTGAAGACAAGGCATGAAAGACTAAAATTCGAAAGAGTCCCAGATGGAAAAGCAAGAGATAAAGAAACAAACAATGTTTGAAAAGTTATGTGTAGAAAAATCAGACTGAAACTTGCTGAAAGCCAAGATAGTATCATCTAGGCGAATTCAGGAAGTACACAGCGTCCAAAAGAGGTGGAATCCCAATAGACTTAGCAGCAGCTGTATGATCCAAATCAACAAAGTTCATGAGCATCCCAGTGATTTAAAATGCGCCTGGAGGAAAGCAACATAGTCACAAGAGAACCTCCAGAGGGGTTTCAGCTGCTATCTCAGCAGCAATATTGCAGGACAGGGAGGAGTGCCAGGACATAGACCATAGCTTGAATGGCAAAATGCTGCCATCTAGGGTAGCCTATGCCACATGACCACCATTTCTAATAACAGCAGAGCTAGAGACTGCCACAGACCTGCAAATCTTCAAAGAATTCAGCAGTTCGAAACTTATCCTAAAAGAAAGGTTGAGAATTCTCCCCTGAAGGGATAAGCAGCAAGATGAAATGGAAAGAAGAAAACCCTTATTGGAAATGCAAGAAGAGCATGAGTGGAAAAGAAGAAACAAGAAGAAGGCAAGGAGGACATCAAAACCCTAAAGATGGGAGAGGGAAGCAGGAAATCATAGGGGATTGGAAGCACTATCTTAAGGGAGTCAGCCTATAAGACTCTCTGTTGGAAGCAAACGGAGAGATGCATGGCCTGACGTGTTTGCAAAGCAAACGAGAAGCAGACCAAGAAAGAATCAAACAAACAAACAACACAAA